>NC_064257.1:41670000-41978750 GCF_003254725.2 Canis lupus dingo
GAATAACTGAACTCTACATCTGAAACTAATGATATGCTATACATCAATTAACTGAATTTAAATAAAATAAGATATATAAAAAATGAACACATAGGTCAATGAAATAGAAGAGAGAGCCCAGAAATAAACCCTTGCATATATGGTCAATTAATCTATGCCAAAGGAGAAAGAATATATAATGGGGAAAAGGAGAGTCTCCCTAATTAACGGTACTGGGAAAACTGGACATCTACATACAAAAGAATGAAACTAAATCACTATCTTATACATGAAAATAAATTCAAAATAAAGACTTGAATGTAAGACCTGAAACCATAAAAGTCCTAAAAAAAAATAGGCAATAAGCTTTTTGACACTGGGTTTAGCAGTATTTTTTTGAACCAATCTCTTCAGGCAAGGGCAACAAAAGCTAAAATAAACAAATAGGACTAAATCAAACTGAAATGCTTTGGCATAGCAAAGGTAACCACCAAAAAAAAAAAAAAAAAAGCAACTAGGAGATAATTGCAAACCGTACATCCAATAAGTGGTTAGTATCCAAAATATATAAAGAACTTACATAACTTAATATCAAAAAACAAACACCTCAATTAAAAAATGGGCAGAGGACTTGAATAGACATTTTTTCCAAAGAAGACATACCAACAGGTACATAAAAAGATGTTGAACATCATTAATCATCAAGGAAATGTAAATCAAAACCATACTGGTCAGATTGGCTATTATCACAAAGACAAGAAATAACAAGTATTGGCAAGGATGTTGAAAAAAAGGGAACTTGGATAGCATTGGTGGGAACGTAAATTGGTGCAACCACTATGGAAAACAGTATGGAGGTTCCTCAAAAAAATAAAAACAGAACTACCATACAGTCTATCAATTCCACTTCCAGGTATTTATCTGAAAAAAGTAAAACAAAAACACCAATTTGAAGAGATGCATGCATCTCTATGTTCACTATGATAGCCAAAAATGTGCAAGCAACCTAAGTGTCCATCAATGGGTGAATGGATAAAGAAGATGTGGTGTGTGTGTGTGTGTGTGTGTGCGTGTGTGTGTGTAGAATATTACTCAGCCATAAAAAAGAAAACTCTAAAGAAAAAAAATTGCTATTTGTACCAACATGATGGACCCAAGGTATTATGCTAAGTGAAATAAGTCAGACAGAGAAAGACAAATACCATAAGGCTTCACTTACATGAGGAATTTAAAATACTAACAACAACAACAAAAAAAAAAACAAATGGAAACAGACTCATAGATACAGGAAACAAATGTTGGTTACCAGAGGAGGTAGGAGTTGGGAAGCAGGAGAAATAGATGAAGGGGATTAACAGGTGGAAGCTTCTAATTACAAAGAAAATAAGTCATGGGCATGTGATGTACAGCACAGGGACTTTGTCAATACTATGGTAATGACTTTGGATGGTGACGATGGTAACCTGACTTCTGGTGGGGATCATTTTGAAAAATTTAAAAATATCAAATTACTATGGTGTTCACCTTAAACTGACAAGGTGTATGTCAATTTTACGTCAATTAAAATAAAAAACAAACCAAAGGGGGCACCTGGTGGCTCAGTTGGTTGAACCTCTGCCTTTGGCTGAAGTCATGATCCCGGGGTCCTGGGGGTATGTGCTTCTCCCTCTCCTTCTGGCCCTCAATCCCCACCAGTGCATGCTCTCTCCCACTCACTCTCTCTTTCTCTCTCTCTCAAACAAAAAAATAAAATCTTAAAAAAAACAAGTAACAACAACATGCATAAAGCCATGTCAGTAATCTACTCCAAAATATGTTAACAGTAGTAGTCTACAGATGATGGATTTACAGATAATTTTGTTTCCTTCTTTCTATTTTTTATCATACTTTGACTTTTCTAAAAACAACACTTATTACTTTTATAATGAAAAATTTATTTCTTAAATGGTTGCAATGACAACCACTTGGGAAAATACCCAGGATGCATATATGATAATTAAAACACATTTTAAAAAATTATGCCTGGGCCAAAAGAAAAAAAGAAAAAGACTAGAATAAAATGCATCCAAGTGAATTATTATGAGATTATGTATAACTTCTATTTAGTTGCCAAAAGCGTTATAATATCAGACTTATAATGAAAAGAGACATTTATCTTTTAAATGTGAGTGAAGTTTTCAGCTAAGGACACCCCGCCAAACTCTTTAAACTATTTCTTTCCCATTTGAATCAATTTGTTAATAAATAACTCTCAAGTTTGGCATGCAATTTCTTTACTGGAGTTTGTCCAGCTTATCAGTGTGGATCCTTAGATACCAATAATTTTGGTTGCTAAGAGAGGCTTTAGAGATGAACCTCCAAACCCAATTATGATCACAGCTACCTTTTAGTAAATTAATTTTTATTTTTAGGCAAAGGGGTCTGTGTAGGTTTACAAGTTGACCACATCACAGACATCTGAGTGAAGGCAAGGGAAGCTCGGAGAATTGTGGAAGGGAATTGTGAAGACAATTTCATGACTTGTCCAACAGAATCAACTCATAAAAGATAGCAAGGTAACACCTTAATCAGGATGGCTGAGCAGAGAGCATGGGGACTCAGAGAAAAAGAAACTGAAATGAACCTCTGATTTCAATAAGGATTAGCTAGAAACCCCTTCCTGCTCCCATCCTTGAGGAAAACTTTTCTAAATAAGGGTCTTGGTCACTAGTGAATAAAACTACAGATGCACAGAATTCACAACGGTGAAAAATGGATTTGCCCTTCTGGGTCTTTTCTGGCTTAGGGTCCATTCCTTCTTCTTCTGCTTCACTGCTGGAGAAAAGGAGAAGGGTACAGTGGGGAGAGTGGGCTTTGGAAACTAACCTGAGTTCAAGCTCTGGCTCTGCTGCTTTCCACCCTTGGACACAACAGTTGGTCCTCCTGAACTTTGGTTTATGGTTAAAATAAAGACAATAATATTACCTCGTAGCTCAGGGGGAAAATAAAAAAGGAGAAAAGCACCTCACACAATTTTGGCTTCCTTGATGGATATACAGTAAAGACTTACTATTATGCTTCGCCTCTTTCAACTTGATGTAAATATACATTCTCCAGGGAGGCAAGATGCCTTATGTTTTATGAGATGTTTCTCCCTTTTTATTTGCTTTACCCTAAATTTTTCTCAGCTTCTTTCTTTAAAGCATGTTTCAAAAAGGAGAAAGAAAAGCAGAAGGTACTTTCAGACAAGACTAGGCTGGCAAAGGAGAGTCTCTTGCACCACTACAGGCTGTTGCCTTAGAATAAACTTGAACGAAGTTAAGCTCTGGCCTATTCCAGAGGTTTCTGGGGGAAAATCAAAGATATTCACTAAGAATGTCCCAAATCGGGATCCCTGGGTGGCGCAGCAGTTTGGCGCCTGCCTTTGGCCCAGGGCGCGATCCTGGAGATCTGGGATCGAATCCCACGTTGGGCTCCCGGTGCATGGAGCCTGCTTCTCCCTCTGCCTGTGTCTCTGCCTCTCTCTCTCTCTCTCTCTCTCTCTCTCTCTCTGTGTGTGTGTGTGACTATCATAAATAAATAAAAATTTAAAAAAAAAGAATGTCCCAAATCATTGGTCTCACGTAAACTGACAGGAGCGTTCAACAACTCATTCAACCAAGCACCTTCCATGTGCCACTGTTCATGGTGCTGGGATATGTGTGAACAGGGTGGGAAAAATCCCTGCTCTTCCTGAGCTTACATTCTTGAAGCAGAAGATTAACAGTAACTATGAAAAATAAGTAGAAATATATATATTTCTACTTATTTTTAGAATAGACAATCTTCAGATTGAATGGAGAAAAATAACGCAGGAAGGAGGGATTGAATATTCTGGGGTGGGGGGGCTGCCATAAGGTGCTATTTTAAACAGGAACAGCTCAAAAAATAAGCCGATGATTTGTAAGTACAGATCTGAAGTCAACAAGAGAGAAAAGTATGAGGGAACCACAAGTGCAAGGGTCCTGCGGTAAGACAGCACACAATATGACTGAGGAAGGCCAAGCAGGCCTAGAGTGTCTGGAGCAGAATGAGCAAGAGGATGGGCAACAGGACATGAGGTGAGCCGTCACTGACAGGGACCTATGGGCCCTTCCCTGGACTTCACATTTCGCTCAGAGTGGTAATAAGAAGCTATGGAGGGTAATGAGGCAGAGAAGATACCTTTCTTGACTCACACTTTGAAAGAGGTGGTCTGTTTAAGAGTAGCCTCATGGGCCAAGGGCAGAAGCAGTCTGGAGGCCCCTGTAGTATTTGGGGTAAGAAATGATAGTTACAGGAGTAGAGAGGGGGACACAGGCATAAGGGGGACCTCTTATATGTTTTGCCCATCTTGTCCTGTGAGAGGGCCCGGAACCACCCTGGTAGAGCAATAATCTGGAAGTAAATCCACTGGGATGAATAGGAAATCAAACACCGTCAGAAAAGTGTGGGCCACACGATGAAATTGTGGCGTGAGCACCATATTTTTGCCCACCCTGCCCTGGAAAAGACTCCTCAAGTGGGTTCAAGCTGCACCATCAGCCAGATTCATGCCCTCTGGAGACCGTCCTCAGGGACACACTCTTGATCCCACTGGAAAAATCTCCGTTGTAATCTCTGGGCCTTTTCTGGCCTCTGTCTTCTCCGTCTCTGTTAGATTATCCCTTCACCTTCCCCTCATTTAGCTGGAGTTGCATCCAACTCAGGGGAGACTCCTCTCTGGGGAGAACTGGGGCCTCTTTAGAGAAAAGAACAGTTGTGTCCTTGTGTTCCTCTTCATACTTTTGCTCACCCCAAGGGTCACAAGATAGAATAGGCCCAGTTTCAGTCCAGGGCTCCCAAAGAGCAATCACAACTCATGTGATTGGGGTCATGGTACTCTTTAAATTGTCACCATGTGGGATCGAATTTCATAATAAAAGTTCAGAAAGTATATCCTGTGTTGCTCTTTCTCAGACACGTCCAGCTCTTAAGTGATTGAGCGGCTAAAACCCACACCAGTGTTCAATCTGAAGTCCTTGTAGTCAACCCTTGCCCGTGCAGGAGGGTTAGTGCTGCACCACCTGTGCGGGTGGACAATGAGAGCAACTTAAATGCCCACCAGTGGGACAGGATGCAGTACAGTCGCACATGAACACACAGCAGGGAGAACCAATGAGAACACTGAGCAGATCATCATGGCAACGTTTGTCATGCCATCATCAGGAGAGAAAGCTGCAGAATGACAGTCGTCATACAATTCCAACTTTACGAAGAGTCAAAGCTTGCAACTCTGTGCCCTACATCACTAATGGGCAGCCATATATAGCACAGTCTAAGAGGATGGGTGGGAATAATATCAGATTCAGATTAATCCCTACATCTGGGGAGGAAGCCCAGGGACTTTGGTCATTTCTTAAGCAGGGAGTGAGTTACATGGCTGTTCTTTGTATCATGATCCATATTAGGGCCTTTAAAGAAAATTTTAAGAAGTCATCTGGGTGGTAAGAACTTTTTTTTCCCCACCCCTAATGGAGCTCAAAGCTCTTCTTATTTTGATTGAAGAAGCAGTGTTCCTGTAGACATTTTACCGCTCACGACTGCTCTGGATCTACGGCCAGTGGGGTCAAGGCAACCCTCGTGATTCATTCTAGATCCTGTCCTGCTCTCCAGGCCCAGAGGTTACAGGCAGGACCTTAAAGTCCAAACTTCACATAGTAAACATGGCATATCTGCCTACATGTAACCCTGCAACCCAACCTCTGTCCCCAGGAACTCTGAGGTGGGCAGATACAAAGGATGTGAGGATTCTACGGCCTGACCGCTTGCTTATTCTCTGCCTTTAAGGGATGTGGTTCTTTGTTCTGGAATTCAGTTCCCCCCTCCTCTCTCTCCTGGCCACCCCCTTCAGGTGTCAGCTCAAACATTCCATCTGCAAGAAACCCTTCCTGGCTGACTCTGCCTTGTGGGCCCCTGAGCTTCTCTCCTTTCTGTAGGGGCAGAGAACAACCATGACTCGCCCCAGTCTCCCCAGCACCTTTACAGGATCTGTTAGCAGTGGATGCTAAAAAAAAAAACAAAAAACAAAAAACAAGAAAAACAAAAACAAAAACAAAAACAAAACATTAATTGAATGCATAAATATGAGAGGATGAGCTCACTGAATATCTGATACAGAAAAGGCACAGGTCCTCTGGGTACAGGCAGAGCATAGGATGTGAATGTGGCCAATACCGACTGGGCCTTTTCCATTTGTTTCCAAAAGCCCCGTCCATCGTGAAGACAGGAGGTGACCTCTGAAGCAGTTTTGGTTAAGTGTCTAACCTTGGGCAGCTTGCTTAGTCAGACCTCTGTGTCCCCATCAAGTAAACGGTGCTAATTGAGAATACCCATGAACTCAGTACTCTCCATCCATGTTTGCTCATTCCCTTCCTTAGAGAACTTACAGTAAGGTGATTAGTGGAATGCTAGCAGAGGGAGGGAGACCTCTTCTTTGCAACCTCCCCAGGGGCCTGACATCTGATTTTACAGCCTATTACGAAGCCACTTGCAGCAAAGACTCTCAAGAGACTATTTTTCCACAAAGGGGCGGGACACGAGCTAGTAGAGGCTAAAAATACAGAGAGCTACAGATAATGTTTAAATAAATGCATGAAGCACCGAAAATCAGAACAACTGAGGACAGTGAGATGTTTTCAAGTTCACATGTTTTCAAGTTTCATCTTGGTGTCTTCCTAACTATTTGACCCCAGTTCATGAAAACATCTGCTTCAGTCTCTCCCCATGAAGCCAACACAGTACTTCTGTATCTCTGTTATAAATACCCAAGTGATTGTGTTACATTCTGGTATTGTTACTAGCTGAGGTCAACAAGTCCACAGGTCCACTGGCAGGTAACAGCTTCCCTTCATGGGACAGCGATTTTGGTGCTAATCATCCGAGGAAAAGATGGGCTCCCAGGGAGGGAATGAAGCCTGACCATGGAAATCTGCCCTCACTCTGCAGATCTCAGGTTTTGTTTGAGGAGTTGGGATGCCCATAGGCACTCTTGACGGCGAGGGGCTAATGAAGCTGTCACCATATGGAGTTGGGACAGGGGTCCAGGTCATCTAGGTTCACACAACTCTTAGTCCTTGGTTTATTACTCTGAGCATGTACTAAGGTGTAGTTAAATGTCCCTGCTGCATGTCTGCTATGCTGCAAGCCATCGAAGGATGGTCCTGTCATCAAACATGGATGTGATTGGGCAGCCCGGGTGACTCAGAAGTTTAGTGCAGCCTTCAGCCCAGGGCCTGATCCTGATCATGAGACCCAGGATCAAGTCCCATGTTGGGGTCCCTGCATGGAGCCTGCTTCTCCCTCTGCCTGTGTTTCTGCCTCTCTTTCTCTCTGTGTGTTTCTCATGAATAAATAAATAAATAAAATCTTTTAAAAAAAAAACATGGATATGATTGCAGTGAGGGACTCCTAGGGTACAGAGGATTCTCCATATGGAATGTTCTCCCTCCATCGCCAATCTTAGGGGAGCTGGATAGATTTGTGGCCTTTGTCTCTATTAAGAACAAGTAAGTCTATTTACACCATGATTTTTGCTTAGATTCTGCCCTGCCTTTCACTGGCTGTTTTCACAGTGGGGATACTTCTGTGTAATGCCTTCTGGCACCCTTCCACAGTAGAAATGTTGCCTTTAAGTGATTCCAAATATGCCTCTTGTGATTTCTACACCTTGCCCTTTTACCTCTGAAGCAATAGAAAAAGTAGTATTTCTCTCCCAGAATAGCCCTTCAAATATGTCCTTGCCCCATCTTCCCTCTTCAAGACAAATAATCCTAATCCTTTAACACCTTTTCACATTGCTGAGAACTTAAGACTCCCTGAAGTTCAATGGCTCTCTAAAACTGATATGCAGAAACAAGAATAAACATTTATTGCGCTCTTACCATGTGTCAGGTACTCTAACAAACAGTCCACAAACATTAATTCATCTGATTTTCACAGAAGCCCTGTGAAAGACTCTTATTACCTTTATTTTTAAAAATATGGAAACTAAGCCACCAAGAGGTCATATAACTGCTCCAAGCTCATCCAGCTCATAGGCAGTGCAACAAGGTGTTGAACTCGGTTTGGTTCTAGACAGTATACTCTTAACCCAATACTGTTCTACTCCTTGGGCCCCCAAAACCTAGGTTATAACTGATGGTGTGGAGCTCATAACTCTAAAACAGCATGAATCTAGTGGAACACTAATGCCTGCAAAATATCAGTAGGCCTTCCCTGAACAAGACTGCCTGGCCAAATACATTTGGGGAATACCGGACACCATAACCTTGGATAAATACCCTCTCTGTAGGGCTTCCCAGGGCCTTTAATATGTTTGTGTGTGCGATGGCTTTCCAAAATCTAGACGGAGAATTTTCCAGACTTATTTACCCTTGGATCTCTCTTCTAATAAAATACCTATTCACATACAGAATTCGAAGGAATATTATTTAGGAAACACTGCATAAAGTGTAGTTTAGATTCTTTCATTAGTTTTACCTTTTATTATCTTTGGCTTCATTTTATATGGTCCAGAGGTTTAGTGTCAACTACATGATGTAGGGGTGTTGTCTGTATTTCCATCTAACACTCGCTCTTCTACCTCAGTCACCCTGATATCACGAGAGATGTAAATACACAACAAACACGCTGGGGCCCTCACAGTCTCTCTGCTCTACTGAGCTACTCTTGTTTCCTCTAATGGCCCTGCCCTGCCTGACTCTTGGTCCTTGCTATTTCCTTTTGAATGTTGACAAACTATATTAAGTAATTCATTCTAGATTTTTTTACCTTGTTTTGAAAAGAAAAATAAAAAATCAAGGCTTTGGACTCTCTCTAGTCTTCTAGCATCCTTCTGATCTTTATACTTTTTCTAAGATTTCTGACAGGGCTCATAGATCACATGTGGAAGGGATAGAAGAAGTGACTGAAAATATTAATTACATTAGAATTTAAAAGTTCAGTATGATAATGATACCATAAATTCAAGTAAAATAAAGAGTCTGGGAGGAAATATTTGTCATTCTACAGAAAGGTATTCAGATTACATAAAATGTCAAGAAATCTGTAAGGAAAAGGTAAAATTGCCACAGAAAAAATTTAAAATCTGGATGTACAAGTCACAATTTACAAAGGAATAAAATCTAAGGTCCTGTAATATGAAAAAACACCTTATCATCTCACTTGTAATCTGAGAAACAAAAATTAAAATGATAAATTGGTACATCCTACTTCTTCTACTGTCCAAGATTAAAAAGCAATGATAAACAACTAACCTTAAAAGTATAGAGAAATGAGTGTTCCCATAGCAAACTAAAGGTAGCATAAATGTTACAGGGTAATTTAACAGTTTAGAGGACAACTTAGTAGTTTCTTTTAAAACAATATATTGAGGGGCACCTGGTGGCTCAGTCTGTTAAGCATCAGCCTTTGGCTCAGGTCATGAACCGGAACCCAAGTTGGGCTCCCTCTGCCTGTCCCTCCCCTTCATCATCATCTCTCTCTCTCTCTCTCTGTCTCTCTCCCTCTCTCTCAAAAAAAATAAATAAATAAGACTAAAATATCCAAGCCTTAGGACCAGCAATTAAATTCTAGCTTAAATTTTTCTTTTCCAAATGCTATCCTTGAAGGCCCTTGCTTTTATTTATTTATTTATTTATTTATTTATTTATTTATTTATTTATTTATTTTTAAGAATAAATTTATTTTTTATTGGTGTTCAATTTTCCAACATACAGAATAACACCCAGTGCTCATCCCCTCAGGTGCCCCCCTCAGTGCCCGTCATCCATTCACCCCCACCCCCCGCCCTCCTCCCCTTCCACTACCCCTAGTTCGTTTCCCAGAGTTAGGAGTCTTCATGTTCTGTCTCCCTTTCTGATATTTCCCACACATTTCTTCTCCCTTCCCTTCTATTCCCTTTCACTATTATTTATATTTCCGAAATGAATGAGACCATATAATGTTTGTCCTTCTCCAATTGACTTATTTCACTCAGCAAAGCCCTTGCTTTTTTCAATTTGTATTTGTATGTGAGTTGATTTAGCTAAGCATTTTATTTTCAAAATTTGTGCATATATTTTGCTCTATAATGTGTACACAGCAAAGTGCTGGATTTTTATTGTCTGTTTCTTTCTGTAGTTCTTTCTTTTTTTATCTAAGAAGCTCTCTATCATTATTGTTTAGAATAAGCATAATTGATCTTCATATTTATAGTTTAATAAAGATTAACTCATTGAATGCCCCCCCAAAATTTCCACATTGCATACCAAAAACAACAACAAAGTACTGCAGAATTGTCTATGACTTCAGAAAATCGGAAATATCACAGATGCCCAAAATAGGGGGACAGATAAATAATATATGGTACGTGTATGAACTACTCTTCAGAAATTATTAAGTGGATCTGGATGTATCAACATGTATGTATCTCAAAATCACTGCATTCAGAAAAGAATACAGAACAATTCTTCCTGAATATTTAATTGTGCAACTACTCAGAGGGTTTTGCCTACAGTAAGTCATTCAGTCCTATCAACTACCCTTTGAAACAAATGCTAGTATTATTATGAGGAAACGAAGCACAGAGAAATTATGCAATTTTCCCAAAGCCACAGCTGTCTCTGCAGAGTCCATGTTCTGGGCTCTACTGAGCCGACCCCAAGAGGCTGCAGGACAAGTGTGAACAGCACAGCACTTGTCAATGTAGATATCATTTTCTTTTTTTTAAGGACTGAAATATAGAAAAAAAGTATACTAAACTCAGAATAATGCTGCGTTGGCCAGGAAGTCTGCAGCATGACAGGACTGATCAGAAAGGACTGCCACACATCTTTAATGCTGTAGTTCTTTATAAACAGTACGTTGATGTTTAATGTTTGAGACCATAATCATATAAGAAAAAAAATGAAAGTGAACCTGTCAAAATGTTAATAGTGGTTGATAGGGATGAGAGGGACTTAGGTAGTTATTATTCTTGCACTTTGATAACTGTTTCAATCTGAAAGAAAGAAGGAATACCTAGTGACCGGTCCCTTTCTCTCAAAGACTAGGAGGATGGAGCCATGATATTTGCATTAAAAAAAAACCTCCAGAAGTATTCAGATATGCAGGGACAGTTGTATTTGGGCAGAAGCATGGGGCACCAGAGAGAGCTCCTGGTTTGCCCATCCAGGATCCCGTCATCGCGATAGGTTAGCTGTGTGACCTTAAACAAATGCCTCAATCTTTCAGAACCCCACTTCCTTCACGCATAAAACATAGTCATATCTCCTCCACCAGGTTGAATGGGGACAGAATCAAGCATCCGCTATGCCTGGTACATCATATACTGTGGTTCCACAGACACTAGAATTCAATTTTCTTTTTTTTTAAAGATTTTATTCATTTATTCATAGAAAGAGAGAGAGAGAGAGAGAGAGGCAGAGGCAGAGACACAGGCCTTAGAAGGAGAAGCAGGCACCATGCAGAGAGCCTGACGTGGGACTAGATTCAGGGTCTCCAGGATCACACCCTGGCTGCAGGCGGCGCTAAACCGCTGCACCACTGGGGCTGCCCTAGAATTCAATTTTCTATCTTCCTTCAATGAGGATGGGAAGGAGGATAACTTAACTCTGCATTTTGCCAGTCTGTTTAGAAGGGCAGAAGGGAAGCCGATCCATCTAATGTCTAGAGCAAGTTCTGAAATATATTTGAAAAAAAAAAAAAACAAACCACAATACACATTGACAAAAAGCCCCTCCACCAATCCCGGTATGGTGACTTCTACTTCCTCCTCTGTAGATGTATATAATAATACCACTTATTGACCATGGCAGTTGAGTTTTAGATAATGCTTTAAAAAGTTCATCCAGAGTACACACACTCACAGACACACCACACACACACCCTCCGGGTGCATTTTAGCTAGCACTGGTAATTTAGTTGCTTGTGGTTTATTTATTAGGTTGAAAACATCCTGTTAATTTACTATTATTTAATTTATTAACTGATTAAGGCCTGACCTCTCGAGGGAAAATGCTGATTAACTGTATAATACAAAGACTAGAATGTTGCATAGGAGCATTTTACAGATTCATTTTTCCTTATGAACAGTTTGTCATTCAGAAAGTGCTCTTTCTTCTCTGTGTTGCTTGCTCTCATTCAGGCAGACATCCCCCTCCCCCCCACCTCCTATGGATAGACATGTTCAATGTTTTTAAAAATAGGCTTTATTTTTTTAGATAGATTTTAGATTTATTTTAGATTTATAGAAAAACTGAGATGACATATAGAAATTTTTCGTATACTCTGCACCCAGCTTCCCTTACTATTAGCACCGTACGTTATTGTGGAATGTGTAGTAGAACCAATGCACTAATACTGATGCATGTTCATGAACTAAAGACCATACTGTATTTTAATTTTTTCCTTTATATCTAATGTCCTTTTCCTGTACCAAGCTCCCACTCCAGACCCACACTGCATTTAGAGGTTATATCCCATTAGGCTCCTCCTCTTGACTGTGACAGTTCCTCAGACACTCTTTGGTTTTGATGATCTAAATAGTTTTGTTGAGTGTGGGTCAGGTATTTTGTACAGTGCCCCTTAATTGAGACTTGTCTGATGTTTTTCTTCTAGCTGGATTGGGATTATGGTTTCAGAGGAGGAAGACCACAGAGGTAAAGTGCTGTTATCAAGCCCTATCAAGGGTTCTTCCTACCTACATGACTTATCACTGTTGATACTGACCTTCATCACCTGGCTGAGCTACTGTGTATTGGTTTCTCCATCCCCTTTCCATCCTGTCCTGTTTAGAAGAAAGTCACACTGTGCCCCCCACACTTAAAGAGTGGAGAGTGATGCTGTTCTTCTTTGAGTATAGAGTATCCACTTAAATTATTTGGAATTCTGCATGAGAGATGTGTCTCTTCTCCGTTGATTTATGCATTCAGTCACCATATATAATTTTTTTAAAGATTTACTTATTTGACAGAGAGAGAGAGAGAGAGAGGTGGTGGGGAAGGGTTAGAGGGAGAGAGAAATCCAAGCAGACTCTACATTGAGCCCAACATGGGGCTCCATGTCACGACCCTGAGATCATCACCACAGCTGAAACCAAGAGTCAGACACTTAACTGACTGTGCTACCTAGGTACCCATGCGATATAATTTTATTAAAGAATTTAGAGTAAAAAATAATTGGTTCAAAAATATTCCTTCTTAAAATCCAGGACAAAAAAATTAAAAAATAAAATAAAGCCTAATTTGCTTTGCTTCTAATTAATTTCATTCTTAAGTGAACATTAAATATGCATAAAACTGGTCTGTAGAGGATATAAAGATGACTAAGCCAAGGTTCTCTGCCTGAAGCACTTTAAAAGTAAAGTGCTTTGGGAATACCAAAAAGATAGTAATTAATTCAGGAAAAGCTTGATAAAAGATGTCTGAAACCATGGCCAGCTTCCTATGTGTACAACTCGTGATTCTGAATGATTCACAGATTCTGATTCTGTGAATAGAGACACAGCAGTTCTGACAGAATGGAAGACTTCACTAAGGTCACACAGTTGGTTAATGTTAAGTGCCTGAGCTGAAAATCAAGCCTCTCAGTTCCAGATCCCATGTTCTTCTCCTGGCATTCAATTAGAAAATAACCCAGAAGTCTGCTATGCATTGTCCAAGGCAGAAATGAATGTTTACCTCAAATAATCGCAAGACTTTGGCCAGGGCACCAATTTCTTCTTTGAGTGAGAAGATCAGTGATATGGCACCATTTTGGTTGGAGTTGTCTTCAATGTAGCTTGTTTCCTACAAGATGAAGTGGTCTTGATTACAATGTTTTCCTGTGAAATCTTCAAGGAAGAGTCTAGCATAAACTTTCTCTTCTAGTTAAGGCCTGGAATACAATACGCTACATATATTCTACACAGAAGGACCCAACTTCTGGGAGAAGATAAGTAAGTTAAGGGAAGTGATATTTTCAATGATGCCCCTAGGTCAGAATTCAATTTCAGAAACCTTTATTCAGTGATGTTACGGTCATCCTATAGATTCAATAGCTTTTAATGAGCACCTACCAAGGGCCAGACACCATTATAGCTCTAAGATCCGAAAATGAATAAGACAATGCCTCATCCTTCAGGGCCTCAATATTTGGCTTAATAGACACACAACACGGAGATCCTCAGAGATGGTATAATACAGTTCAAAAACTGTTCAGGAAAACACTGAAAAATACAGTGTACAAAGTACTAAAAATAGGTATTTGAGACCAAAGATCTGGGTTGAAGTCCTCTGTCTTTCAATTACCGGCTGAAACACTTTGGGCAAATAGCTTGGCCTTCTAAGTTTCCTCATCTAGAAAATCATGCTAATAATAAGCCCTGTAAGCAGTATTCACATGATGAAAAAAAAAACAATAGAACAGTTTACATATAAAAATGATGGAAATATTATAAATACACAAGAATGATTGTTTGGCCTTTGGCAAGGATCTCAGGGAAGCATCATGCTCAGGAAAGCTGTATGTCCTGTAAGCTAGGATCTAAGATATCCAGTTATTGAAAGAGTCAAAAAATACATAAAAGTAACACAAATGACCTGCCAGAAGATGGATGTCTTACACTAAATAAAATATGACAAGGATCTAGCACTTTCCACCTTCATATGACAGCAAACTAAGGTGCAATTAGGGTTGGCATTGCAGGGTTTGCTGCAATCTTTAAAAACTATACAGTCAAGTTTTATAATAATATCTAAAGTTCCCTGTGTACCCACAAATAAATAGCATGTACCTAAAACCAGGAGGAAAAACAAAACAAAACCATGCAGGACAATTACTCTCTTGTAAGAAAGTTAATGAAATTAGTGGAATGGGTATTACGTCAGCTCAGTGAGAAGCCTTGTTGAGAGCCTGCCCAATGACTCTCCCAGTAGCTCTCCCAGTGACTCGGCATCATCATAAGCCCTGCTGAAATATTGAGACCCTCAAAATGAAGTTCTTTTCATTCAAAAAATTAATATTTTCCAAGAACTCCACCGAAACCAAAGGTGTGGGGCAAAAACCAAAATCATCAGCAGGGTGCTTCAGTGAATGGGAAAACTGAACTGTTACATACCCCTAAATGGACCATGATGTTATTTTTCTTGAATACAGATTTTTTGTCTTTTTTTTTTAAATTCCAGTATAGTTAATCTACCATGTATGAAGAGTCTATAATGTTCCAGGCATTAGAACAAGCACTCGGTTCGGATCATCTCATTGAATGTTGGTACAATTCAGGAGGTAGGTTTTATTATCTACCAAGTGTCCGCTCTTATTGACAACAAAAAGAAGCATCAGAGAAGGTAAGTAATTGCCCTTAGGTATGCAGTCAGCGACAGAGCCAGGGCAGGACCCCACACCATGGGACCCCAGCCTACATCCGTCTGTGACTCACAGCTTCTTGCAGGACACTGCCCTGCCTCCCCCTTTTTAAACCCTGCCAGAGATATGCACAGGAGTCTCTGACACTACTCTTCTTCCTCCAGAGCACACTGAGCCCCTAGTCCTTCCTGGTTTCCTTGAAATGACAAAAGATTTCCATTTCTGGTTCCATTGGCAACATTCTCTTCTGTTGGCCTCCAAGAAAAGTAACACATTCCAGGTACACCTTAACAGCCACCACCTATGACTAGGGCAATTCAGACTTGAATGCACCCCTCCCCAACCCTCCCATCACCACCACCTTCCTGCTCCTGTGTATGTCCAAGTCCTAACTGACCTTTCCCAGAAATGACCCTCGGGGTCAGGTCAGGCCCTTCTTTTGTTCCCACTGCTCCCACACTAATCCAGCTCTTAGTGATCTGTATCCATCCAACCTAACAGAATTTCTCTTGTGTCCTCTTTCTGCTCAGAATTCTTTAAAGGCTCCCCATGGCCAGCCGGATAAAATACCTCTTTCTGATATTCAGGAGTATCTCGGTACCTCATCTCCCGAGTTCCGCCCACAGGACTCACCTCACCAGCAAACCAGCTTTCTCTTTGTCTTTTCAGCTTCTCCTTAAAGCAAATGCTCTGCACCACCCTCCTGCCTCCCTTTTCAAATATCTTAGCTCCCTTCAAAAGTCCTCTTGGGTCTCCCTCCTTACAGGAGACCTCGGTATTCCCAAGCTGACATGAATACTCCCTCCTGGTTCTAAGCATTCCGTTCAGCTTCTGATGCCCACATGACACTTGACTGGCAGAGCTGGCCCTATCTTTAGAGTTCATCTAGTTCCACCCCGTATTTGGCAGATGCCACAATGCCAGAGAAAGGAAGGGGTGACTCCTCTGAAGTCCCACAGGTGGAAGGTAGCAGGTCAGTTACCCAGACTCCTAAATATCATTCTAGATAATTCCTTCTGCTACGGGCAATATATTCATATTAAGCTCATGTTTCCTGTAGACCAGGTATTCAACACTACTCCTGACCGCCTACTCTTACCCACATCTGTCCCCTTCACTTTCTCCCCACAAGCTTCCTAGATCAGAGTTCTTCAATGAATATTCCTTGTTTCTCCACTTCAAAATTACCTGGGGATGATGCCCTGTTCAAGTGCAGATGTCTGGGCCCCGCCGCCCTAACCTATCAAATTTGAGTGTCTGGGGTAGGATCTTAGAATCTGCATTTTCAGAAGACCCCAGATGATTCTTAACCATGGAAGACTTTAAAACCACTGGTAAATGCACAGATTATTTTTAATTATGGCTTTTCCCAAATGTATCTTCAAATTCACATTTACCATATGATAAGATACTACTCTTTCTTGTTATTAATATTAATAATAGGACTTGCCATTGAATGAACACCCACTGTGTGCCAGGAGCCATACTTGGTGCTTTTTATAGCTAATGAACATCATCGCTGGCAGCAACTAGCACTGTTTCAAGACTTTACAGGTAATTAGCTCTCTAGTCCTTACAGTAGCACCAGGAGGTGGGTGCTATTATTTTGCAAATGAGGAAATAAGCTCTGCAAGTTTCAGTGGATTGTCCAAGGACACTCAGCTAATGAGGGACAGAGCTTGGACTTGAACATAGATCCAATAATTCCACATCCTTCTGCCTCCTAGTGACACACCCAACTGAGACAACAGCTCCCCTTTTCAAAATTTGAGGGACTTTAAATGAAAGAAAGCTCATGGATGTTTGTGAAATGGTATGGCCTTGGGTGGATTCAGATCCTAGTGTCGCCATGTTGATCCAGCATGGGGCCTTGGGCAAATCTCTTCCAGAACATAGGCTCATCATCTATATCTTGTTTTCAAAAGGCATGAGAGCAGACTTAGAAATATATGTACACCCAGGATGGGTAAAAGTTAGAGAAAAGTATCTCAGAAACCAAATAGGAGAAATAGGGCAGAGAAAGATAACTTTACTAGCACCCAGCAAGGAAAGAATTTTGATCACAAGGCAATACACTTAACAGGAAAAATACGATCTCCATGGTTGCGTCTAACAAATACACTCTGTAATCTTTGGAAAAGAGCATTTTTCAAAATCACACGCAAGATTTAGCTAGGTATTCCAGGGGCACTTTCAATCTTAGTGCTTTCTGGAGCTATGGTAGGAAGCTTGTAATCGGGTGTGATTAATGCGTACACACCCACGGTATAAGATGACAAGAAACAAGATGCAGACATCTTGCCGTGGACACAGCATACTCTAGATTCCAGTGCGTCTCTGCAGGAGGAAGCTGTGTGCTCCAGGAGTGCCCCAGGTATGGAGGTGAGATCTGCATTTGATCACTGGCTTCGCTGTTCAGTGCTATGATTCCCCTCACCTTGTACCCCACTGCCCTGTTCTATTTTTCTTCACAGCATTTTTCTCTACATGAAATGATGTGTCCGTCTGATTAGTTTTTGTCTTATTTTTCTCCTCCACTAGAATACACGTTTCACTGGTGCAGAAACTCTGCTGTGCCTGGCACATAGTAGATGCACAGTGAGCCTGCTGGGTGAACGAATGGACCAAACAGCTCTTGTAGGGTTGTTATGTGTAGAGCACTTGACATATCACATGCTTTCCAGGCTCATGTCCGAATTATGTCCAGCATGTTCTGTTCATCTATGTCGGGAGCTTCGAGAAGGCATAAACTATGTCTTTTTTGCAGACTCTCAGAGCCGGAAGGCATCCTAACTGTCCCCCCTCAACCTAGTCCAAACTGCCCCCCCTCAACCACCACCTTGAGGTTTTACAGATATCAGACTGAGCCCCTTCCTCCTAGCTGGGTGACTTCCCCACTCCACAGCTTTAGTAGCCCAAAGACACGAGCTCACGGCTCCTGACTCCATACCCAGGATCCCACCCTGGTGTAGCTATACCAACCACGGTGCTTGACTCAGTGCTTATCTCTCTTGCCAATGCTCCAGACACATTTTGTTGAGTAAACAAACCAGTTCTGGCTAGACACCATTCTCCAGGAACTGTGCTAAGAGCTTTACAGATACTATTTCATTTAATTCTTATAGCAATGCTAGGACATGGGCTTTTTATTCCAATTTCAAAATGAAAAATCTGAAGCTTTGCAAAGTTAACTATCCTGCTTTCAATGCCAGGCCTGCTCTAAATGCTCCTCCCTATCCCCCAGTCATCAAGAGTGACAATCTATGGTTCTCAGTCTTCTAACCTCCCATGGCTCCCTAACCAGATCACTTACCCCCATCCCCCCATGGTTGTGGGGGCCCCCTGCCAATGGCACTGAAACTAAACAATGACAGAGCCAGCATTTGTTCTGGGGTTTGATGCCCTGTCCCTCCTCAACATGAAGGTCTCTCTACCAAGCACCGCACATCTTTTTCAAAGGAAGTCTTTCTCACAGGACTCAAAAAAAAAAAAAAAATCAGTCCAAAGTTCTGTGGTCTCTCTAGTTGTACTAAAACATCAACCATCCTTCCCCCCACTGCCTGCCTATCTGTTCTCTAGATCGCTCCCACTAATCCTACAGATGACACACGTCTATAAACCGGTGTTATCTCCCAGAGCTGCGCTTTCAGTCTGAACCCTAGAGCCTAGGAGTGCAATACTCAGTCACAGAGTGTATTCTGCAATTGTTCACCTCAAGAGAAAAGGCAATGAATCTCGGAGAACAGAACACACCCCGAGCACATCCCCAGTCACATCTAGGATTCTCTCACATTCCCAGTTCAGGGATAAGGCTTCTTCATCTTCCACTCTGTTTAATTTTCTCTTTCCCCAGGTCTGAGTAAGTCTAAGACTTCCTCAGGCCTCATTTTCTCCAGAAGTTGAAGAAGGATACAATTTCTTCCAATTTTGCCATTTTGAAAGCTGGCTGAGAGCACTTCGTGAATATTACAGGAAAGTGGATCTAGAAAAATCCCATCTCCCATTCCAGATCATTAAGATGCAGCCACTGCAGGGCAGGACAGAGAAAGCAGGCAACAGAGAGGGACAGTGACCTGCCCAGAGACGGACGGCTCTGATCCAAGACTCTAGGAGATCAAAGCACTGTTTCCCTTAAAGCCGCACAGGACAAGTGTCCTTCCCTCGGGAACAGGCGTTGAGGGCCTGCGCTATCTGTTGCCTTCCTGGATATTTTTATCACCTTCAAATAAATTCAGATTCCTCCGTGAGCTTCTAAGGGAGGAGGAAACACCCACATTGCATTGCTCGGGCCCTTTTCCACCGAGGCCCAAACTCCCTTCCCTCCTGGCTCAACCAGGCCGCCCAACGCACCTGCCCGTCGGAGAGCTTACTGCCGGAGCCCCGGTGTTCCAGGACCTCCGCGGACATGCCGGCCCCTGTGCACCTGGTCCCTACCGCTGGGGCCTTGGTGGCAGGCAGTTCTGCAGGCGACACGTGCTGCTGAGGTTTTAAACCTGGTGCTGGAGGAGAGGACAGATTCCAAGGATGTCCATGGCAACGCCCCCCGGTGGGCGTTGTCCTGACGCAGGGGTGCAGGGCTGCGCTCGGGCCACCCCGGGGGGAGGGGAGAGTGCTGCGGGCGCGGGAGGGGAGCCCCAACCTGGCTGCCAGCTCTGCACTGAGCTGAGGCTCCCCGCAGCCTCCGGGGTTAGGCGGGGCTGGCCAACCCAGGACTGCAGGCCTCGGGGAGTGGGTTCTCTGCAGTGCATTTGACCTTGCCTCCGCTCGTGACAGGTGACAGGCTTTGCAAGAAATCATCCTTTCTTCCCCGACCCCTGTCCCCAAAGGAGCAGAGCCAGGATCCTAATTTAAATTTCGATGACTGGTGCGGGCAGGGTCCCCGCTATTAACCATTAAGCCAACTATCTTTCCGAGCTTTGACTTCAGAGAGCTAATCAGGAGGGAAGGGAGCATTGTAAACGCTGAGAACAGCAGCTAAAGAGCAAAGGTAAGAGCACAACCTGGTTCAAGATGCAGTCGCCTGTCCTTGAGCTGTTCACACACCTGCTGGGCGCCCCGAAAAGACAGTGGCATTGCCACCCTGCCAGGATCTTGTGAGAATATGAGTAAGCGTAAGAATGAGGAAATGCATTAAGCATTGAATACGGTTCTTGCTGAATAGCCTCAAGCTCAATAAATAGAAGAGCCTGTTTAAAAGTGTGGGACAATGGGTCACCAAGCACCTCTCCTGTGGGGCCAGGTGGCATTCCAGGCACCGAAGAAAAAGCAGCAAGTGAAACCGAGGGCCCTGCCTCCCCAGCCAGGCTACTGTTATGTGTGTGTGACAGAAAAGGAATTAGTAAATGAACCTAGTCAGAGCTCAGCCTTCAGAAGAAAATACAAACAGAAGTAGGGGCTGGGACTGAGCTGGTGGACATTGGAGAGCGGACTCCAAGTAGGTGGGAAGATGTCATGCACCCGGGTGTGTTCAGATGAGCAGGCTGAGATGAGGCATTCATTGCTAGTAGGAAAAGAAAAAGGATACCACAAAGTCAGAGGTTCACAAAAGATGTGGAAAAAAACCAGGAACATCAAAGTCTTGATGGCCAGAAAACAAACCAATAATAGAGGTTGCTAGAAATCCACCCCTTGCCCCTCCCACATTCTGTGAGAGCCATCAAGCATTTGCCAAAGGGGAAAAAATTGTCATATTTGCAAAACAAACAGACTATCGGTTCCACCCCTGATGAGCCGTGTAGCTTTGCTCAAATTCGTGCCTCAGTTTCTTAGTCTTTCAAATGGGGATTTTAAGGGTTGTTGTGTAGGATTCCTTGAGTCTCTATGAGGTGTCAGGCTTCCAACTGGCCGCTAAGAATATAGACATCATGAAGTGTGATTTCTGTCCAAAGGGAGCCCTTGAGCATCTGATTAATATTTCCTAATATTAATATCTGGTAAATTGGAAGATTGGTGTTGTTGGACATGGGAGGGCAAACCCTGACCTCCACCCACAGGAGACTCTGTATCCTTTCATGGACTCCAGTGTTTTTTTTCATGTGGTAGACCTGAAAAGAGTTTTTCTCAGCCCTGGAGCTGCCTGACAAGCAGCATTTCATCCCTCTCTGTCATACTGCAGAGAACGAGGAGTGTGACGACACCTGTACTCCAGGGGCAGGCCGCGGATGAAAGCGAACAATGACAGCTACTTATTTACGCTCACACCATGAGTGAGCCAAGCTCTCCACACACATTGTGTCATTTCTTCTGCTCAACAACCTCAAGCCTGATGCATCCCCACTTTACATATAAGGAAACTGAGCCCCGGGAAGTTTAAATAAGCAGTCCAAAGTCAAACCACCTTCCACCCAATTCCAAGATGCTTGCTCTTGAATACTCCTTTCTTCCTTTTTGAGATACAAACAACAATTATTTCTACAACAGCAAAATAATAGTATATCTCTTTTCTCCAAATTGGAAGTCTTTATCCAATTTCACCTAAAAATGCCCCAGACCTGGAGTGGGGGTAGAGCACAGTTAATTTTCAGCTACTTCAGAAAACCAGTGACCACCTTCTTTAAAAATAAATAAATAAATAAATAAATAAATAAATAAATATGCCAGCAAAAAGGGAACATTTCTGTACGCACTAAGATAAAAACCCCCATTGCTTGTGATATGCAGTTTGTAGAGGGTGTTTAAACTCTTCTTGTTTAATTCGAAGGAGCATCCCAGAGTTCAGCCTTGCAGGCCACTCAGATGCTGTGGATGGCAACGCAGAGGGACACTGTGTCGCAAGCTGTGTAGCTGGTACACTTAGAGCTGACCTTCACTGATTTGGAAGTTGAAGATTTCCCAACCGCTGCAGGTTATCAATCCCTTTTCATTTTAACCTCCTATGTGGAGGGTTGAGTTAATCATAATCTACTGTTTCATGGCACATAATCAAAAACTACAAGGTCCCTTCTTGTTTTATTTATTCGTTCTCTTTTATCTTCGTTCCCTACCTCCACTCCCTTCTCCCAGAGGTGACATCCCTAAAATTTCTAATACCCAGGCTTGGATTTTTTAAATGCAGGGGAATATCGGTGCACAAGTGTACTCTCCATAGATATAAGTGATGCTGTAGCATAGCTTTGCTATAGAACGTAGATGTACTTTAGATCTCGTAGTTTCTCTTTCTTTCACCCTGTTCTTAGGATGCTGTGAATGTGCATCTAGGTCTTTGCTTTCCTAACTAGTGTAGAGTCCTCTGTCGTCAGTGTCCACCACACTTGACTTCTCCATTTCACTAGGCTGTCCCTAACTCTCCCCACCCCAAACAATTCTGTGATAAACATCTTCATGCTTGTCCCCTTAGGGACCTGTGTGAGAATTTGTCTTGAATAGAAGGGTGGGATCCTCAGTCAGAGAGAACATGCATTCTTCACTGCATGAGTGTCAGATGGTCCCTTGAATGGCTCATACTAGTCTACACCCCTACCAAAGGCCAAATGCTTCTTGGTGGTAGACATCCCCAATATCTGGCATTTTCCAAACATCTGATTCTTTGCCAATCTGATCAAAGTGAAGAAGTGTGCCCTTGCTGTTCATATTTTGCGTTTCTCTTATGGCAACTGGGTTTGAGCCTCTCTTTAAACACTAATGCCCCTTGGATTTCCAATGCTGTGAATAGTTCATTATATACTTTGCCTATTTTTCTGAAGGGATTCCTATTTATCCATGTTGACTTGCAGGAATAATTTGTAGAGTCTAGATATTAGCACTGCCTCTCTCAGTCACTAGTCTGTCTGTCCTAATATATCACTGCCAGTTAACTGTCAACTGGCATTCTTCCTTGAGAAAAAAAATAATTCTGATGTAATAAAAATATATCTTTTGAAATTTGGGGGGGTCTATTTAAGAAGAGCTTCCTCATCTCTAAGTCACAAAGATATTCTCTTCTTTCATTATCGTTAGTTTTCTCTTTCACTTTTGGATCTTTAATCTATCTGCATCTTTGTGAATGGGATACTGTCATGACCCAGGGTTTGGTTTTGTTTTGTTTTGTTTTGTTTTGTTTTGTTTTTTTTCTCTCTCTCCTCTCTTCATGTCATGAATCAGTTTTTTGACAACATGGACAAAGACTTTTCCTCACTGAGTTTTTACATCAGAATTTTCTGAACTGAGATGAAATGACCTCTTCTCAGAGATGCATATTAAGAGTCACCCGTTTGACTTTTGGTACCATGTGTACAATTTTTCAAATCACCATTTATACTTGAATCTATCTCTGAGATTTTAATTTTATTCTATTGGCTTATTCCATTATGTCTCCTCCTGTGTCATTATCATACTGCATTTATTAATATTACAGAATGGTTTGGTAGTGTATCTTAATATTGAGTAGGCAAGTCTCCCTTCTTGCTCTTATTTTCCCCAAAGTTTACTTATCTATTAATGCACACTTGTTCTTCCATATTATAGCTGAAATTTTTATTGATTTGGCTCTGAATTTACTGGTTAATCTGTAGACATTGTGTCAAATAAAAGTAGTAATACCAGATGTACATGCTGGATTCCAGTTTATGATAAATGCAGCCAAAATTTCTCCATTAGTATTATGCATGATATAGGGTTTTGGTGTCCGAACCATCATTATATTTATGAAATCCTCTCTGTCTCTAGTATACTGAAGTTTGTTTGTTTTTATCACAAAGTGTTGAACTTAGCAAGTTGGCCTTTTCTGCAAAATTACATGATGGATCCCTTCTAGTCTATTAACATGGTAAATTACATTGGTAGAGTTTCTGGGTGTAAGGTCTTACGTACTAGGATAAACTTTCCTTTTTTCTGATTTATTATTTTGTACTACATTATTAGATATGGTCAATTTATATTTTATGTAAGATTTTACCATTTGTGTTTATTACAGAAATGAGACTGCCACTTTATTACTTGTACTGTCATTATCTTACTTTGAAATCAAGACTACAGTAGCCTTACTCAAGGAGTTGTAAAAAATTTTCTCTATTTTTGTGAATTTTGGAACAACTATAGAAGATGGAAATTATTAGTTCCTTGAAAATTTGGTAAGATCTCTTATAAATACATTGGATCTAAAATGTAAGGGGTCAGGAAAAGTAGAAGATTATATTTTAGTTCATTTAACTCTTTTTGGCCTATTTATGCTTTCTATTTCTTCTCATTCAAGAATTAAGTCAGTCTGTCAAGGTCTCAACAAAAGTGACATACTCCGGTTCATAGCATTCTTTTCTTATTTTTATTTTATTTTTTTCTTTTCTTATTTTTAAAAGGTCTATCATATCTGTATTAATTTTCTCTTTTTAGTTCCATATTTATTTGCATCTTCCATCATCTTGCCACATGTTGCCCATCAAGAATCAGCATTCATAAGACTGATCTTCTCTAATGTTTGTGCTGTTTTTTATTGCATTTTCTCCCCACTTCTTTATTATTTCCTTGTTTGAGCTTGCTTTGTTGCTTTTGCCCAACTTCTTGAATTGAACACTTTGCTTGTTTTCAACATTCTTTGTTTCCTCAGAAATGCATTTAAAATGAGATTTTTCTAAGTAGTGTTTTAGCTGTGTGTCATTAATTTAATACAGTCTTGACTTTGTTTGGCTCTAAGTTTGGAATATAATTTTCTCAATAACCCAAAAGTTATTAGAAGTATATTATTTAAATTCAAGTTACTTGGGATACTTTTGGTTTTCTTTCTTTTTTATAAATTTCTAACTGCATTATATTACGGTTAAAGAACCCAGTCTTCATGATTTTGATTCCTTGGAATTTATCAAAGCTTTGTAACCAGGGGATCCCTGGGTGGCGCAGCAGTTTGGCACCTGCCTTTGGCCCAAGGCACAATCCTGGAGACCCGGAATCGAATCCCACGTCGGGCTCCCGGTGCATGGAGCCTACTTCTCCCTCTGCCTATGTCTCTGCCTCTCTCTCTCTCCTCTCTGTGTGACTATCATAAATAAATAAAAATTTTAAAAAAAGCTTTGTAACCAGGTGTACGTGGTCCATTTGTGTAATTTTTCAGGTATGCTGGCAAAGAATGGGTATTCTTTGTTTCTTGAAGATATAGATGTGTGTATGTATATATGAGATTTTTAAATTCCTATTTCAGAAATTAATAAATCAGTCAAAGTTGCAGAGCATGTATTTATACATAGATTACAAATATGTGTGATTATATATATATATATACATATATAACTTGTATTTTAATCTAATCTAATAGTTTCTTTTTATTAGTAAGTTTGGCCCATGACTTTTATTATAAAAACTTTTATGCCAGTTCATATTTCTGCCATGTTATTTCATATTTTCCACTTCCCATACTTTCTATTTATTTTCTCCTTTTTAACCTTCCATTGGAGGAAAGGTTTTCTCTTACTGATTTGAAAGTTATCCTTTCTATTTTTATTCCTCTTCTGGCTGTTAGGGACTGAAATGTTTGTGTCTCCCTGCCCTACCAAATTCCTATGGTGAATGTTTAATCTCCAATGTGATGGTGTTTGGGGCCTTCAGGAGGTAATTAAGTCATGAGGGTGGAGCCCTTAGGAGTGGAGTTCTCTACCATGATGAGAAGATGGCCATCTGCAAACCAGAGAGGGGGCCTTCACCCAGTGGTGGATCTGCCAACACCCTGGATTTGGCAGCCTCCACAACTGTGAGAAATAAGTGTTTGTTGCTTAAACCTCCCCGTATGTAGTATATTTGGTATAGCAATCCAAACTGCCTAAGAAACTGGGTTATTTCTAAGTGGTTATTCATTTTTTTCATTTAGATATATTTTTTATCATTTACTTATCTTTGAAGACTTAAGTACTCATACAAATCAAAAATCAAAAAGTTAAAACATAATGAAAAATCTCCCACACTTCCCTATCCTATAAGCATCCAAGTCTCTTCCCCAAAGACAATATTATCAGTTTCTTCCAGAGATTTTTAAGCAAATATGTGCTTGTATTTGTGTGTGTATATTCCTCACCCTTTCAGATGGCAATATTGTGTACATGGTTATGCACCTTGCCATTTTAAATGTTTAACTTATGGGGCACCTGGGGAGCTCAGCAGTTGAGTATCTGCGTTCAGCTCAGGTCATGATCCTGGGGTCCTAGGATCAAGTCCTGCATCAAGCTCCCCAAAGGGAGCCTGCTTCTGTCTCTGCCTCTCTCTGTGTGTCTCTCATGAGTAAATAAATTTTAAAATTCTTTAAATTTTTTTTTAAAAAATATGTGTTTAACTTATGTATATTGAGATCACCCTGTTTATGACATGAAAAATCTTCCTGAATCTTTTTTTAATAAATCGTGTTTCTTTGTATGGATTATCATAATTTAATCAGTACTCTGTTAACACTGTTGTTGTCTCTAGTCTTTTGCTATTACAGATAATGCCATGATGAATAATTTTGCACGTGCACCATTGCACACATATCAGAACATGTCTATATGAAAATATGCTGTAAGCAGCATTTCTGGGTCAAAAAAAATGGGCATTCATTATTTTAATAGCTATTGACAAATCATCCTCCAAAGAGTGGCCATATGATTCACTATCCAAACTGGAAGTTTTTGAGTCTAAAAGATGTACTTGTGGTATAGATAAGGAGACAACAGGTATCAACCAAGACTATCACAGGCAAACTGCTATGTATGGTCCCCCAATCCATATGTGTTCTACCTGTTTACACAAGAAAAATGTGATACTGTCTATTTCTTTATAACTTTTCCAACCCATATGAGGTTGCTTAGCTCAGTATTAAGAAATGTCAGCAAGTATGTTCAGATACACAAAAAGACCAGACATCACTTGAGTAAATCAAACAAGTCTGCTGAGTCAATATGCACAGCAAAAAGATCATCAATATTATCTTGGGACAAAAAGGGGTATAAGTTTCCAGCCCATAAACCTCACCAAAGAGTAGACACTTGTGGGTGATAGTATCTGAGTGAATGAGAGATATATCTTACCTCTGGAAGCTCAGCACCCCCCTTATAACCAACTAACGGCTGTGAGATTAAAGTAGTTCTGGACAGGATCTTGTCTGGACTAAGCATAACTTCATTGATCCAACTCATTGATCTCAGCTGTACATGGCACAGGCTGATGAAGAGGCTACAGCATAAACTTAGCAAACTCAGAACCAGCTTCCCATGTATCACATTCAAACTCTTCACACTAATGTAAACTGCTTGGCTAAGAACATTTACAAATTTATTGTTATGGGACCAGAATAATTGTTAGATACCAAGACATGTGGCCTTTAGACCAGCCATGAGGTCCTCCTGCAGTTCATATTTATAAATCTTTGATAATCTGGAGAACAAAAAACTCATTATAGTTTTCACTACAAATCTTTTGTTTTGAGCAAGGTTATTTCTATTTACTTTTCTGTGAACCATCTGTACCTTGGATTAGATCCCTACCCTTTATTTTTGAAATCTCTAGGCAGGACACTGGCCTAACCTTCATTCCTACCTCCCACCCACAACTCAGATACACTGCACTATGGAAGATATATGTTCTTCATGGAAGCATCTACAGTCACAATCTAGTACTGTTGTCATCTGGGACCAAAAAAAATATCCAAATTCTGATTATTTTTCTCATAGGGAGTTTTGTAAGTGC
This sequence comes from Canis lupus dingo, assembly GCF_003254725.2. Taxonomy (NCBI): domain Eukaryota; kingdom Metazoa; phylum Chordata; class Mammalia; order Carnivora; family Canidae; genus Canis; species Canis lupus. Next base: position 41,697,961 of record NC_064257.1, read on the forward strand.
CCAGAAGATTACCCATTGGGAGCTTTTAAACATAGTTCAGGTAATAGCTCCTGACTAAAAGAAGGCTATATCACAATAAATTTCTGTTTCTGTGGGGGTCCTCTCATGGTGGAAGCTAGTTCAAGAAAAACATACCTTGTCCTGCCAATGGTGGAGTCCAGCTTGTCCTCACTGTGACCATCTGTCCATGTTTAATATTCAAAGAAGCTAGATAGCTTCCTAGCTTTATACATGAGTTGGGCATAGTCCCTATATCCCTCAAATTTCAGAGGACATAGGCTGAGTTCTCTGATAGGTTCTTTTTACCCTCCTAGATTTGGCATAAGGTGAAGAAAAGGGATGTCTGGAAAGAAAAGAGAAATGTCACAGCACACTAATAAACTTCTCTTTAATAAAACTCTTTCTCTCTGGTCACTTGGATCAGTGTCCTAGTAGGCCCTTAAAAATCTTTAAAGTGAGTGTTGAGTCAAGGATTGCAAAATGGGCTTTACCATCTCTTAGCAAGTCCTGCATAGAAAGTCTCAGAATCCAAAATAATGACCAGAAAACAACCACATTTAACATAATCAGAGTAGTAACTAGACCAATGGATGTTTTTAAATTTGAAATATTCCCTTAAATATTTAATTAGGTCTATGCATGTATGCAGAATTTGGAGAAGGGGAAAATTGAGAGGTATTTCCCTGACATTTCTTGGACTATGTCTTGGACTGCCTTTTCAAGGACATTTGCACAGCAACAGCTTTGGAAGAGGGAAAATGGTGTCTCCCTCTGGGTCCAAGGGCAGACTTGGTTTTTGACCAGTATGAGAGATTGAGATCTCTTCCCTAAAGACATTCCATGGTAATAAAGTCTTCCCCTCTCCCTAGAGAAAATATGCTTGCATCCCATAGTAAAGATGATGCCTCTCTTTGGCAAGGAGGATGGGACAGTTGCCATTGCCCCCATAGAAGATATGGGTTTCCTAACCTCAGCATTCCTCAGCTGTGACACAGATCCAGTGTATACTCAGCATCCACCTGGATCACTCTGATACCTATGGACTTGGAGGACAAGGGGAACCAATATAAACATGACAAGCATGTTGCCCACTTTGAGCAGTAAACAGTCTATATCGACTGGGCTTATTATTTCCTTGCTGGCCAATTTCATGGAAGTATGGCAATTCATCCTAAGAATTACACTGATGTTTAGGAAATACTTGATCTACTTGATGGAAAAAAAAAAAAAGAGATGTGGCAATAATGGCCAGCATTTTCTTTCCTTTTCTGTCATGGAAATAGAAGCTCCAAATGTTAGCCAGATAAACCCAAGACTTCACAGAATAAAACACTACACTCTCCTTCTTTCTTTCAAGTTAGATGTAACTGCAGGTTTAATATTTGGCCAAAGAAACAGAAAAAGTAGAAGTCTGCAACATCTCAGAAGTGTCCCTACAGGAGGCATGCCCTTCTTCTTTTATTTTTTTCCTTCTAGCAGTTTGGAATGTAGAAATGTTGACTGGAATTGGAGCAGCCATGTTGGATTATAAGGTAAATGTAGGAATGGGGGCTGCGGTTTTCAGAATAAAAAGAGGGAAGGATTGAGATAAAAGGAGCCTGGTTCGTGACACCATGGAGCTTTACCCCAGCAGCCTTGGACTTCTGACTAGACTTTGATATACGGACAAATTTACTTCTATTTTGTTTAAACTCTTGTTATTTTGAAATTTTTGTCACTCACAGCCAAATCCAATTCTGACAATACGAGAGACACAGAAATGATATTTATGATGAACTTCTCTGTCCAAGAGCTCCTGTTTTCTCATCCGGATTTAGAGAATAATGCAATGTCTCATTGTAACAACTAGGAAGTTCTCACCCAGCAAAATCAGTTCTCAGCAAGCTTCTTCAGGTCCTCATTTCTATGGTGTACTTCTTAGTATAACCTCTCCCACACAGACAACCCAGAAACCTGAAGATCACCATCCACAAATGCCCACATAAACTAAATGCAATTGATGTGTGAAGTTGTGGTTTTAACCAAAATAAAATTCAAAGCAGGCTATTCCTGGAAGTCTGGGGAGAATTTAGACATTTCTTTGGATTATAATAAAATCAGTTGGCAAATCAAGTGCATTTGATAAAAGGTTTATTAAATGAAATGAAGTGTGTGTGTGTGTGTGTGTGTGTGTGTGTGTGTGTATTCTGGAGACTTTTGAAGCCATTACATTAGCATTCCTTCTTGGCAACATCAGAGTGAGGTCACTGAGTGCTATCATTCATACGTTCATTCATTCAACAAATATTTGTTGAGAATGTACTATGTGTCAGGCACTGTTCCACATAATAATGTGCAGGACAGTCAATGCTCTCATTGATTTCACATTCTATTAGGGAACAACAGTTCCCAGTACACAAGCGGACAAAAAAAAAAGAAAAGCAAGATATACTCAGTACTGATAATGACTAAGAAGAAATAAAGTTTTAAAAAGAGGTATTATAGAAGTGATTGTTTTTGGAGAGGCTGATTTAAGTTGGATGCACAAGAAGACCTATTCAACATGGCATTGTTTGAATTATTGGAAGGCTTCACTCTAAATACAAAGACCTGAGGGAAGAGGCTCCCAGTGAAAGGAACCTCTGTACAAAATCTCTGAAATAATGAACACATGGGACTTCATTTAGGGGCAAACGCCCGTTGTGATTGAAGTAGAAAGAATGGAGGAGAGAGGTATGTGCTGAGTTTGAAGAGGTGGGCACTTTTGTTGACTGTTTCCTTTGCTGTGCAGAAGCTTTTTATCTTGATTAAGTCCCAATAGTTCATTTTTGGTTTTGTTTCCCTTACCTTCATAGATGTATCTTGCAAGAAGTTGCTGTGGCCAAGTTCAAGAAGGGTGTTGCCTGTGTTCTCCTCTAGGATTTTGATGGAATCTTGTCTCACATTTAGATCTTTCATCCATTTTGAGTTTATCTTTGTGTATGGTTAAAAGAATGGTCTAGTTTCATTCTTCTGCATGTGGATGTCCAATTTTCCCAGCACCATCTATTGAAGAGACTGTCCTTTTTTCAAGTGGATAGTATTTCCTCCTTTGTTGAATATTAGTTGACCATAGAGTTGAGGGTCCATTTCTGGTTCTCTATTCTGTTCAATTATCTATGTGTCTGTTTTTGTGCCAGTACCACACTGTCTTGATGATCACAGCTTGAAATCTGTGCAACCTGAAATCTGGCATTGTGATGCCCTCGGCTTTGGTTTTCTTTTTTCAATATTCCCCTGGCTATTCGGGGTCTTTTCGGATTCCACACAAATCTTAAGATGATTTGTCCCAATTCTCTGAAGAAAGTCCATGGTATTTTTTTTTTTTTTAGTCCATGGTATTTTGATAGGGATTGCATTAAATGTATAAATTGCCCTGGGTACCATTGACATTTTCACAATATTAATTCTTCCAATCCATGAGCAAGGAGTATTTTTCCATCTCTTTGTGTCTTCCTCAATTTCTTTCAGAAGTGTTCTGTAGCTTTTAAGGTATGGATCCTTTATCTCTTTGGTTAGGTTTATTCCTAGGTATCTTATGCTTTTGGGTGCAATTGTAAATGACTCCTTAATTTCTCTTTCTTCAGTCTCACTGTTAGTATACAGAAATGCCACTGATTTCTGGGCATTGATTTTGTATCCTGCTACATAGTCAAATTGCTGTATGAGTTCTAGCAATCTTGGGGTGGAGTCTTTTGGGTTTTCTACATAAAGTATCATGTCATCTGCGAAGAGGGAGAGTGTGACTACTTCTTTGCCAATTTGGATGCCTTTTATTTCTTTTTTGTTGTTTTATTGCTGAGGCTAGGACTTCTAATACTATGTTGAATAGCAGTGGTGAGAGTGGACATCCCTGTTGTGTTCCTGATCTTAGGGGAAAGGCTCCCAGTGCTTCCCCATTGAGAATGATATTTGCTGTGGGCTTTTCACAGATGGCTCCTAAGATGCTGAGGAATGTTCCCTCTATCCTTACACTCTGAAGAATTTTGATCAGGAATGGATGCTGTACTTTGTCAAATGCTTTCTCTGCATCTATTGAGAGGAACTGGAGGGTATTATGCTGAGTGAAGTAAGTCAATCAGAGAAGGACGAACATTATATGGTTTCACTCATACAGGGAATATAAAAAATAGTGAAAGGGATTATATGGGAAAGGAGAGAAAATGAGTGGGAAAAATCAGAGAGGGTGACAGAACATGAGAGACTCCTAACTCTGGGAAACAAACAAGGGGTAGTGGAAGGGGAGGTGGGCGGGGGGATGGGGTGACTGGGTGACGGGCACTGAGGGGGGCACTTGACGAGGTGAGCACTGGGTGTTATGCTATATGTTGGCAAATCGAACTCCAACAAAAATTATACAAAAAAAAAAGAAGAGGTGGGCAGGACCAGTTCTTGTGTTTACGACCAATAGTGTATTAAGCCAGCTCACACAGACTTGTGACAGCTGATTTTCCAGAGGTTTTGTGAGCCTGTTACTAAACACATCCATGATTAAAAACTAAATCATGGAAACTTAAAATTAAATAAGTATATTAAAAACAAGATAATGAATATTCATCATTTCATAATTATTTTAAAAAAATTTTTTTTAATTTATTTATGATAGTCACAGAGAGAGAGAGAGAAGACAGAGACGCAGGCAGAGGGAGAAGCAGGCTCCAGGCACCGGGAGCCCGACGTGGGATTCGATCCCGGGTCTCCAGGATCGCGCCCGGGGCCAAAGGCAGGCGCCAAACCGCTGCGCCACCCAGGGATCCCTTCATAATTATTTTACTGAGTCATTGTTCATGCTCTCCAGGTTCTTTATGCCTGTTACATGTGTGTGGTATAAATACTGCATAATAATATGCTACTGCACATCTCTCCTCAGCAACACGTTCACATTGGTAGCCTGAAATCTGCCATAGTGGGAATATTTGCACCATGGAAATCAGCATATACCACAAATCAGGAGTAGAGTCAGTCCTTTGCTACACATTTACCACATCCCATTGAACTATAACTATGGCTGCAAAATACAAGCAGGACTGGGTTGAAACCAGATTCCTCAGAGGGCAGGAAAACAATGTCACAGAGTGACTGAAAATGTTTTAGGGCAGAATGGGCTCAGCTATTGGTCAATGGGGTAACAACACCAAATCTAAGCAGATCAGGGTGAGATTCAGTCTGAAGAAAAATCCAAAGTCAGGCACCTGAGTGACTCAGGGGTTGAGCATCTGCCTTTGGCTTGGGTCATCATCCCAGGGTCCTGGGATCGAGTCCCACATCGGGCTCCCTGAAGGGAGCCTGCTTCTCCCTCTGCCTGTGTATCTGCCTCTCTTTAGTCTCTCATGAATAAATAAATAAGATCTTAGAAAAAGAAGGAAAAGAAAGAAAGCTCCAAAGTCAAAGCCAAGGGAGGCTGCCTCAGTAGTGAGACTCAGGACTAAGTATTAATACTCAATTGGTTAACCCAAGTACCGCTTCCAAAAAGCTGCCTCTGACTCACTGCCCCAAATGAACCCAGAGAGCATCTTGAAACTTCCTTTATAATTAAACTCATAAACTCTCTTGTCTTATTGTCACTCTTCTGTCCCTTCCCTTTAGATTAAGAGCTCTTAGCTCAGAGACCAAATCTTAGTCTTTCTAAATTCTAAGACTAAGCATCATGCCTGATCCATACTAAGTACTCAATTCATATCAGTTTAATCATAAATGTAGAAAAACATACACAAAACTGTTCAGGGCAAAAAGGTTTGGGGAGAAATTAAAACTTCAGCAGTAGGGGAATAATTAAATTATAGTTCATTTATATAATAGATGCAACCATAAAAAATCATTTTTAAAATCATAAAAGAATTATATCTCAAAATGCACACAATTCAATGAATGACTGATAAAATACAAAGTCTTGGATTTCTCATTGTGTAAATCCATCAAGAGGCACACTAGCACAAAAAGGGAGGAGAAAATAGACAGGAGGGAAATGATATTTATTTATTTATAAATATATATTTAATTATATAAATATGTGATTTTATATAAATTGGTAGATATAACTATATAAATTATATGAACAGACAATGAAATAAGTTATGTACAGTTAAGACTCAGCAACTGTGGAGACAGCGTGAGAGTACAGTGACAGTGTAGTACAACTCCCACAATTTTTTTTTTCAGTTCATGGGTGAATGGTGCCAAGCTCTGAATTACAGAACAAAAAGGAGGTAAAGATTGGAGTCAGAACAATGAGTCCGGTTTTACACATGTGACACTGGATATACCAGTGGAGCACCCCAGTGGCGATGCTGGTCACTCAGTTTGAGACCCAGAGAGAGGTCCAGGGTAAAAATAAGAATTTGAGAGTCATCAGCAAAAGACATGAAAGCTAAAACTTACAGACAACATGTGCCATTGGGAGACTTTATTCTGGGAATGGAACACTAAAAACTAGTACTGAGAAAAAAATTACCAAGGGATAAGAATCATGGTGGCCAAAGGAAGAGAGAACATCAAAAAGAGGTCAGCAATCAACAGGGCCATGTGCAGGACTTTCAGTAGCTATTACATTTAGCAAAATGGAGTATTGTTGAATGTGTTAGTGTGTATTCTTCAGAGAAACAGAACCAATAGGAGATATCTATATCTATTTTTTAAGATTTTATTTATTTATTCACGAGAGACATAGAGAGAGAGAGGCAGAGACACAGGCAGAGGGAGAAGCGGGCTCCCTGCATGCAGCCCAATGCAGGACTCGATCCCAGGATCCCGGGATCATGCCCTGAGCCAAAGGTAGATGCTCAACCACTGAGCCACCCAGGCATCCCATGTATCTATCTATATTTGTACAGATAGATAATAGATAATGAAAGAGAGAGAGAGAGTATAAGGAATTGGGTCACATGGTTATGAAGGCTGAAAAGTCCCCCAAAAGCTGCAGTCAGGAAGCTGGACACCCAGGAGAAAAAAATGGTATAGTTCTAGTCTGAATCCAAAGGCTTAGGGAGAGAAAGAGAAAGAAAAAGAGACAGAAGTCTCCCTTACTCATGCTTTTTGGTGTTTTCTGGCTTCCAGTAGATTGGAAGATGCCCACCCACAGTGGGGAGGGCAATCTACTCAGTCTACCAACTCAGATGTTAATTTGCCCTCAGATACACACCCAGTATGATGTTTAACCAAATAACTGAGTAACCCATGGTCCAGTCAAGTTGACTGTAAAACTAACCTTCCAAGTGAGGAACTCTGGGGGGTAGGGGCGGGGACAAACCTTAGAAGGTCAGTTGGAGTTAAATAAATGGAACTGTGGTGTAGAGTATTGTTCTAAGAAATTTGACTGAGAGGTGAAGGTGGTCATAAGATCAAGGAATGGGTTGACTATTTTTTAGGATGGAAGATAAGCATTTTATGTTATAGGGCTAGGAATTAACCAGTCACAGCTTTCCAGGCTGACTTGAGGAGAGATCAGATTAGAAAGAAAAAGAACTTGGGAAAGGAGGTTGGAGAGATGTCCAGAAATGAGAATGAGAAGGAATCAGAGTGGAGAATGGAAAGCGAAGATTTCCCAGGTGGAGCTGTTCTGGTTGTAGACAAAGCCCAAGACATGGCCCGAAAAGGAGTGGCCAAAGGGGAGTGGAGGTTAAGGTTGCTGGAATCTCAGAAGTCAAGGAAGCAACACAGATATGGCCAATATCAAAGACTATCTCTGTAATAACTTACCAATCCTCTCCACCCCCTGCAGAAGTCACTAGTGCATGCCTTTTTGCCAAGAGAGTGTATCTGTGGGGCTAGTGTAACTTCTTTATCAGAAGAGGTACGTTATTTACAGCTCTGAACAATGGATGCTGTATCTTATCACCTCGAAAACCTCTAGAGTACTAGTACTCCATCTTCAGAATACAAAAAGTTTATAGCTTATCAAAAAGGCGGATTGACCCCAGATTGTCACTTGACTGGAACGAAGTAATCTGAGAATTAACAGGCACCTCATTTATCCCTAATGTGGATATTGTGGAGACCTGTATGGTTGAACTGAATCACCATACAGGGTCAAATTATAGAACGGACCCCTAAGGAAGGAATCTAATTGCAAGATTTTCATGCAGTCCTCCCTGCAGTTTTAGAAATACCCGGCAGGTGGCGAGCGACTCCCACAACCCACAAAGGAAGATTGTTAGCTTTCCTGGTCCCGGAATCCCTGACCAAAACCTGCTCAGGCCTGTAAAGGACAATCCTGTTTCCCCAGCAAAGCTGTTGGTGAGAGTGAGGTGTTTCTTCCCTTTACACCTGAATCCTGGTGAGCCAATGGCCCACTTTTTTCTCTTTCCCCTGGAGCCATAATCCTGGTACCAGCAGGTGCTGGTCTACATCATGAGTTTGTGGATGAGGTCACTTGCTCCCTAAAGGTTCTTCCCATAAAAAAAAAAAAAAAAAAAACTGGAAAGGATGTTTGTCTGCTCAAAGAGGGGCACCATTGCCACTAGAGGGTCCCATGGTGATGCCTGTATTGTCTATACAGTCAGAGCTGGAGGGGAGGTATCTTACAGTCCCTCATTTTGTAGATGAAAAACAGTCTAGGAAGAGGATGAGTAATTTGCCAGAGGACACAGAGCTAGAAGGTTCCAGAACCTGGAATCTGTGTCTTGACTTCAAGTCACTTGCTTTTTCTCTGCACCTAACACTATAGGTGTCTGTGTGTTTAGTTCACTGGGGTCTGCTTATGACTTGGAAGAAGCCTCGGATGACTATTTGGTTGGGGAGGAGGAGCTGGATGACTTTAAGATGTGTTTATACAACAAATCCACCCTTCTTAACTAGATTGTGTGTTTACTTGAGGGTAACCTGTTGGATGAGGGAGGTTGAGAGTCCAGGCTAAAGGGGTTTTCGACAGAGGACTCTCCATTGTTGTCCTACTGTGGTTTTAACAGACCTTCTTTTCTTACACGCCTCCTTTTCTGCCTGTTAAACTACAAGCTTATTGAAGGCAATGATTGTCTTATTTATCTCTAACTATGTTCTGTCGTTGTTTGATGGATCAATGAGCGTTACCATCCTTGATCATTTTTGGATCAAAGTGGCATTTTCTAACGTCTTGCATGACTAGCACATACCTCCTGTTTCTATTCAGTATCCTTGCACTTATCTAACAAATGCGCAGACGGTGTTTGTGTGCCAGACACTGTTTTCACCACATTACAAATATCAACTCATTTAATTTTGGTTTTGTTGCTGTTTCTTTAAGGTCCCACGTCAAGAAATATCAATGTATCAGAAATCACCCTCTTCCTCACCCTCCACCTCCTCTTCCCCCAAAAGACCCTCTACATACCAGGCCTAGGGAAGAGTGGTGGGGAAGAAAGAGTTAATCAACCCACCTGGGAGCTGGCAGTTTCCCAGGTAGACAGCGGGCTCAGTGGGGGCCTCCTTCCTAACCTCCCATAAGCAGACTCTCCCCTGGGCCCTCCAGGCAGTGGTTGGGGCAGTGGTCCAGGTCTTCACTGAGGTGGAGGCGGCTCACAGCCGCCGGCCTGATTTATAGGCCACAGCACTCCCGGGCAGCGCCGCAAGGAGTCGGGCTGAGCTCGGACTTAGGGAGATGATGATGGACACAGGACACGTGGCCACACAATGGGGACACACGACTGACCTCAGCCACTTCGGCAAACTGCCTTTGCTTTAGGGAGGTGGCAGGAGCGCTTCAGGAACTCCAGGACCCCAGGCGCCTGCATCCTTCGCTCTGGGCAGGAGTTCCCCACACCTTGTTGAGTGCAGAGAGCACCCAAGGGCCCTCGGGGGGCCCCCCCAGAGCTCTCCGAGGCCCCTAACCCTGAGCTTTAAAGTCTTTCCCGGAGCATGGGAGCTTGGGTGCATTCCCCACTGTGTCAGGAAAGGCTCATGAACCTTTTCTTCTCGGGGCTGAGAGCGGCCAGGCCGCGCGCTGAGAGCGAACTTGCTCCGCACGTCAAATGGGGGCACCCAGGGATTTTGTGACACTGTGCTGGGTGAAACCCCACAGAAGGGTCATAAAAAGGTGGAGTGTGTGTTTGTGTGCAATGGGAGGTAGGGAAGTAGGAGGAGAAAAAGGGGGAAGGTGGTTAAGGGAGTCTGAATTTGAGAAGGAGCAATCAAGTTGGGGAAAAATAGGGCTTTTTTTCTTCCCTCCTATATGCAAACTGTCACTTCGAGTTAGCCTTGAGCCCTTATCTGGCTCATTAGCATGAGCTGTGGCTAACGCGCTTAAACCCTCTAATTATTTATTATGCCTTCACGTAGCAGGGTCGCAACCCCGGGGCGCACTTGCGGGGACCTGCAGAGGCGGGCAGTGCTCGGGGCTGGGACGCGGGCGCATCTTGGCCCGGAGCTCCCAGGGCCCGACTCTCCCTGCTGGGAGCCCCGCAGGGCGCTGTTCCTGAGGCGGCCTTGCGTCGGGGTGTAGCAGAAAGGCCCTCTCCCCAGAATCCATCCCACTCATCTCCTTCGTCTACACTTGGCGCCTGATCTTCTCTCTATTGTGAATTCCAAAGACCGAAGTTGAACGCAGGGAACAGGATTTTTGCAAAAGGGCAAAAATGTTGGCCAAATGAGGAGCTGGAAGGTGGGCTGGTGGTCTGCTGGGTGCCTGCCCTGGAGGGAACCTAAAGCTTGGGGGATCCCTCCTTTGCCCCCCCCCCCCAAAAGCGTTGAGACACGCGCCGCTGAAAGCCAGCCACTCCCGTCCAGGGTTCTATTCAGAAAACAGTTTCAAAATAAGTTAACCTCTGTAGGGTGTTTTCCCCTCCTCCCCTTCTAATTGTCCCTCACGCCCCTCCCGCTCTCCGTTAGTTCGAGTCTGTTTTATGTTCCTCTGCGTTGTGCCAACTATTTTATCTTTATTCCTTCTCTTTCTCTCTGGCCATTCATTCCTTTTTTTGTGTGTGTGGCTTCTCTGGCTGATGTGCGGCTCGTTACCACCCACTGCACGCTCGCTCCTATAGCTGAGGTGTTTCTATACAAACTCAAGCGTCCAGTTGTCATATTAATTATTACACTGAGTAATGACTGAAATGGTCAAAATAAGGGTAGACTCGAGAGCGCTTTTTCTTGCTGCTCAAAGATTCAGCAAAGAAGCCGTGCAACAAAGCAATAATTGGTCCCCAGAAACACTCCGACAAGGCATGGAATATAGGTTTCATAGAACCCTGTGATTGTGAAGGGGGGAAGGCTCTCAATGGACCCCACGCTTCTTTTCTAAACTCTCTTGCTGAGCAAAAAATGGACCTCTGTTTGAATACTGTCCTGATCCTTGAATACTATACCCAGCAGAGAAAAAAATGCACCATTTATTGTAAGTTTTTTTTTTCTTTCCCAGCTATTCATGGGGTCTCTGTGAAGAATCAGCTGGTTTTGTTTACCCTGAAAGACCTTTACTTTATTTTCATTCTTGGAGGAGGTGGGGAGTGGGGAGGGAAAGAGAGCCATGTGCCTAGACCGAGAGAGGAGCTGGCCTACTGTAACAAAATAGAGTGTAACAAATCCTACAAAAGTTCAGAATGTATTGATTCTTTGGAGAGCTATATAGATTAACGACTTTCTTTATGCTTATCCCAGGAAGGTATTTAATCATAATATAAATGGGGCTTTAGAAAAAATAAAGATTTAGCAGCGTTACTTCTCCTTATTTGGAGAACTTCAAAAGGACTTGTGAGAGTGGCTGCAAATTACTCCCTCACCCCACCCGAATCTCCCCTCCCTAACCAAAAAAGCCACAATAAAATAATAGTTTGTGCTTTTTGTTGTTGTTGTTTTTCCAGCTTTTTTTTTTCCTTTTAAAGGCATATTGAATAAGCAAATAGATTTGTTTGAAGCCTGGATTCCTTAATGCAGGTGCAGGCCTGGACGCTGTGACCAAGAAGCTAAGCCAAATCCGTGGTTTATGGTATTTGGCCTGCCTCCCACTACCCCCCTCCCCTTTTCCAGGCCATCCCAGGCCCATGAGGCCCAACTCAGCCTGGGCAGCAGGTTTCTGAGGTTACCTTGGGAAGGGTGAGCTTGGAGAAAATAGATTAAGCAGTAAGAAACTTTTCCTCTTTCCTGGGTGTCAAGTACAAGCTTAGAGCAACTTCCACCCCAGGACGGAGGCCCTGTGTTATAAGCTACTGGAAAGCGAGTATCTGCTATGGCACCCCATATACTCACTTTTCTTGAAGCGTCTGTGGCTTCTGGGGCTTAGCGCTCACCCAAATTGAGGGCTGCACTTAAAATCTTATCTCCACATAAAGAACCAAAGGCCTCTGTTCTTCTCTATACTTTATTTGCTCTTTGTTTGGGATGCAGTTACAAATACAATTTTATTAAATTATCTTTTCAATGGAAAAATCTAGTTTTACTTTTAATGTTCACTCCCCTCTCCCATAAAGAAAAAGCACAGATGGAGCCTTTTTAAAAAGATGCAGCATCTCTCCTTTCCACAGAGAGAAGGTGCACAATTCTGGAGCTTGAGGATGGTGTGTGAGCAAAGGTAGCACTATCCTGGCCTTCAACTGTGAGTGGAAATTAAAGTGGCAGACTTGGGGCGTCAGGCAGCAGGTCCCCCTGCAATACTAGGAAAGTGTCTCCCCATGTAGATACCAGTGCTGAAGGCAGGCAAGGTTTCATCTAAGGTTTGGTCCACTTCCAGGATTCCCTAACATAGAAGAGTGGCCTGAGATGCTACAGAAGGTAAGGGCTTCTATTGTTTGGGAGGAAAAAGAGAAATCTTCCCATTTTTCTGGGATGTCTACATTCTGGAAAATACCCACCAAAGGAGGTCAGTGTCCTGCCACCACCCCATCACAAGAGTACATGGTGGTTCTCTCAAGAGTGTGTATGCGAGTATGTGTGTGCATGCAGGAGTGGGTCATAATCTAGGTCTCTGGGTCAGAGGTAGGATTCTCAGGGGCTCTTAAGCCCCAGTCTTTTGTTCGAAACTGGTGACACCACCAGAAAGGCAATTTCAGTGGAAAGCTCCCTTTGGCAGTACACAGTCCCCAGAGCAGAGGCCAGGCCCCTAACAAAACTATGCTGAGCCACTCTGCCTTCTGGTTGGAGAAGATGGAGAGGACACTGCTGGGTTAGGGAGGGGTAGGGCGAGGAGGAACATTCTTCCCGTTAATCCAGAAGAACTCAGGGAACACCTGAGTTCCAGGAGATTTTGCAAAACCGGTATGGAAGCAGGCTGAGGATGCAGGAGTGGGGAGGGTGACGATGAGATTTGGCTCTGGGCTGGAGTGGGGAGAATAGGGACAAATGTTCTGGGGCGGGAGGAAGGATCCCAGGCCTGTTGTCTTTTCTCCTGGGCATAGGGCCACTACAATGCAGGGCTTCACGAGTTGCAGCTTCCATTTGGAAGCCCATTTGATGGTGTGTGTGTGTGGGGGGGGGGGGGGCGGAGTAGGCTCTGGCCTTGAAGTCCCTGATAATTAGGATCTCTATGCCTGTGAGAAGTCCGCACTGAAATGGAAACTGAGCCTGCTGGCTATTGGCAGATTCTCCACAGTCCTAGATACATCTCAAAATGAGCCGGGGTGTGTATGCCGCATGCACAGATGGAGAAACTGAGGGCGGTAGAGGAAGAAGGGCTTGTTCCAAGTTGCAACGCAAAATCACGCCAGAGCCAAGGCTGTGGACCTTCATCAAACGTGGGATGACAGAGACTGAACTGGAAGGAAAGGAGCTTGAATCAGCCTGCGAAAGAAAAAGCATTCAGATGCCTCAGTGTTAGCTACTCCCCACATTTTGCTCACGAGGAGTGGGTCGGGTCCAGGAGGTTTTTCCTAGGTGCCTCCTAGAGGCCTGCACCACACCCCTCCGCTGGGGCACATAGGTGGGGAGAAGGGCCTTCCTAACCAAGGCTTGGCCAGACGGTCTGAGGCTTCCTGGGGAGGAAAGGGGTGGTGTGGCTCTGTTCGAGGCCCCACAACCTCCTGTCCTCACCGGAAGGGAAGACAAGTGATCTTGGAGTCCTCCCAACACCTTTTCTGGCGTAGGTTGGGGTGGGGGGAGAGGACAGAGGTGTAAATCCCACCGAGCCCCCAGAGCCCGGAGCCCTGCAGTCCTGAGGTTCCGGGTGAGGGAGGGAGGGCGGAGACGGGACTGTGCGGTAGGAAGTTTACAGAACTGCTCTCTGCACGCGGGGTTCCTCTGCTGCTTCCCTAACTTGCTGATTTTCAAAGAGAAAAGTGAGCCGGAGAAGAGAGGAGCTTCATCCCCCGTGCCATGGGTCCTTGCAGCCCATCACCAGCGCTATTGTTCTGGCAACACCCGCAGCCAGTCACACAAACTAAAGGTGGCTCCTTGGATCACCCCCACAGATCCTTTAGAAAGACCCTTCTCCACAAAGGGAAGTCCAACGGGAAGCAATTATTTGGATAATTCCCCACAATCATCCCTGCTTGCAGGCCTCTGATCAAAACTATCTCTACTGAACAAGTCAACCGAATGATTAGCCTCTTTATCCTTCCATGTAGACGCGCCCCAGCCTCCTTCCCCCGCCTCCACCAGAGATGCACAGAGATGGGCCCGGTGGCTTGGTCCTCATTCTCCGCTCAGCCGCGTCCCAAGGCGTCTCAAAGCTGGACCTGGCTGCGGCCTGAAAGCGCCAGGGCCGAGGCCCAGGAAGGGCGCCTGGGTGGGCGCTGTCCAAGCGGCCAAGCGACCGCTGCAAGCGCCTCCCCCTCCCTCGCGGCGCCAGCACGCGGCCCCGCCGGGCTCCGCTCCCAGTCGCCTGCCACCGGCCCGCCGGGCACACGCCTGGGGCGGGATGGAAGCTGCGCCAAGGCCGCCGAGGTGCCTGCGGCGGCGCCGACCAACCAGAAAAGCTCCTCCGGCCCCTCAACCTCCACCACCCCCATCTCTTTTCTCGGATTCACCCTAGGAATAGCCCAGAGGGCTCCCCTCTTAGGCATCCCCCAGCTGGTCCGGAAATAATCCTTGGGGAGGGGGGGGCGACGCTAGAGGCAACTGAGGTCATCCTGGGGGGTATCACTGCCCTCCAGCTACCTAAAGCGCTGATCACAATCACCCCTCAGTGACATCACCTCCCTACATTTGCTCAGCCAAGGGGAGCAAATCCTAGTTTCCACACCTGGATGGGACATTAGAGACCATCTCATTCAAACTTCTATTGCTGCAGATGAGGAAACTGAGGCTCGGAGAGGATGCCGCTTATCAAGGGCCACAGAGCTAGCGAGACCCAGTCTCCACAGTACTTTTATTTACAAGTCCAGTAATAATTTAATTATTAGTCCAGTAATTCCCATGGAGTTCTCCTCTCCCCATCTTACTATTCCAATCGCACATCTGCTTCAGCACCCTCAAACAGTGAAGACCCCCAAGAGAATGACAGTAAATAGGAGAAGAAAGCAGGAAAAATAGAGCCCCACTGTCCCCAACCCGCACACCGCCCTTTGGCACTTTTTTGGCTCAAACACTTCTCTGGGCTTTGCTCCACGTTCTCAGGAGAATCCCGAGGCCCTTCACCCCAAACCCTTTACCCCAGACACCCCCAACTCCCAGGGCCACTGGCCACTCCCGCGACGCCGGCCCCCCCTTTCTAGAGCCACCCCCGGCTGCAGCCCGCCCTGAGCGCGCCGCCTGTTTATTCAGCCTGGAGTCCGGCACGCGCCAGGCGCACGCACTGCAACAACAAACCCGGCTGAATGGAGAGTTTGCAAGGAGCGGGCGCAAGGAATGGGCGGGGGGAGGGGGGAGGAGGAGGGAGAGTTTAGGGAGTGGGTGGGAGGAGGAGGTGCGAGGAGGAGGGAGCGGGGGCCGCAGCCGCCCGCTGCAGCAGCGGGGAGTGGGGGGCGAGGCGGGGCCAGGGCTGCGCTTGGGGCTGGGTGTCCCATTGAAAAGGCGGCCGCACTCCAGCCGCCCAGCACTCTCTCACTTCTGGCCAGGGAACGTGGAAGGCGCACCGACAGGGGAGCGGCCAGGGAGGGCGAGTTAAAGAAGGAAAAGAGAAAGGAAGGGAGTTAACAAAATAATAAAAACAGCCCGAGCCACGGCTGGAGAGACCGAAAGCCGGCGCAAGAGAGCGCAGCCCTAGGGGGCGAGGAGCGGGAGACTCAGCAGGGCGTGCTCGCCACTGACTTTTGCTGCTGCTGCTGCTGCTGCTGCTGCTTCTTCCTTTTTTTTTTTTAAACAAGAAGGCGCTAGCGGCAGCCTCACACGCGAGCGCCACGCGAGGCTCCTGAAGCCAACCCGCGAAGGGAGGAGGGGAGGGAGGAGGAGGAGTGGAGGGAGGAGGAAAAGCGTTTGCACCTTCTTCTGCTCCCACCCTAAGAAGTCTCCGGGGATTTTGTGTTTTTCTAACTTCCCTCCGGCCTCACTGTTCAGCTCTCCCCTTCTTCCCCTCTCGGTTCGCGCACCCGAGTCCTGCCCGCGTGCCCCCGCGCGCCCGCACCTCGCGGCCTCGCTTCTCCCCTTGCGCGACTCCTCGGCGGCCGCTGCGCATGGAGAGCCCTGCCAAGATGGAGAGCGGCGGCGCCGGCCCGCAGCCGCAGCCGCAGCCGCAGCCCCAGCCGCAGCCGCAGCCCCAGCCGCAGCCCTTCCTGCCGCCCGCAGCCTGCTTCTTCGCCACGGCGGCGGCGGCGGCGGCGCAGAGCGCGCAGCAGCAGCCGCAGCCGCAGCCGCAGCCGCAGCCGCAGCAGGCGCCGCAGCTGAGCCCGGCGGCGGACGGCCAGCCCTCAGGGGGCGGTCACAAGTCAGCGTCCAAGCAAGTGAAGCGACAGCGCTCGTCCTCGCCCGAACTGATGCGCTGCAAACGGCGCCTCAACTTCAGCGGCTTCGGCTACAGCCTGCCGCAGCAGCAGCCGGCCGCCGTGGCGCGCCGCAACGAGCGCGAGCGCAACCGCGTCAAGCTGGTCAACCTGGGCTTCGCCACCCTGCGGGAGCACGTCCCCAACGGCGCGGCCAACAAGAAGATGAGCAAGGTGGAGACGCTGCGCTCGGCGGTCGAGTACATACGCGCGCTGCAGCAGCTGCTGGACGAACACGACGCGGTGAGCGCCGCCTTCCAGGCGGGCGTCCTGTCGCCCACCATCTCCCCCAACTACTCCAACGACTTGAACTCCATGGCCGGCTCGCCGGTCTCCTCCTACTCGTCCGACGAGGGCTCCTACGACCCCCTGAGCCCCGAGGAGCAGGAGCTGCTCGACTTCACCAACTGGTTCTGAGGGGCTCGGCCTGGCCAGGCCCTGGTGCCAACGGACTTTGGAAGCAGGTAGGTGGCATTTGGGAGCGGACGGGACAGATTTCCTTTCCTACACCTTTTTCCCTCCGTCTTAGTGTCTGTAGGAGGGGGTGTCTCCACGGAGACTCTCGGGCCCAATTAAAGAATCTGTTAAACTTTGTCGACTTCAGATTCTGGTGTGTTAGTTTCAGTGTTGGCCTCTGAGCGGGCTCTGCCCAGTTCTCCAAGACCTCAGGGTGGGGTGAGGTGGGGAGATGCTCCGACCTGTCAGAAGAGGTGCTCTACCTGACAGATCCTCTCCCAGACCTCCACTCCCCCCCCTCCACCACCAAGTTCACACTAACCTCTCCCCTTCTTCTTAAGTTACAGGGGGACCGCACAACCTGCATCTTTCATGCTTTCTTGTCAGTGATGTCAGAAGGGAGAAAAAAAGAAAAAGAAGAAAAGAAGGAAAAACAATAAAATAACATCAGGCAACCGACCCCAAGACCAACTAAGCATTGCCTGCCTGAGAAGCAAGGCTCTGGCAAAACAGGGATGCGCTCAGAACTGTATCTTTGCACTCCAATTGTCGCCGGAGCTCTGAAGGGTGACTAGGACCGGAGTCAACGCGCAGAATGCAGCTTGTGTGCAAAGGCACTGGGCTCCCGGCAGAAGGGAGCAGCAGAGCCCTATAGAAACTCCCACCCACCAGTAACAGGCAGAACCACCGAAAGCACTCGCTAGGATGCCTTCACCTCCCTGCCCTCTGTGAAAGCGCAGTTCTTAGCCCTATAGAAATGGGTTGGTGTCTCTCTTCGAAGCATCCCCCATCCTATCCCTATAAGCTGTGGACATCTGTCTGCAGTGAAATTATGCTCTACTCAGTCCTTTGAAACTCCGATCCTCGGCGGGGGCGGGGGGAGGGGGGCTCCCTACATCCCCATTTCCTCACATCATCTTTTCTACCATTTTCATCATAGAATGCTTCCAATCTTTTGTGAATTTTTTTATTATAAGAAAAATCTATTTGTATCTATCCTAACCAGTTTGGGGATATATTAAGATATTTTTGTACATAAGAGAGAAAGAGAAAAAATTTATAGAGTTTTGTACAAATGGTTTAAAATGTGTATATCTTGATACTTTAACATGTAATGCTATTACCTCTGCATATTTTAGATGTGTAGTTCACGTTACAACTGCCATTTCTCCTATGTGGTTTTGTAAAGAACTCTCCTCATAGGTGAGATCAAAAGGCCACCAGATGTACTTCAGCACCAATGTGTCTTACTTTATAGAAACTTTGTTAATGTATTAATGATGTTATTAAATACTGTTCAAGAAGAACAAAGTTTATGCAGCTACTGTCCAAACGTCAAGTGTGGCAGCCAGTTGGTTTTGATAGGTTGCCTTTTGGGAAATTTCTATCACTGCCTTTTTTTTCTTACTGTTTTATTACAAACTTACAAGAAACGTGTATAACCCTGTTTTATACAAACTAGTTTCGTAATAAAACTTTTTTCTTTTTTATAAATGAAAATTATCAGCTGCCTCCAAGTTTTCCTTGACTCCACAGTCCCTGTCCAAGTTTCAAAATGTCAAAGGGAAGGAGTGGGTAGGGGAAAAGAGGGTGGTGTGAAACACGCTAAGTTGGCAGAAATGACAAACGTAAGTGCTACAACCAGAGGTGACACTATGATAAATGTAAAGGAAAAAGATGTCTATAAGCAAAGGTCACTTTCTTCCTCTTTTATGCTGCAAACATACACATACACCTAAAGAACAGGTGATGAAGAATGGCTGCTACATCTTTTGATGAGATGATTATATGGATTTAAAATCCACCCCCCCCCAAAAAAAATAAACTGGGAAGAGAGGGTCCTCACCTTACTTTCTAACCCTTATCCCCATTCCCCCATTCGGAGTTTCTCATCGTGAAAGTGGAAAGGCCGCATGAGATAATGGGCATGAGGGGTGGGTGGAAGGCTGGTGGTACCAGACCTCGGGCTGGGGGAGGTAGCCTTCACAGTACTTGCTCCCAGGGGCGGGCGTGCTCTTCCTTCACTTTTAGGCACATATTTTCTATTCCTTTGCCCCACTCCACACACTTTCCATATTGATTTTAAGTAAAGGACGCATATGATATGAATTCCCTGCAGGAGGAGTTAGATTTAAATGAATAAAAGCTTAGAAATGTGTGGTCGCTTTGAGACACTGGCCTATCTAAGCTTGTGACTCTATCCGAATAGCGTGAGCTGCGTGTAAAAGTACCCAATTACCAAGATTCAAAAAGAAATTGGTGGGTTTTTGGCTGGCTTGCTTCTTGTCAGTTAGCAAGGACGTGATCAGAATCCTACCCCTTCTCTCGCAGGCTCCTCACTCGCCGCCTGCATTACTTGCAGATTCAGTTTGCGTGTCTCCAGCCAAGCGGAAAGCCTAGCGCAAAATGCATCTTACAAAACCCAACAAAGAACGGAGAGCCAGCACGTCTTCCAGAGTTAAAAATCTAGTCTGTGTTGGTACATCTATACCATTTAGTGGCACAGAATAATCATTTTTTAAAGCCGCGATGCACGGAGCACGCCACAGTGTCTGATGTCATTTTGCTAAATGACCCTCTATAGAATGCACATTGAAGCTTCAGTCCCTTTCAAAGAGATGAGCGTAATTAAGGGGAAAAAAAATCAGTAAATTCCTCATCGCCATAAATAATCAGACTTTCTGCCAGCAGTGGGCCAATTTAGAGCTTACTTGAGGGAAGTAATGCTTTTGTGATGCCTGCTTTTATTTTTATCTTCTCATTTGGAGAACCAGAGCTGGGGTACCCCCCATTTCTTTTAATTTAGCTCCTTTGCAAGTTTCCAGATAAGGTATGCAAAGAAAGTGTAGCAAGTCATTTATGGCTATGAATATAACATTAGGATAATGTTTCAGCCCCCACAAAGGGGATTTTCCCTCTCTTCTCCTCGTGAAGACAGGTGTTCTTTTAGTCACTTCTGAATGGGAAATACCCAGTCTCGTTAAACTCGAGGCAAAGTTAGCCGTTGTTTGCCACAATGCGAAGGCAAACTCTAAAAATTCACAAAAACACACAATTTTGCCGAAGCTAGGAAAGGGCAAAGCAGGGATTGGGCAAAATCTCATTACATCTGCTCTAATCGCTTAGCAACACAAAGCCTGGGCTTGTGCGGGGAAGGGAAGCCATTCACTGCGCTCTGACAGGCCGCATTCAGCCGGCATTAGTCAGCTCCATAAATCACCGCTGCCCATTGGCTGCGCGGCGGGCTTTGCAGTGGCCCTGGGCTGTCAGCGAAATACAAAATGTAGACCCCAGCGGCCAGCAATCGTGGCCTCTCCCCCGTCCTGGCCCCCGCCTCACTTTTTTTTTTTTTTTTTTGGAGGGGGTACTGTTGAGGAAAAGTGCCTTGACTTTATTGACTGAGAAATCTTACCTATTCAAACAATGGCCCGGAGACCACCGAGTGAAGGCTGGAGACATGCCTGAAGTCCAGGACCAGGAGTGGGCAGTGAGGGAGAGAGAGCGAGAAAGCCGACCTGACCTGCCGCTGCCTGCCGCGCTGTTGGATGTGAGCCTTACCAGTCTGAGCTGGAGCTGCTGGGACGCACGTTGCACCCCTTTGACAAAGCCTTTTAAAATTTCTAAATTGGAAGTAGGAGTGTGTGTCTGGAGAAAACTCAATCTCAAGTTCCCGTCAGGCAGGCCCACCAAGGAAGAGAGAAGAAGCAGGTCTGCTCTCTGCAGAGAGCATCAAAGAGTAGGA
This sequence comes from Canis lupus dingo, assembly GCF_003254725.2. Classification (NCBI taxonomy): domain Eukaryota; kingdom Metazoa; phylum Chordata; class Mammalia; order Carnivora; family Canidae; genus Canis; species Canis lupus. The sequence goes on from NC_064257.1 coordinate 41,718,928, forward strand.
CTGAGATGTAGTCAGAAGAAGGGGGTGGGATGTGCATCCCCACCTGGCTCTCCTTGCGGGGCTGGGGTGCTAGAACACAGAAGCCACAGCCATTCCGTTCCATCCCAGCTTCAGTGTTCCTGCCTGTTCCAGGGGGTTGATGGTTGCCCCAGCCCCATGAGGAAAAAATGTAAAGCAGTTAACACTCGCTGGGTAGGGGAGATGGTACAGCTCTATGTAAATGTGAGTGCCTGTTGTTGTTCTTCTTGACTTCCAGCCTTGTCTCATTTTCACAGGATCAGTCTGCTCATGCATCTATATCGCAGCCTGGATTTGAGGCTTACCTGTAAACCACATAGGAAGAAGTCTGGTGGTACATGTGGAGTTAAGTCAGTCTTCACTGGTTAGGTCAGGTGACCTCACTTCAAATGCCACCTCCTCCAAGGAGTTTCCCTGAATGCTCTATGTAAAGCAGCTCTCCACTGGCCACAGGCACTCACTCCTCTATCCATTAGGCTGTTTCTCCTTCCTGGCAGTATAACTACTGTGTGAAAACACTGTATTTTTTTGTTTATATGATTGCTGTCACTTGCCTACTGCTAGATTATAAATAAACTCCAGGAGGACAGGGACCACTCCTGTCTTGCTCCTGTCTTGTGCACAGGCATCTCACTGCCCCTGGGGAGACAGGTATTTACTGACCAAATGGACCGTCTGCCCTGTTGGATTGATAACTGTGCTTCTTTCCTCCTCCAGGTCTACCTTCTCTGCTCTGCTTTGTGTTTTAGGAGGCTGGTTGTTATGGACCTCACCACTAGGGCTCCCTTGCCCTCTGGCTTTCTATTGGGTTGGAGCAGTGGCAGGCACCAAAAGGAGAAGGAGAGGTAGTAGGGCCATAGGTTGGGTCCTTGATAGCCCTGCTCCTCACTGCTTGGGCTCAGTTGCTTTGGCAGTGACTCTGCTCACAGCTCTTGTCAAGAGGCCTCACTCCCACAACAACAGATGTTGCTAAGATGTAGTAACGGCTTCCTCCTCTTGCTCCTCAGGCACAGAGATGGTAATGGCTCCCCCTTGTTAGTAGTCTTAGGGTGCTGCACCATTTTGCTTCCCCTAGTCCCATCCCTCTCTCCTCTCCCAGTAAACTCTTCATTGACCCTTTCAAGTGTGCCATCCGATCCTGTTGACCTTGGCTGCTACATGGACTGTTCTCCCACAGGATCTCAAGGATGTAGTAGTTTGGCATAAGATTTCCAGGGGCTCATAGGGCTATTTTATTTGTAAGAAATTAATTAGAGTGGAGGCAAACGTAGCTCTGTTCTAAACCTAACTTTGTAAAATCACGTCATCTTTTTGAGCTAGGAATGGCTTACCCGAACGTTCGCAAAAAAAAAAAAAAAAAAAAAAAAATCCATTATAGTGTCCTCTTCCGGAAAATGAGGATGATACCTTTCCTTAAGAATCAGAAAACGAAAAGGCTTTGGAGCTGGCAATGCAAAAAATTTCAGTGCAAGAGATGACAGCTTCTCATGATCTCTCTGAACCAGGTAGAAAGTGGTGCCGGCGGCTTGGTACCAAGACCAACAAAAACTATGCCTCGGTGGGGAAGCCCTCATTCATTCACTCAGCCATTTACGTACTCACGTAGAAACGGAGGAACAAGTTACTAAATTGAGTCAACATTTCTAGGACTCGTTTTATTTTATATCTTCCAGAGTGAGCTCTCCGAGCAGCTTGTTTTACTGCAATATCTTTTAAAACACTACGGATGTGTCGCTGATACATTGAATATCCTTAACCCTATTTTCCCTTTTCCTATTGTTGAGAAGCCTCTGAACTTTTTTCTCCCTCCTTCCACTCCTGGGCCAAGAAATGGTTCATTTTCGGATTCCCCCAGAAACTCCAGGGTATCAGAGTCAAGGGTAGGGAAGCGGATTGGCGGACACTAAGGTTGTCTCCAGGCGGCGCAGGCGAAGGGCTGGGCTCTAAGGCAGGTCGAAGTTATATTCCTTCGTCCTTTGTATGCAAGATTAGGTTGTTACAAAAGAGGGTGTGTAGGTTAATGGCAGGAAGCGAGTTGCAGCGCAGAGCGCGGGCCCCGAGCGCGTGTCAGGTTTAATGATTTATTCAAGCTGCAGCGCATCCGGGCGTTGATTGGCTGCAGGCATGCGTCCGCTGTCAGCTGCGCGCGCCGGCCTCGCCCCGCTACCTGACGGCAGGGGTGGGGTGGGGGGGCGGGGCGCTGGAGGGGAGAGGGGCTCGGGCGCAGCCGGAGCCCGGAGGTGTGAACCGGGTGTACCCGGCAGGAGGTGGGAGAGAGGAGAGGAGAGAGATGGAGGGGGTCAGAGAAGAACCGGGGCAAGAGGGATGGGGATGGGAGAGAGAGAGGGAAGGATGGGGATGGGAGGGAGGGAGGGATGGGGATGGGAGGGAGAGAGGGGGAGAGGGGATGCGGAAGAGAGGAGGAAGAAACACTCGAAAATAAAGTCCGGGGTAGAGAAGGCAGGAGAGAGTGGGGGGAAAGGGAGAAAACAGCCGAGGGGGAAAAGCAGAGGGAGAAAGAGACAAAGAAGGAGAAGAGGGAAGAATGAATGGGAGAACGGAGGGAGGTCGGAGAGGGGAGTGGGACGCGCTCCCGGAACGCCCGACGTGCGCCCCCCTCCAGGCAGCCTGCGGGCGGTCGCTCACAAAGCCGCCTTTGATGCGCCAGCGACCCGGGCTATTTTGGGAAAGAGATGGGGGGAAGAGGCGCCAACCCACACTCCTTGAAGGGAGTCACTTTCTGCAAAGTGCGCTGGAAAGGACTGGGCCCTGGTCCGGGCAGTCAGGGCAGGAAGTGGATGCCGGGGACAAAAGCTCGGCACCTGCCAAAAGCGAGAGCCCTTGGAGAGCACCTCCCCCCGCTCCCCCCTCCCCGCGCCCGGCTACCCTGCGGCGGGCCGCGCGCTACCCCTGCCCGGCCGCCGACCCGCCCCACCGCCGCCCCCCCCCACCCCGCCCGCCCTGCCAGGGCCGCGGTGCCCGGAGCGCTCTGCCGGCCTTTCTCTGGGTCTCCCCCGGGTCATGGAGTCACTTTCTCCTTCTCTCTCACTTCCCTTTCTCCCTTTATGTCTTCCTCTTCCCCCCGCCTTCCGCACTCGCTCTTTGCCCTTCTCGTTATTTACAGTTAGCGGCAACACCCAGACACTTCCAGACTGGAGCCCGACTGAAGTCCAGAAGCCCCGTGGAAGGAGAGAATGGAGTGTGGAGAAGAGCGAAAGAAAAATATTTGGGGGAAAGGGAGTGTGGCATTTGAAAACCCAATGAGAAAACCAGCCCAGTGGGTGCATTTTCCCCGGATGAAGTTGTTGAGCCTAGAGTGGGCCATCAGAGTGGCTGCTGGTGCTGGGAAGCTGGAAATCTGTCCATCAGTAATCACCCCTCTCCCAAGACCAAGACAGCAGTGAAGCTGGCTACCCCCTCACCCTCAGCCCTCTCCTCCCACCTCTAGTACACTCAGCCCCGGCCTCCCCCAGCTATCCCTCTTTACTAGGAAAAACAGTCGGTCTCCATTGTCCAGGTGCCAGCAGGGCCTTTGGCAAAAGGGAGGCCGGCCAGCCCTCTGATCAAACTCAAAGGTTAGTTAAAAGACAAAAACAGCTGAAAGTCTTCATGAATAATGCCGGCCACCCCCCCTCAGCCCCCCACCCCCACCCCCACCCCAGCTCAGTGTAGTGCAAGACCCGCTCAATGCCCTACCACTTTGTTATGCTGCTCGCCTAAGTCAGAATTTCACAGAAAGCCAGAGAAGAAAAGCTCCCACAATTAGGGGTCGCCTGTCAGAAAACATTAACGCCTTCCTCTCCAAGCCTGTCAGGCCTACTGCAGATACAAACCGCCATGGCGAATTGGCCCTCCACCCCGTGAAGCACCCGCCAGGCGAAGGAGCAGAGATTTGAAAGCCCGGGCTGAAGGAGCCCGCCTAACCATGGTTTCTGCGGTGTCAGGGTGTGCAAAGATCCCCCAGCTGCTTCTTTCTAAGAGACACCCAAGATGCCTGGGAGAGAGCATGAGGGATGAGGCGGTTGGGCATATGGACAGCCCGCCCAGACCAGGGCAAGTGTAGGAGGGCCTCTTTCCTGCAATGGCCACAGTTTAAAATGTACACACATAGCTGCAGCCTCCTCTCCGCTGATGCAGCATTTCCCAAGCGCCAGGCATCTTATTTGTTCATAGTCAGAGCAAGCCTATAAGGTGGTGTGTTATTATTTTCACCATGTAGATGGAGAAAGAAAATGAAGGGCTCAAAAAAAGCTATATGACTTCTCCACGCTCCTAAGAGCTAGGTGGTGGCAGAGTCAGGATTAGAATTTGTTTTGCCTGACTTCAATATTTGTGTTCTTGCAACAGTAATCTACCTCCTAGTTTTTCCAAGATGATCCAGAGACCAACTTGGTTTGTCTGCTTTTGAAAACATGACCCATATCCAAGATGTTATTTGCCGTCTTTCTCCCATCACCAAGAATATTTCCTGCATCTAGAACAGCATCTGGCGCATGCTTGACACTAAAATCTTGTGGAAGGAAGGAAAGAAGGAAGAAAGGAGGGGTTCCTTGGAATGGTCCTTTTGATTTTCTTTGATCATAATTTTGTTTCGAAAGATATTTGATTTGGGACATCGAGAAATCTGGTTGGGAATTTCTGTAGGTCATCGATTAACTAGGGCATTAAATCTTTGTTTCCTTACTGCATACATGGAGCTACTAATGTTTCTCCATGAGGGGAATTAGAAAGATAGAATATGTGTAAAAGGAAAAGTGTCTAGCATGATATCTAGCAGCATAGTAGGTTGCTCAAGAAAATTCACTGGAGGGGCAACGGGGTGGTGCGGTCCGTTAAGTGACTGACTCTTAGTTTTGGCTCAGGTCATGATCTCAGTGTCCTGGGAGGGAGCTTCATGTTGAGCCCCATGTCAGGCACTGCCCTGGGCATGGAACCTGCTTAGGGTTCTCTCCTTTTCCCTCTGTTCCTCCCCACCTCTCTTAAAAAAAGAAAAGAAAGAAAGAAAGAAAGAAAGAAAGAAAGAAAGAAAGAAAGAAAGAAAGAAAAAGAAAGAAGAACATACACATGAAAATTAAATAGTATTGATTCTTTTATGTTTTTTTGTCCCAGAAAAAAATATATGTCACAGGTGCATTTACATCCATGAAACAAAAATGATCTATGGATGCAGTGATGATTGTAGCTAAATCTTCAGCCAGTTTTGTATTTTGTTGTTCTGTGGTGTCCGCAGCCCAAGAATGGATGAGCTAATAAAGCAGAATCTGTGCTGGTGGGTCCCAGGGAGACAGATGAGTTTCAGGGCCTAGAAGAAGGAAGCAGTCACCCTCCAGTCAGGGCAGAGGGTTTTGCTATGGCTTACTGCTCCCTGGTGAGGCAGGCAAGAAAGGAATCTCCACAAAGTGATGGCTTTGCTAGGGAGAAAGTGAGCACTAGAGTTAGAACGTGCCCTTTTGCTTTCCTCCTAGGAGCCTTGTCCTCTCAGCAGTTGAGGTTGATTCAGAACTTTGGCCTCTTCTCCAAGCCGTAGAAGGAAGATTTTCAGGAAATCACTCATAGAGATTCAAGGGGTGGCCATCACTCCCATGGCATCTGTCATCACTGGGCGATGACTTAAATTTGCTTTGGCTCCCAAACCTCTGGGGTTGCTGTCACCCCATTGTTGTAATTCCACCCCCCAATCAGCTCTTCCAAGTTCCTAAACATCAATTTAACAAAAGAAAGAGAGAGAGAAAGGGAAGAAGGAGGAAGAGGGGAAGAAAAAGAAGGAAAGAAGGGAGGAAAGAAAAAGGAAAGAAACAGGAAAAGAAACAAAGCTTCAGTTTATAATTGTAAGAATGCTTAATAATTCTGCAATAGTTGGTCAACTTCTCCATTGTTGTTTTCCACTGATTCCTTGCGGGGACGGTTTGGTTTGCAGAGAACAGCATGCTCTTCATATCTTTTGTCTTCCCACATTTTTTTTTTCTCGTTCTCTGAACAACCTTCTTTGAGTCTTCCAGGAGACAGAGCCTGTCCTTGATAAATAATCATTATCTCATGGAGCGCCCGCTGAAATAATGGAGGAGTGTAAGCATGAGGTCTACTTGGAGCATATTTAATGAAAATGGGACATTGCCTGCAGGTGTTCAGAGTGCAGTCATATTTGAAGCACAGACCCCGCTTAGGAGCACCTCCCACAAGCACATGATAAAGTGAGGCCTGTAGTTTACCTGACTACAGTGGTGCAGCCAGTGGTGGTTTATAGAAACCAATGATGAGATCCTTGCTGTGAAAAAACAGAATAAGCAAACATTGCAGCCCCAGGAAGGGGCTGGACCAATCCAGTTTCAGCCTTCAAACAGTCCATAGCGTCTCTCCGCTTTCCAAGAGGATGGAAGCAAGCCTTGGAGAGAACAAAGCGCCCGCCTTGGGCATCTTCTTTCCCCAAACGGTCCTTCCCTATTGCAGAGGCCAAGAAGCCTGCTTTGCGTACACCTCCCCACCTCTAGGAATATTACCCAGCTTCACCGGGACACACAGAAGAGGCCATTTACTTTGCAGCATCTAAAGAGGGTAAACTTTTTAGCTGATAGCTCATTTGTCACTGGAGATCCTTTACAGATGAAAACAGACATGCTGATTCTGATTGTTGGTGCTTTTCCTAAGGAAGGAAAAAAATCAGATATGCTCAAAAGACCTATAGCAGAGCATGTGGTAGTTGTAGTAGTGTTTTTTATAGTTTCGAAAATATAAAACAACCTGTAACTCTAATGCTGGAGTTCTTGGTTCAAATAATATCGGCAGGATTATATGGGGCGTGTTGTATAGAATTGGAAATGGTGATGTCTATTTACGGAAATTTATGTAGCTTTATAGATCTGTGATATAATAACAATCTTTCCACTGTTTCACTGATAAGTGAAAACAATAGCCATCACCTATAATTATATTGACGAGAGAAAAACTGTCAATGTACAATTACCTTTTTTTTTTTTACAAAATGGCATCATATAATTCACTTTTCTACTTAAAATATGAAGGTGAATCAGTTTAGTTATTAATTCAACAAACATTTTCCCAAGCCCTATTCTAGACCCTCAGGATGCCGTAACAAGAGTCTAATACGAGCCCAGCCTTTACAGTTTGTGGGGTAAGAAAGACAATAAAAAATCATGTGGTTACATGTTTCTGATTCATCATAGTCTTCTATAACAACCAATGATTTCAAGTGTTGATTAAATGTATCATGATATCTTAAACAATCTGTGTATTTTTACGTAGAGATTTTTTGCTAATTTTTTACTAATTATTTTTATTTTTTGCTACATATGAATAAATCCTGTGGTAAGAAATTTTATGACCAAACAACTACACATGATCATGTCCCGAAGATCTATCTTAAAAAAGAGGACAGTTGTGTTACAGGAAATGTGCTTTCTGAAGACTTCTGGCTTCACGTTCCCTGATTGTCTTCAGAAAGGCTGAATCAATTACAATTTCATCAGCAAGAATGAGGAGCACCGACTTCCTCATGGCCTCACGAGGTACTATTATATTTTAAACAAGCAAGCAAACAAACTACTTTACTAATCAGTATTTTTTTAAGTGATGCCTTCTTCATTCATCCTGCTTATCTTACGTCACTGGTGACATTCAATCAACTTTTCGTATTTCCTTACAGCAGTGATTCTCATACACCGGACTACATTGTAATGATGCTGCATTAGAATACATAGGGACCTATCTGCCTAAAACACATACTGCTGGGGAGTCTGATTAACTGAGTGGTCCTGATATGAGGCCAGCTTGTGGACAGTGATTGTGATGTCAGCCCATCTGGGGAGAGAAGTCAGCCAACTTTAGAAATGACAACTGTGAATGAGATAAAATGGCCAATGGCATAGAGGTGATTTATATCCCAAATCTACTTTTCCAAAGTTCCAGAGGCTGAATCTCCCCAGTGGTAATCCTGTAGGTGGGGAAGGCAGAGGGTTACTTTGGCTTCTGACTCCCCAACTATTCCTGCCTCTCATTTCCAGCCTCTCCCCATTCACGCTGACCTCCCAGCCCTGCTCCCCACCTGCTGCTGGCCTAGAGAAGAAAGCCATTTCCATTGGCCTTGGCTGCCTGGGGAGATCTATATTGCTCTGGGGAAGACAAGAGCTGTCCCCATCTTGGTAAAGTGTGAAATTCGGTTTTGATTGCAAAAGGAAGCCATTTCAACAGGATTACACCGTGACCATGTAGATTGAACTCAGCCATATGGCCTAGGATGCTTCTTCCTACTGCCAGGTAACAGTGCATTGCTAATGACGTGGTGGCGACATTTCCAAATGAAAAAATAAAGCCACCTGGACTGGAATAAAGGAGGCAAAAAATGACAAGATGCTGGTAAGCAGTGACAGTGTGCTCGGGCCTCTGTGGGCTTTGAAGAAGCGATGAGCTTTGTTTAATTTAGAAGTCTAACCAATGAGCACATGCCTGGTGTTATAAAAGAGCTCTGCTTGCTTGGCATAGAAGAAAGAGATTCCATGCCTGTGTCAAAACAGACTCGAAGTGTCGACTAAAAGAGATGGTTTGACCTCACTTAGCCTCAGTATCTTCATCTGTTAAGTGGGCATAAGAACACATTTAACAGGGTTATCCTCAGAGCAAGGCAGGTTAGCATGAGGGTGATCTGTAATCTGCTAGTTGCTCTACTAGTGTAAAAAAAAAAAAGTGGTTTTATTGGTGGTTTTATTGCAAGCAACAGAGAGGTAAACTGACTGGTTTGCCCTGAAAAAAAAACTTACTGAAAGGCTTTTAGCTGTTGGGAGAGTAACTGAAAAGGCTGATTCTGAGAGTCAGAAAATGAGGTCAGACAGCAGCCAAGACCCTGGTGAAAGTAATTCTCCAGGATAGTTGGGTGAAACTACAGCCACTTTTGCCTCCAGCCTGAGGACACCACCATCTATGCCACCACCATCTCCAAGACAAGATGCTGGGTTCCCACCAGCACCCACGGGGCTGTAGCTGGGAAACTGACTGACTCACTATACTCCCAGCTGCCATTGTGACAAAGACGAATTCTCTGCCATCTCTGTGTCCTTGTGCTGTTTGCTGTCTGGTCCACATCTGGGTGGGGGCTTCTGATTGGTTGAGACCCATATGCATGGGAGACCAGGAAAGCAGTATGTGGCCTGGCCCACTTTTATCGTAGGAGACTGGGCTCCCCTTTCTACCAGAATGTTTAAGAGCATGCGAGGGAAGGGCACTCAGATGCTGGGTGATCCAAACCAAAAACCAAAAACACAACGAAAAATGAAACAGCTTGTAGAGCTGGGATCATCAAACCATGTCTCTAAAGGGGGATAAGTAGAAGGCCACCTGGGGGCTCAGTCTGTTGAGCACCCGACATTTGGTTTCGGCCCAGGTCACAACTTCAGGGTCCTGACATCCCACCCTATGATTGGCTACAGGCTCCGTGGGGAGTCTCATTGAGGTCCTCTTCCTCTGCCTCTGCCCTACCCTGCTCTCTCTCAAGTAAATAAATCTTAAGAAAAAAGGGTAACAAGCAGGTATTTTCTGCGATAGTAGTGTAAGAGAAGCAGAGAAAATACACACATAAAAGTGTGACTGTATTGTAATAAGACTTTATTTACAAAGACCGGATCTGGCTGTCAGGTCACAGTTTGCAGATACTTGTTGTAAGGTGATGATGATGGTGGTGACAACTGGAGCAGCTTTAGAAACTCTCCTTTGAATCCTGGCTGGAAGTGGATGCAGGTGGAGATAGAAGCCATACTTACGGTGTGCTTCCAGCAAGACCCCTTTCTGGTGAGGAGTGTGGCAGATGAGAGGGAGCAAAAGAAGGAGTTTCTTCTATGTCTGCCTTCCTGGCATAGTCACCCCAACCCTAAGTGCTCACTGAGTCTCCCAGGGGCTTCTCTCCTCACTTTGCTCCATTTCTTAGGGCAAGTGTCATGGTCCTTGATGGCCTTGGACAGAAGCATGAGAGCCCTTCATTTACTCCAGAACCTGGGGATCCATTTCTTTCTGGATCCTGTCAGACACACTGGTAAGACCATTAGTAGCTTCTTCTATGTTCCATGTGACACTCCCATAAACTGGTTTATGTGACCTGGGGTGGGAGTGGGTGGGATGAGCGTCAATCCTACAGAACAAATGACAAATCATCACCAGTGAATGTTGGCTGTCATTGGAATAACTGGAATAACTGGATGGAATAACTCCTTGACAGAAAAGAGATGGTTTCTTTCTCTTCATCAATCATCTAACTCATCGGGATTGTGATCCTAAAGTCCGTCATGGCCACTTGGGGCACCAGGACTATAAAGAGGAATAAAATATGGTCTCTGTCCTGGAGGACTGCAGTTAGTTTTATCGTTATTAGCAAGCTCTTTTCCAGAAGCAGTCATTTACTATGTCTGGTTGTCTCGAGCATACTGAATATTGCAGGGAAGTGGGCTCACTCATCACTGGATGGGGAAGGCCAGGCATCATTTTGATCAGAACTATGTTGGCTGGCATGTGTGGGATGCCCAGCCTGTAAGGGTAAAACCAAATGTGAGAGACTTGGCCCCCACCTCCCTCCCTGCCTCTCTTGTCCCCTTCTTTTCTCTCTGAACAAGAAGTCTGCCTGGAGGAATTGGGGTTGTATGATAGCTCTGGATGCCCTCAGGCTGCAGGTGCTGAGTGGGTTTCTATCAGTACATAGCGTGTGACCTGGCGCCTTGTGGTCCCAGGATGACTGCTCCACCTCAGATCATTTCTGGTTTCTAAGAGGGGAGGATGAAGAGAAAGGGGGCTGTGCCATCCAAAATGTACTTTCCTGAAAACTCCTCTGGAAGCCCCAGTTGTATCTTCTTGGCCAGAACTATGTCAAGTGGCTAATGGGATGAAGCAAAAGTAGCCACATACAGCTTTTTAAGCTGTGAATGTGGCTGCTTCAAACACAAATGGGGTTCTGTTAGCAAGAAGGAAGAGGAGGATGAATACCGGGTTCCAGAGGCTCGGGGTCCCTCTACAGTAGATCCCACTTCAAGTGTTCACTTCATACCAGGGCACCTGGAGGGCTTAGTAGGCTAAGCATCTGCCTGCAGCTCACGTTATGATCCCAGGACCACATGGAGCTCCCTGCACAGTGGGGACTCCATGTCTCCCTCTCCCTCTGCCCCTCCCCCTGCTCGTGTTCATTCTCTCTCTCTTAAATAAACAAAATCTTTAAAAAAAAATCTTAAAAAAAAATCGTCACTTTACACCATTTCATGGGTTCCACCACCAATCTCCCAGTCCTTTCAGTCTTCCATATTTGTCTGTACTTCTAAGTTAGAAATCAGACCAGATCTCTCAACACAGCAACCTCAAGTTTGTTTGTGGAAGCTCTGAGTATTTCAGGGCCTCCTCTTCCAACCCTCTGAGCTACCAAGGACGAAGTGGAGGCCTAGAGACATTAGCTGTGCCAACATCACCCAGCCAGGAAGGGTTATTTCCAAGACTAGAGCCCATGGAGAGTATGCCAGGCACGTTCTGTCAAAGGGTTATGTTCTCAGTCAGATTCCTAGATGGCAAGAATTTCAAACTTTCCTAACTAGTTCCTTTTGTTACTGGATTCTGCATTTAAGCCCACGACACTGACATTGGTCTTGAAACGCCATGTTCAGTCCTTCCTATTTTCCCCCATTCCTAAGGTCTCTAAGGGTCTTCATTCAGTAATCACTAGCTGTTTAGGAGGTTTCAAATATGTTGATAGAAAGACCATACCAGATTTGTTCTCCGAATCTGGATTTCTGATGTTGCTAACCTACCAAGTATCTTTGACCCGACACCCAAGCCAGTTCCAAGATTCTCTCGTGCCTCCTTTCCAACTGGCAGCCAGTGAGCATCACTAAATCCAGAAGATTCTATATAGTATCTGAAAAACCTATAAAAACAGGGAAGATACTCTAATTATTTATTGATCTCTTTCCTCAGATTAGGGCTTTAATTTAGAGATATTTTGCCTGTCAAGGCGTCTAGATGCTGAAGGAAACACACGGAGCATGTTATCTGAAAACGTAACAAATACTTTGTTCACACAAAATTTTTTTCTCTGTTTCCAGGATTTCTAGACACCCTATACTTATTTCTCAAACACAGCCCCTGCTTTCCCAGCCCGATTTCTTCTACTTCTGTTTAGGACCTCCTCATCTCTGGGTCTCTGCCTCTGAGGTGGACCCCTTGTATATGTCACATCCAATCCAATCCAACATGGACAACTACTTTAAAAATACTATGCAGATGCCACCACTGCCACCAGAGTGATGGCTCTGCAGTGTGGCCACTTTCATCTGCAGTGGTCTTCCCGCTGTCTGCGATAGTGCCTCACTGAAATGGTTGATGACTGAGCTTCTGCCTGCAGTCCCATCCAGGTCACCAGTCATCCCTGCTGACCCCTATAACCCAGCAACACCAAACACCTTATAATCCCTGCACACCCCTGCTTTTTCTCCTCCCACAACCTTTGTCCCGTGCCCTCTATATTGGTCTGGTGTATTCCTTTACCCTTTATGCTCTGGCTCAAACATCCTCCAGGAAGCCTACCTTGACCTCACCTCACACAGATCATTTCTTCTCTGGAATTTTTACATAGTCTGTTGTTATTTAGTCCCCCTCATCACAATGTTCCCTAATGTATTTGCTCGTGTCTTTTTTTTTTTTTTTTTGGAAAGAAATGACCAAGACAAAAGGACTTTGAATTGTGTTTGAAATTCAGAAACACTTGCCCAAATCACTTCTATTAAGTAGACTCTGCTGTATCAGGAAGAGAAATGATGACAATTTTCACATTGACCTCCAGGAGTTACAAGGAGCATTTGCAGCTCTGAGAACAATAGCTCTTAGGAAAAGGAGCCAGGAAACTCCATGATGCTTCCCTCTCAGTTCTGACAATTCGTGAATCCTCATTAACTGTCTAACAAGTCTTGCAAGTCTTAAATGTAACTGAACAAAAAGGTTCATTAGTGTGTGCTTCAAATTAGGGAGAAATCCTCAATTTTCAGGACACAAGAAGAGAACTTTCTTTCTTCTTTCTTTCTTTCTTTCTTTCTTTCTTTCTTTCTTTCTTTCTTTCTTTCTTTTCCTTCTTTCTTCCTTCCTTCCTTCCTTCCTTCCTTCCTTCCTTCCTTCCTTCCTTCCTTCCTTCCTCCTTTGTTCCCAGATGTCAGAAGGCCTAGACAACAGATAAAACAGTCTGTAGCAAAACACAAACGGACTTGAAGATTTTCCTCTCAGCCTAAAAAAAACCCAGGTAGCAAGGAAAATGGGTGAGTGGGGGCTGGGGGGTAATGTATGGAGAGAATCTAAGAAAAATGAATTTATTTGCTAAAAGAGAAACTCATATTTATACTCTCTTAATTTTTTTCTTTTATATTTTGTGTTCACAGTAGGTTGTTAGATACTGGGGTAAGGAGCTATAGTCATATCCTCCATGCCTAGTGCAGAAACCATAGTAGGCGCTCAATACATGCAGATTTTAATTAAATAACATCATCTAGTTGCTGATTGGTTCTGACGGGAAAGATCTAAGATCTAAGAGAAGTGATGGACGTGGCAAGAAAAAGACACTGGCTGTGTGGAATTACAGGCCACAGGAGATGATCCAGGTCTGTGCTCACCGGTGGGCAGGACCTGCGCCCAGCCCTGGGGTCCTGTGGCATGTGTGCCCACGCGTGGCTCACTGCATGTGGGCCATGTACACATCCCAGGTCTTGTGCCTGTCAGTCCTGGGCTCTCCAACTTAAATTCTGTTCTTCTGGTGGTTTTCCTACCCCTTTTTCTTTTGTCCCCTTTGCCAGGGACATGGAACTTTTCTCCTGTGTTTTATTCTCGACTTTTCTTTTGAAACAACTTCAGGGAGTCCAGGTGTAGAAGTGGGGAGGCCCTCAGTGCTGTTTGGGCCCACGGGGAGCAGGGATTCGACTTTCATTCTTCCTGGCCCCAATTTTTTTTTATTTTGTTCTTGGAGCCCTCTTCTTTATAAATCCATTCAGCAATTTTTTTTTAATTTATACAAATTCAATGTGTGTGTGGGTTTTGGGTGGGCTGTGGAAATTGATTTACGAGTCAACCACTTTTCTCTTTTCTTGCCATCTCCGCTTGAGTGGTTTGTCGGCCCTGGGCCTTTCTTTCACTGGAGGAGAATAAGGTTGTCTATGGAAGAGGTCAGCATTTCAAATTGGTGGAGTTCAACTGCACAAATGACATAGAACTGACAAGAAAAGACAGGGGGTTTGGAGGTCACAGACTGCATAGGTCTCGCTTAGGGTTTTTGCTTTGTGATGAACCCTGGCACCAAAATGAATTAAATAACAGGCTTAAGGACTATTGAGGGAGGACTGAATGCAAATCAAAGATAAGTAGAAGTTTTCTTTCCTAAAAGGGGAGTGATTTTTTTCCTTGCCTCTCCCCCTTCCATATCTACCCCGGCAAGAGCTGCATGTTAAACATGATTTCGCTGGCATTATGCTGGACGCTTTCACTCCACTGCCGCAGCGATGGCCTATCTTGGCCTATGATTAATGACCTGCTAGGCAATTTGGAAGCCATAATAACTCTGCGGTCTGCACACAAACTATATAGTCGCATTCCTTTTGTGGATTTGCCAAGCTGTTACCAAGGGGCCCACACAGGAGCCGGATTGCTTAAGAGATAGCGCAGCATTTCTGCAAATGCCATTTAAGCCTTATCTTGCCAGGAAGTGTGATGAGCAGCAGGCTCATTTACAAAATCCAGAGTGCAGATCTCATGGCTTCTTTATTTTAGCCCAGATTAAGGAAAACAAAACAAAACAAAAAGAAACAAACAAAAATTGCTAAGAAAGAGAGAAAAAGAACAAAACAGGTAAAAGCCAATCTCTATATGGTGTCTAGGTTGAGTGATTATAGGATAGACAGCATATAGTAGTGACATTCCCAAATTTTGAATCATATTCATCAAGGCCTAATGGCAATGATGCCCTCTGAAAGCAAAGAGATTTTTGAAAATGCTGGCAGAAAAAAAGGCTGGCCTTCAAGGTTCACCATTTGGGACTGTGTGTACATTTCTGAAGAGGCAACCTGCTTCCTGGACTGAAGGGGGATGGGGTCAGGGGTCAGAGGGCTGGCGTCCAGTCCCAGTTCATCCATTGGCTCCCTCTGTGGCCCTGGAGCGCTTCTCTTCTCTGGTCTGCGGTTTTGTCATTGGTTCAATGAGAAGTTTGGGTTGAGCAAGCAATCTAGCAGGACTTTGCTGGCTCTAAATTGTGTTCATTTAGCAAATATTTACCGAGTGCCCACCATGTACATGGCGCTCTTTCATTTAGAGAAGAAAGCAAAGATCCCTGTGCCTCAGAAGCTTACATCCTAGAGCCATGAGACAATCATAAACAATACATATAATTCATAAGTAAATTGCATATGTTTGGGGGGTAAATAGTACTTTGGAAAAGGAAAGAGTAGGGCAGAACAAGGGGGAATAGGAAGGCCATGGGAGGTCGGTTGGAGACAGATTGCAGTATGAAAACTGCAGACTCTGTGGTCAGACTCAGCCTCAGTGAGAAAGTGGCAGTGACCTTTAGGGGATGGGAGAGTCAGCCACCTGTTTATCCAAAGGGAAAACATTCTGGCAGAGGGAACATTCTGTAGCAAAGTCCTTAACACTTTGAGAATCTTTTTTTTAAAGGTTTTATTTATATATTCATGAGAGACACACAGAGAGAGGCAGAGACAGGCAGAGGGAGAAGCAGGCTCCATGCAGGGACCCCGATGCGGGACTCGATCCCGGAACTCCAGGATCACGCCCTGAGCCAAAGGCAGACGTTCAACCACTGAGCCACCCAGGCACCTGCAGTCTGAGAATCTATGGGTGCTGTCATTTTCCTTGAGATCCACTGACTTTCAGTCCCTTATGCTAGCTGGTGGCAGTTTTATCACCCACATTCATGGTTCTCAACTTTGACTATATGTTGAAAGTACCCTGGGGACTAGAGTAATATAGAGTCTTCGGTCCCACACCCAGAGATTCTTATTTAATTGATCTGGAATGCAGCCCTGGCATGGAGACTTTACACACCTCCACAGGTGTTTCTTACATGCAGCCAAGGTCAAAATCCATTGACCTACAGCAAGCAGGTCAACTCCACCATAACCTTCCCTGGGGCTGTTCGTCACTGAGGAAAGCCAAAGCCCTCTCACAATTCACAATATCAAAGCAACTGTCACTCAGTTCATAGGCAAAACTCAGTAAGAGCTTTCTCTGCACAAGCTTTATGTGTAGCACTAGCCAGGCAAAGGAGAGCAAGGTCTGTGCTAGTGGGGAGACAACAGACATGTAACAACAGTTCCTCACTGAGCTGGCACAGAGCACTAAAGCCCACTGTGGAGTCCTGAAAGTCAGATCATCACTAACATAACTCACTCAAATTATGACTTCATGATATTTGCCAAATCCATGTAAAATTGACTCATGGCTTTTATTTAAAGTCTTACTTTACCATAGTCCTAATAAATAATACCTGTGAAATCAGTATGAGTGAATCATCTCATCAAAGAAATAGCTGCACAAAGTTTCAAAGTATGCATCTACATGCTGAAGACATTCATTATCTGTCAGCATTGCTTGCTGTCCATGAAAATGCTTCACATACCACTTTGTCATACAGCAGTGAGTCTGTCTCTAGGCCAGATAAGGAGCAGTGAAATTGCTGGGTTAGAGGTCATTACCATTTTAATTTTAATATATGCTGCTAAATGGGCCACCAAAGTAACCCAACCAACTTACGCCAGTCTATAGGATTGTGTTCCACATCTTAGTTGTGTCTTTCATGTAGAACCACTACCCATAGGTGGTGGATTCATTGAAGTCTTCTCACCCACCATGGAAGCAATATATTTGCCCAGGTCTGTCCACACTGTTGTCCACAGCACAGAGAGATCTGTTAGAAGCAGTTGGAAACTGTGGAATTATCTGGCCTAGGCAGGAATGGTACTCCCCATCTGAGCACTGTGCCTTGACCGTCTGAACTAAGCAGAAGTCCAGCATTTTAGAGTAAGGGGCTGAAACATCACAGAGACTCTGAAACCTCTGGCACATCCATGTTGCATTCATTAGGACAGAGAACAGAGTTCCAAAATAACAGTGGCTAAAGTAAGTTTGGAAAATGAGTTTTCACACAACCATCAATATCTAATAAGCTCAGGGATGGCACTGGAGAGCCCTGGTGGGAGGAACCCAGACGCTTGTGTCTTACTCCACTTTTCCCAAAGTGTTCTCTGGTTCCATCTGGTCCAAGATGGTACAGCATCACATCCACATTCCAGTCAGGGAAAGGAGGAAGATGCACTCCGAACTCACACTCACTCAGCTTATACACAAAATGTAGTCAATTGGCCACATCTATCTGCAAAAGTCTGGGAAATATTGAGTTTTGTTTGTTTGGTTGTATTTTAATGTAGTCATGCACTCAGCTAAAAATGTCGGTGGTTCCATTACCACAAAGGAGAAGGTGAGAACAGATCATGTCAGACCATAGCAATATTGTGGTACATGGCAGACGGGCCATGACATGTGATCTTAACCATGGAACAATGGCAAGTGACATATGGAGAGTCATTTATGTTTCATATATGTTGTCTCATTTCGCTCTCACACAATCCAGTGAATTAGAAAACTGGAGATGGAAGAACTCAGGACTGACAGAATGGACGGTTCAGAAAATTGCTCTATGAGCAAACATTGTCACCTGCTGTACTTGATTGAAAAGCTTCATTTGGATCATTATGAAACACACTCCTTTTATCCCAGACACTTGATTCTGAAGAAGATATTTCTGAGAGAAGTGGATTTTTTTTTGGGGGGGGGTGGTTAGGAGGCAAAAGTGAAAGCTAGTTGGAAATCATGAGGTAAAGAGTAAAGTTGGGGATGCAAGGAGGCTGTTCTGGGAGCTCAGCAGACAGACGGGATCTCGGGGATGAATGGCATTTCAAGGGACATACTCAGGCATCAGGGATGATCACTAACGTGATAAAGAACTTGTGTAGTCAGGATTTATTTTGAAAGTCAGCAGGAGGGCTAACAGATTGGCTTGGTGATATCAGGGTAAAGGAGCAAATAAAAGAGCCCCAGAAGATACTGTTGTTTTATGCTCTGATATTGTCCATCCTGTACTGTTCATCTTCTCTTCTATCTCAATTCGACCCATCCTTCGAGCCTCGGTACAGAGGTCATCCCTTGCTGGAAACCTCCAACCTCTAGTTGGAATGAATCTCTCCCTCTTTCTCCACCCTTTATTCAACACTCTCTACATTAGAAACTTTACTGAAGAAATTTGTAGTATTTAGTGCCCCCAGGCACTTGCATCTTGTTTAATGCTCACCTGGTTGAACTGAAACCATCCACTACTGCATTTTGTTGATACCTCATGAAAGCAAAAAATAGTATGAGGTGGTGGAAAGTGCTCTAAGCTGGTTGTAGCAGTCTGGGTTCAAATTCCAGCCCTGCTTTTAGTGAGATCAGAAATCTTGGGCAAGTCATTTCAGCTTTTTTGATATGAATAAACTTGTCTGTTTAATAAGATAAGATACAAAGGCTCTTTTATCACAGAGTTAATGGTTAGAGACATTTAAAAAAATGTATAACCAGAATTTTTAGAAGTTCTAACTGAGTGATTATATCAGAGGTCTAGGTACAACCTTCAGAAGTTAAAGATTCTTAGAAAGTTACAATAATGAAGGCAGTATGGTAATAATTCACTCATTAGTAAATGAATCAATGGAATGGAATACATCTTGAGACAATATTTACCAAAAAAGTAGTATGAGAAGTATGATACTGGCACAAAAAAAGACACATAGATCAATGGAACAGAGTAGAAAACCCAGAAATGGACTCACAAATTTATGGTCAACTAATCTTCTACAATATGATGAACTAATCTTCTACAAAGCAAGAAAGAATATCCAATGGAAAAAGAAACAGTCTCTTCAACAAATGGTGTTGAGAAAACTGCAGAAGAATGAAACTGGACCATTTTCTTACACTACACACAAAAAATAAATTCACAATGCATGAAAAGACCTAAATATAAGAGAGGAATCCATCAAAATCCTGGATGAGACCACAGGCAGCAACCTCTTTGACCTCAGCTGTAGCAGCATCATGTAAGACACGTCTCTAAAAGCAATAGAAACAAAAACAAAAATGAACTATTGGGATTTCATCATGATAAAAAGCTTCTGCACAGTGAAGCAAACAATCAACAAAGCTAAAAGACAACCTACAGAATGGGAGAGGATATTTGCAAATGAAATATCTGATAAAGGATTAATATCCAAAACCTATAAAGAACTTAGCAAACTCAACGGCCCCAAAATAAACAACCCAGTTAAGAAATGGGCAGAAGACTTGAATAGATATTTTTCCAAAAGAGACATGCAGATGGCCAATGAACACATGAAAAGATGCTCTACATCACTTGGCATCAGGGAAAAACAAACCAAAACCACAATGAGATACCACCTCACACCAGTCAGAATGGCTAAGACTAACAAGTCAGGAAATAACATGTTGGCGAGGATGCAGAGAAAGGGGAACCCTCTTACAGTGTTGGTGGGAATATGAACTGGTTCAGCCACTCTGGAAAACAGTGTGGAGGTTCCTCAAAGACTTAAAAATAGACCTATCCTATGATCTAGCCATTGTATCACTAGGTATTTACCCAAAGAATACAAAAATACAGATTCAAAAGGATACATTCATCCTGATGTTTATAGCGGCATTATCAACAATAGCCGAATTCTGGAAAGATCCCAAATGTCTATTGACTGATGAATGGATAAAGAAGATGTGGGATATATATATATATATATATATATATATATATATACACACACACACACACACACACACACACACACAATGGACTGTTACTCAGCTATCAGCAAGAATGAAATTTGCCATATGCAAGGACATGGATGGAGCTAGACTGTAGTATGCTAAGTGAAATAAGTCAGAGAAAGACAAATAACCATATGATTTCACTCATATGTAGGATTTAAGAAATGAAACAGATGAATGTAGGGTAAGGGAGAAAAAAGGAGAGGGAGTCAAATCGTAAGAGATTCTTAACCAATAGAGAACGAACTGAGGGTTGTTGGAGGGGTGGACCAGGGATGAGTAATGAGTGATGGGCATTAAGGAGGGCACTTGTGCTGAGAAGCACTGGGTGTTATTATATGTAAGTCCTGAATCACTAAATTCTACTCCTGAAACCAATTTTACCATGTATGTTAACTAGCTAGAATTTAAATAAAAAACTTGAAATTTAAGAAAAAGTAGGATGAGATTATGGAACATTAAAAACCAGTTGGGAATGGAAACTTGACTCAATTAAAAGACAAGATAGGCCCTTATTTAGCTGATTTGTGGGATGTGAAGACATTTTTAAGCACAAAACAATAGAAATAGAAGACAACAAATAGATTAGACTATAAGGACAATTTAAAATTCAGCATATTACATTGTCATAACCACATTAAAAAGTGGAGGACATTCTAGAAAATACTTGCAATTTGTATCAGTAAGAAATGGGTTTTTATAAACCAATAGGTCATACCAAAAATTTACAGTAGAAAATAGATAAAAGACACAAATCATTTATAAATTATGACAATGGTCAATAAAGATTAGAAAAATATTTAACTTCTGCAGTGATTAAAGACATGAAAATGTAAGTGAGATACTTTTCTGCCCATTTAAAATATAAAGATGAGAAAAATTGGTGATACTGAATTCGGGCCATGGAAATAAATATTGCACAATGGTGAGTAGGAATCCAAGTTGGTGTAGCCCTTTCGGAAGTAATTTTATGGTACATAGCAAGTGTTTTGACAACCTCATACCCTGTAAACCAGAAGTCCCATTCACTGGGATTGATATCCAAACAAACAGAAAGAAAGAATCAGAAATATAGCCAAAGATTTATCTTTAAAGACTGTAATTGAAATACTACTTATAATAGCAAAAACCTGGTAATAACCTCAATGACCAATAGTAAAGGAATAAATGATGGTGGAGCCATTACTTGGGAACTATTAGGGTCTTCATTGAAAAGTGTTTGGGGTGCTTGGGTGGCTCAGTTGGTTACACGGCTGCCTTCGGATCAAGTCATGACCTCAGGGTCCTGGGATCAAGCCCCTCTGTCCCTCCACTGAGCTCTTGCTCGCTCTCTCTCTCTCAAATAAATAAATAAAACCTTTTTTTTAAAAAAAGTATTTGAAGTCTTTTTATTGATAAGTAGATGATCACAATAAAATGTTAAGTGAAACTTAAAAAGCAGGATCCATACATTGCGTACTCCGTGTGTACCCAATCCAATAGTGTAAGTATTGTGTGTGTAACCACCCAGAGAGAGTATGCAAGAAAAGAAACAGCATGCTAACATTCTTATGTAACAAGACTTCAAATGGTTTTAATTATCTTTTGAAATACTTCCTGTGTGAGAGTACATTTTATTTATATAAGCAGAAAAATGCAAATATTATGAAATCTCATAATAAGTAGACAAGCAAGCAACCTCCCCCTCCCTTCTTCCCTGCTCCCCAGTATGCATCATAGATGATTTAGGGAAAGTACTTGTTCAGAATCTGAGTTATTTGATTCAGAAAGCCCGAGAGTAAGGATGGATTTGATTCATTATTAACTCATTTATAGGAAGCTAATGATGGGATATAAAAGATGCAATTTATTGAGCACTTCTTACGTGCCAGGCAGGGTGCTAGGCACTTGGTAAACGTTGTTCCTCATTAGCTGCTGATGCCTCACTACAGTCCTACCAAGTCTCCTTCTGATAAGTCCCTTCTGGAGGCAGGCGGGGGGCGGGGGGTACCTGCAGCTGCTACACAGAAGAGAAGAAAAAGACGAATCCTTGTGTTCTCACCAGAATTCAGAAACCGTTTCTGCACACAAAAAAAACATTGGTAATAGGGGAAGTTTAGGGTCTCCCATATGATTCTTTTTATTGTTTCCATAATTCCTTTTTGAAAAAAAATTTATTTATGAGAGAGAAAAAGAAAGAGAGAGATGGAAGAGGGAGAGCAGGCGAGTGGGGACAGGGGTAGAGGGAGAGGATCTTCATGCAGAAATCCTGCTGAGTATGGAGCACTGAGCTCAACTGGGGGCTCCATTTCACAGCCCATGATATCACCCCTTGAGTCAAAACCAAGAGTTGCATACCTAAACGGCTGTGCCACCTGGGCGCCTCTCACTCTTATAGTTCTTTTTATGTAGATGTAGAAATTTAAGCCTTGTTTGATTAAGATGACTGGGTGCCTGGGGTACCCAGCACTTGGCACAGTGCTTTGCACTCTTGAACTCATTCCACGTTTCTGTACTCTATGAGGCGCATTGTCACACTCATTGTGTTAAGGAGAGCCTGAGACTTAGATATGTTAATTCAGTACCTCTCAAACTTTAATGTACATAAGAATTAGGGTTTTTTTTTAATGCAGGTTCTGATTCACTAGGCCTAGGTAGGGCTTGAGATTTCTTATCAGCTTCCAGATGCTGCTGATCCTGCTGATTCCTGGACTGCATTTTGATTAAAAAAGAGGTCAATCTACTTGCCAGATCCCAGGTTTTAAATGGAGCAAGCAATGCTGTAAACCGCCCCCCGCAGGCTGACCTCATGCTAGGCTGCCCCACTAATAATATCACATGCTTTAGTCCTCATGGGTCCACACTTTGCCAACATTGTCTCCGTCTTCCATTCCCCCCCACCCCCATCAGTTCTCATATCAGGAAAACAGTCAGTTCTGTACCCATTGTCTCAGGAGCGGGACTGGAAATAGAAATAAAGGCATATTCCTTTCTTTCCCAAATTTCACCATCTGGTGCCCCTTAGGCCAAATCTATCCTGAAGAGAAGTTCTAATGAACACATCTTAGAGTTTTATGTTAACACAAGCTTAGGATTTTAATGGCCATACTTAAATATCCTTGGATTTCATAGAAAAATTCAGATTGTTCGCTTCTTCAAAAAAATTGGATAGTCTGAGAACCAGGGCCTACCCTCCCTCATGGTAGCAAGTAGTCAGAGATGGTAGTGCCAGTCTCTTTCCAAAAGAATAGGGTCCTCAGTGGGCCACAGTCCCTACCTGGTCCAACTGACTCATTTCCATTAGCTGCATAGTCAGTATTGGTAGAAATTTTGGGTGAAATGGAATGTTTGGGAGAAAGACTGGCAAGGTAGGTGGGACCCTAATATCATACATTCGGAATTAGAGATGCAGGGCCTTTATGGAGTACTCAGAAACTGAACCACCTGCAGGATGCCAGGCCCTCGTCTGAGTGAGCATTATCCATCACCTTGGGTGTCCCAAGACTATGAAAGCTGATTTTATGGCCAGCATCCGATGAGGACTTTCTATAGCCCCAACACCTTGCACTGAATGGGAGTGAAAGAGTGGGGAAAGGGGTGAGTCCCAAGATTTTGCTTCATCCCCACCTGGCGCATCTATGAGGACAGCTTTCTCCCTAAATATTCCAGGATGCTCAAAAACCTAAGAGAAGGAGTAGGGGGTTAGATACCCAACAGAGCTATTGTGAGTACAAAGGAAAATCCATGTTCCATAAGTTGTTGGGAGTAGAGGTCCTGGACAAAACCCACTAGAGATCCCTCCTAAATGGGAACCGTGGCTTTTTGTACCTTTTGAGGTGGACTATTAGTAAAAATGGCCACCATTATTCCCTTCCTTGTATCCAAGCCCCCTTGACACATGACTTGACAGATCTTCCCATCAACAGGTGGAGTTTATTTCCCCAGTTCCCCCCCACCTCCCCAGTTTGAATCCTGACTAACCTTGTGACTTGTTTGGCCAAACATGCAAACATGGTGCGCCAGTTCCAAATCTAGGTCTCAGAAGGCTCTGTGTGTGGCTCTGGGACACTGCTCCTGCTGCCCTCACAAGTGGCTAAGCGAGCCCACTGAAGTGCAGAGACCGGCCATTCCAGCTGTGGCTTTCATTGATCAGTTGCTTCCTGAATGACTCCGCAGCTGACGGTGGGTGCATGAGTGGGCCCGGCTAGGCTCAGAAGAACGGCTCCACGGAAGTCTACCCCAATTGCTGACTCACATAATCATTAGCTGAGTAAAATAGCTGTTGTGTGAAGCTATAAACCTTTGTTCTGGTTTTATATTTTATGCAACAAAAGCTGACACTCCCTTAAAACACACACACACACACACACACACACACACACACACACACACACACACTGTATTAGTTGCCCAGGGCTCCTATAACCATGTACCGTCTACAGGATGGTTTAAGACAACAGAGATGTACTCCCTAGCAGTTCTGGAGACTAGGAGTCTGAAATCGAGGTGTCCACAGGGTTCGTTTCTTCTGGAGATGCTGAGAGAAAATCTGTCCCATGCCTGTCTTGTAGCCTCTGGTGGTTGCTGGCAACCCTCAACATTCCTTGGCTTATCCATGCATTATCCTAGTGTCTGTTTCTGCCCTCATATCACATGGTGCCCTCTTTTCTGTGCCTCTGTGTCCAAATTTCCCTCATTCCCTTACAAGAATACCCATCATTGGATTAGGATCCACCTTAATCCAATATGCCTTCTTTTTTTTTTTTTTTTTTTAAGTATGGATTCATCGTAATTACATCTTCAGAAAGTCTATTTCCAGACAAGGTCGCATTCATAGGTTTCAGGAGTAGGGATTTCAATGTACTGTTTTGGGGGGACACAATTCAACCTACTACTGAACTACTTATGTTGGGGAATTCATCCAGGTTTCCAGATAATATCTGCTAAAGGAATCTTTTTGGAATACCACCCGTCAGTAAATTAGACTTCTCATCTTTATATCTATATTTGTGGGCTTGAGCTGGGAATATGTCATTTTTTTCCAGCTTGGTGGAAACAGCAGAGCTTTTAGAGAGGAAGAAGAAAGCTAAAACCTTGACATCATGTAAATTATCTCATTGAATCCTCACAATTCCTCTTTGGTGTAGGTATAAAGATCCCATTGTATAACTTAGAGATGTTGAGAAATCTGCCTAAGTCATTTAGTAAATACATTCTGCAACAGGTGTTTGAGTCAAGTTTGTCTGATTTCAAGCACATTATCTTTCTACTATAGCTGGTGCACCACCCTCTGTGTCAGTTATCTACCAAGTGCTGTGACCTGAAGTAAGTGTCTCAATCTCTTAATCTTGCTACGATCCCTCCTCTTTAAAATGAAACTGATAAATGTCATCTTCATTGGTTTTATAACTATCTGGAAAATTGAAGTAGAACATGGTGGTAAGGGCTGGGTTTTGGGTTAATTTGGAGTCTTGGCTATATGTGACTCTGGGCATTTTGTATGAGCTTCCTCAGCCCTTAATTTTTTTAATCTGTAAAAAAGAGATAATATCCCTTATTTCAAAGGTTTATTGCAAAGATTATTGAGGTCAAATATTCAACACGCTTAGCTTAGTATCTGCAATAGTAAGCAAGGCCTCAAAGATGATGTACAATTAGGTATTTAAAAGCATTTTCTAGGGGCCCCCAGGTGGCTCAGTTGGTGAAATACCTGCCTTCAGCTTAGGTCATGATCTCAGGGTCCTAGGATCGAGCCCTGTGTCAAGCTCCCCACTCCGGGGGGAGGCTGCTTCTCCCTCTCTCTCTGCTCCTCCCCCCCTCTGTGTTCTCTTTCTTTCAAATGAACAAAATTAAAAAAAAACATTTTCTAAAGTGCAAAGTTTTAATTAATGCCAGTTATTACAATTGTATTTTATTTTGAGTTTGAAGGAATCATGAGGGCGGGGTGATTGATTTCCCTGGGTTTTGTCTAACTGAACATCCCCAGGTTTGACCATCAGCTGTAATCAAACCTCCTCACAGCCCCAAGGGCAAAGCCACTCTCTTGGCTGGAGAATCGCCACCAGGAGGACAAAAGCTCCTGCCACAGAACTCCCCAGTGCTCCACACCCCAAGTCAGGGGAGGGCCGCCGGCCCCTTTTGGGCTCTATAAGGCCTCAGGGTTTCTGAAAAGTCCCTCATTAGCTCATCCTTGTGTGTACACTCCAGGACCTGACAGCCTGCATCCATCTGTGGTTGTTCCAAGCGGTCACGTGGCTGGCTTCCCTAGACCTGTTTCAGCTTGAGCAACTCAGGGCAAGACAGCATGTCTGTCAAGGTATTTGCCAGGGTGTTCTAATCAGCCTTGAAAACATTTGCCTGGCTCCCTCTGCTGATACCCCTGGGGATCCCTCATTTGTAAAGTTAGCCTTCTGGTTTCCATTCCCTTCCCTTCTCCAAATCCTACCCTCACTTCTTCCTCACTCAAATGTGCAGCATTGAGGGAGCCTGCCATACCCATAGTCCTTTCCAAGGGAAGTCACCTTACATACAAATCTTGATTCTCTCTATCTACATGAATTTGGCCACCACTATGCAGACCCAAGACCAGCGTCTGCCCCAAGAGAGGCTATGGGCAGGCGGCTCAAGACGTAGTGTAGCTTAAGACCTGCGGCCGGCAAGGGAGCTCAATGCCGTATGGTGATCTCGGCATGTGGACAGCTCCTCTCTTTGGAGGATGTTGGACTGGAATCACCCTTAAAGAATATGGACCACAAAGTAGAATCAGCTGAGGGAAAGTAGTGAGCAGAAGCCACTACAAGGCCAACACTGAGATACAGAGGGAAGGCCCGTTCGAGAGAAGCAGAGTGGAGGCAGGGAGAGGGAAGGAGTCCTGAGTATGGAGGAGCTGTGATTAAAAGCATCTCAGGGGACAGTTGCTAATGTGGCTATGGGGCCACCAAAACTCGATTCAGACATCGTGGTTTTCCAGGCACCCCCAGCAGTCATGTGGGCACTGTTACTTTGTTCTCAAGCTGTAAACAGCAACAACAAACTCTGATGACTTAGGAAAGGGAAGTGTGTTGGAAAACTGTGGGGAGGCTTGTAGAACAGAAGAAGCAGGCCCAGCCGAGAGCAGAGGGTAGACTTTTTTGGGATCTAGGAAGCAAGGCCCTCCTGGGTTCCCCTCCGCAGTGAGTCCTGCAAAGCCCCGACTCTACTCCACGTGAGACTTAAGCCCTTCCTGAGATAGCCCCAACACCTTACTGTGGCCCTGCTTGTGATGAGCGAGTTGTAGGAAAATTCATTCAACAGAAATTAGGCTTCTTTAACTGAGGTGTGGGCGGGCTAGATGCTGGCAGAGAGGAAGAAATAGTCACCACATCCTCTGAGGTCTGGTGGTGTGGCGGCTGACCCTGCTCCCTGTTCCTGCTCCAGCCTCCCACCTCCTCCTCCAACCTGTGGTTACCTGATCCTGTCTCACAGAAGTAGTGTTCCCTTCCCCAATTTTGCACCTGCCCTGAAGCATTGTTTCTCTTTCTTGTTTCATTGGCCCAGGATGAGCAAACTGCATTATTGCTCTCATTCCCTTTCTCCTTTTTGTATCAACTGCTGTTGCCATGTGACTTCCCAGTTCCTCCCACTAGAGGACAAGTGGACTTTCTTACCCCTTGTGCCTGGGTAACACGCGTCAGGCAATGGGATGCAGATGGAGGAGAAGCAGCAGCTTGAATTGCCCATAAGCAGCTGGGCTTTGCATGCCTGCACTTCTGACTCTGCCAAGAAAATGACGTGATGTAGGTTGCTCGCCGGTCCCAGGATGTTGGTAGGTCCGTGGAGCATACCCACATGTAACCGGCACCTCGGAATCAAGCCCCGTTGAATTCCACGGAGATCAGCAGACCTCCAGCTGACCTGCCCAGGAACAAGCGAGGGTATATGCTTAGTTTGGAGGTGGTTCATTATGCAAGTTTATTGTGGTGACAGCTGACACACATGTCTTGCCGTTCAGTAAGGTGTAATGGAAATAATATAGATTTTGGAATAAGACTTTGCTTGGAAAAAAAAAAAAAGACTGCTTGGAATCCAGAATTCAATATTTACTAGCTACGAACTCTGAGGGCAATCTCTCTGAGCCTGTTATTAGGCTAATGGAGATAATCACCTCTTTTTTACTTCCTTTTTCCTAAAGCATTTTTAAAAAAGCTTTATTGAGGAATAATTGATATACAGTACATTACATGTGTGTAATGTAGATAATATGATAAGCTTGATGTATCTGTGCAGCCAGGAACCGCCATAACAGTTAAGATAATGAACACATCTACCACTTAGAAAACTTTCCTGCGGCCTTTACGTCATCCCTCTTTCCTCTACCTTCCACCCCCAGGCAACAACTGATCCGCTCTCTGTCAGTATAGACTAGTTCACATTTTCTAGAATTTTCTTGAAATGGAAACATACAGCATATATTCATTTATTTGGGTTCTTTGGCTCGGTATCATTATTTTGAGATTCATCATGTTGCTGTGTATATCAATAGCCCATTCTTTTTAAATTCTGAGTAGTTTCTCATTGTAGGGATGAAACATATTTTGTTTATCCACTCACCCGTTGATGGGCATTTGAGTTGTTAACAGATTTTGACGATTACTAATATAAATATTAATGTAAAAGTCTTTGCGTGACAAGCTCTTTCATTTCTCTTGAGTGAATCCCTACAAGTAGAATGGCTGGATTGTAAGGTCGGTGTAGGATTTTGTTTTATTTTTAATCAATTTTTTTTACTGAGATAACGGTAGATTCATTTGTGGTTGTAAAAAATCATAGATATCCCATGTACACTCTTCCCAGTTTCCATAAGCGATAATCTTTTGCAAAACTGTAGTATAATATCACGACCAGGATGTTGACATTGATGCCATCCAACAATCTTGTTTAATATACTTACTTATTCATGAGTATGCTTATCTTCAATTCTCTGTGTGTATTTCCTTCTTTGCAATCTTACCACATGTGTAGGGCTTTGTATCCACTGCCACACTAGAGATGGATTAGTTAGGTCACCGCCAGAACCTCTCCTGTTGCCCTTTATAGACCCTCCCCTTCCCCTACATCCCAAATCCCTGGTATCTACTAATTGTTCCTTCATTTGTACAATTTTGTAATTATTTTTGAATAGTTTTTATTTATTCATGAGAGACACAGAGATAGGCAGAAACATAGGCAGAGGAAGAGGCAGGCTTCCTGCAAGGAGCCTGATGTGGGACTCGATCCTGGTTCCAAGGATCACACCCTGAGCCAAAGGCAGACACTCAACCGCTGAGCCACCCAGGCTTCCCAATTTCGTAATTATTAAAGAAGTTATATACATGCAATTACATAGTATCTCATCTTCTTGGCTTGGCTTTCTTTTTTTCCCCAATCTGTACACATCCCTGAAGGTTTGTCCACATTGTTCTGTGTATCAGTAGATTTCTCTTTGTTGCTGAGTTGCACTCCATAGTGTGTCTGCATCACACTTTGCTTAACCATTCACCTGTTGAAGAACATGTCATCTTATTTCAGGTCTTGACTGTTACTAATAAAGCTACTATGAACATCTGTATATAATTGTGTGTATGTGTGTAAATAAGAAGGTTTTTATTTCTCGGGGAGGGTGGAGGGTAAATCACCAAGAGTGCAATTGCTGGATTGTGTGGCAATTGAGTGTTTAGCTTTATTAGAAAGGAATTAGAAAAATTCCTTTCTTGAGTGGCTGTATCATGTATTCCCACAAGTAATGCACGACTTACCCAGTTTCTCCACATGCTTACCATTGTCTGGTGTCTTAACTATTTTAGATTTTAGCTATTCTAATAGATATGTAGGGATACCTCATTATATTTTTTCGCAGGCTTATTTGCCATATACATATCCTTTTGTCTAAAGTGTCTACTCACACCTCTTGCTTCCTCATTCAACATTTTCTTTACTGTTGAGTTTCAGAAGATCCTTATATATTCTAGATAATTATCTCTTATCAGGCAAAGATTTTCTCCCAAGCTCAGGTTATTTTTTCCTCTTCTTCACCTTCACATAGGCTTTCTAGAGTAAAAATGTCTAAATTTTGTCACAATTTGATTTGTTAACCTTTCCTTTTACAGATCTAAGAACTCTTAGCCTAGCTCTAGGTCACAAAGATTTTCTCTTATTTTTATTCTAAGTGTTTTATTAGTTTTACGATTTATGTTTAAGCTCATGGTCTGTTTTGACTTAATTATTCTACGAAGTGTGAGGTATGGGTTGAGGTTTGTGCTTATTGCTATGGACATCTAATTGCTCTAGCACCATTTGTCAAAAAGCTATCTTTTCTACCTTGTGTTGCTTTTGCACCTTTTGTCAAAAATTAGTCAGGCATATATATGTGAATCTATTTCTGCGTTCTCTCATCTGTTCCATTTATCTATGTACTGACCCATCAGTACCACACTTTCCTGATTGCTGTAGATAAATAGTGAGAATTACTCTTGGGTAGAGTGGTTATCTCTACTTAATTCTTCTTTATTGAGATTATTTTAGCTATTCTAGAATTCAGAATTCATAGTTGACAGTTCTTTGAATTCAAGTTGACACTTGAAAAATGTTGTGCCACTTCCTTTTGGCTCCAGTGGTTTCAGATGAGAAATCCATTGTTGGTTCAAATTAACAATTCAAATTCTATTTCCTATAGATAATATGTCATTTCAAAATTTTTTCTTTGTCTTTAGTTTTTCAAAGTTAAATTATGTTGTGCCTTAGCATGGAATTCTTTAGGATTATTCTCTTTGGAGTTCACTCAGCTTCTTGGATTTGTAGCTTTGTGTCTTTTACCAGATTTAGGACATTTTCAGTGTTGTTCCTTCACAACCTCTTTCAGGTCCCTCTTTTTCTCCTTCCTTCTGGTGCTGTAATGATATAAATGTTGGATCTTTTGTTATTGTTCCACAGGTCTCTGAGTTCTCCTCAATATTTTTTATTCTATTTTTCACTCTGTTAATACAGTTTTTATAGGATTGCAGATGGTGTTGATTTTGTACAATTTCAATTTCTAATCATCCATTGATTGTACGTGGAAATAAAATTGGTTTCTGTATTCTGATCTTATGTTCCACAACCTTTTAGCTCTAGTTTCTATATTGCAAATTCCATTTAATTTCCCGCAATAATTTTCTTTACTGATGATTATGTCATCTTCAAATAATAGCAGTTTTACTTTATCCTTCCTAACCTAGGTATCATTCTTTTCTTCTTAACTTATTGCATTTGCTAGAACCTCCAGCATAGTATTGAATAAAGCACCTTTTTTCCTGTTCTTAGTGGAAATGCATCTAGTTTTTCCTTATTAAGTATGTCATTAGTTGAGTGTTTCATAGATGACATTTATCAAGTTTAAGAACTTCTTCTTCCTCTAGTTTTCTGAGAATTTTTCAAAAGAAAAATTAATCAGGAATGAACGTTAAATTTTGCCAAATGCTTTTTCCATCAAATGAGATTATTACACATATAATATATATATATATATATTTTGTTTTAGTCTATTAATATGGTGAATTACATTGATAAATTTTAAGGTATTAAACTAACTCAGCATTTCTGGGATAAATCCCACTTAGTCATGGTACATTTATCGTCTATATATTTTGGAGATGCCGGTCTGCAGTTTTCTAGTAATGTCTTTGTCTGATTTTGATATCAAAGTAATGCTGGCCTAAAAAAAAAAAAAAGAGTTGGAAAATATTACTTTCTCTTTTATTTTCACTTTCCTGGAAGATTTTGGGTAGAATAAGAATTATTTTCTTCTTAAATATTTGGTATGAGTGAAACCATCTGGATTCAGAGTTTTCTGTTCACAAAATATTTCCTAACTACAAATTCAATTTCTTTGATAGGACTATATAAAGTAGATTAATCTCAGCTGGTCTGGATTGGCCCCATGCTTGTCTCCAGAGCTATTAACTCTTAGCTAATCATATTTTGCAACATTGAATGAGTTGTTTCGTAACAGAGTAAATCAGATTGTCAGTAATTTTTAGTAATAATGATTGAATTTCTGATTGATTTCAGTGTCTTTTCATTGGATCTGGGAGTTTCAATGGTTAAGCCTGGTCAGCCACAAAACTAGGATGTATTTATGTGACCAGCTCATTATAAGAGAACTCCATGATGAATAGATTTTTGGTTTTCTTATTAGGAGGTGCTTTACACACATGTTAGTGGCAGTTCAAGTTGTGGAGACATGTATGTACATAGCCTGATCATAGTTTCACAACCTGGCCCAGTGGCTGAAGAAAGAAAAACCCAATACATAAGACCTCTGGAACCCTTTCAATGTATTTATTCTTCCCTCATAACTACCATTTCTGATGTTCTTAATTCCTTAGGTAAATTCAGATTTTTATCTGATATCATTGTCCTTCCTGTAGTATTTCTTTTAACTTTTTTACATGGTGATAACATTTTTCCATATTTGTATGTCTGAAAAATTCTTTATTTCATCTTTGTTTCAGAACAGTATTTTTACCTAGTACAGAAGTCTACTATGTTGGCAGGGTTTTGTTGTCCTCATTGTTGTTGCTTAGTTTTATATTGATGTTGTCTCATTATCTTCTCACTTCTGTTCCTCTCTGATAAGGTATCTGATGGAATTCTTATATTTGTTCCTCTGTACACAACATTTCTTTTTTTCTCTGATTTTAAGATTTTCTTCTCATAATTGATTTTAAGCAATTTGATCATGCTGTGCCTTAGTATAAACTTTCTTCATGTTTCTTGACTAGGGACTTGTTGAGATTCTAGAATTTTGACTTTGTAGTTTTCTTCAAATTTAGAAAAAGTTGGCCATTATTTATTTAAATATTATTTTTCTAGACACTGCAATTTGGGGACTCTAATTATACATACATAGACATAAACATATTGTCTCACTGCTCATTGATGTGCTATTCACTTTTTAAAGTTTTTTTCCCCTCTAATTTCATTTTAGACAGTTTCTATTGCTGGCCTCCATTTAAATAATCTTCATTGTCCAGTCTGCTATTATTCCTATCAGTGCTTTTCATTACCTAAGGCATTGTAATTTTCACCTCTCAACATTCATTTGGGGATAAAAGTTAAGTTTAGACTAAATGTTTTCCATTCATATGTGTTGACTCCTTATTTAAAGCTTAACATCCTATAGTTCAAGGACCAACTATAATTTCTTTGTGTCTCTTCTGGCAACCAAAGGCAGTAAGTAGCTGAGTGACAATGGGAACTTTTTAGAAAACTTCTCTGAATCTCAGTTTCCTTGTTTATGAAAAGGGAGACAATATTATTGGGTTATTATAGAAGATTATTAAATGCCATCACTTACTAAAAGTATGTGTTAGTGACTTAACACATTGTGGTTTTAATAAAATGAGTTAACCTTTCTCTCATTCATAGTAACTACCCCAGTAAATGTTTCTATAGCCCTGCAGCCAGGATTCACTGGGAGTATACTGAAAAATATTTAACAACCAGCTCTAGAGAGGGGAAAATGTACCCTGACTGATAACTTTTTTGCCATTATCTTGATGGAAAATTCTGCCCCAGCTGATTCCAAACAATCAAAATGACATCACTGAACACAGAATTGAAAAGAGATGAATAGCAACACACTGTTACACAATATTTTCATCATACAGATTCAGCTACAAAAGACGCAAATGACTTCAAGAACACAGATAATAATAAGATGGAGTAAAATGGGATGTGTTGAATTTTGGATATCATTATCTTTTTTTAATATAATTAATTTTGTTTAAATTTATTGAGTGTTTAATAATGACTATGTTTAAAAACTGGCTCACACAATGTAGGAAAATTTAGCAACTGGCTCTTGTAAGCCAGTACCAGCCAACTCTGATGCCCTGTTCTATTTAATCTACCACTCCCCTTACCCGCCTTTCTAGGGCCATCTTTGAGTATGCAGTTGGAACAGTGGAATTTCTCCTTTTATGTTTCTCCAAAACTGAGCTTTGGAATTTGCTTTTCAGTGTCCTATTTTCTATCACTTCCAATTCCACCTGGGTCACCATTTGATTTACTGTGGAACAGCACAGAGAAATGGATGAGGGAAGACTGCTCTCCTCCCTAACTGCCCTGCCCCTTTAACCTCCCAGCACTGCTCCACACAAGCTGCAGCAGTGATTATGGCTTCCCTTAATAAATAGTTGAGGAGTAATTAGGGAAAATTATAATGTTGGAAGGGGAAATCTAAAAGCTGTATGATAATTATGACTTTTCCAGAGACCAAGAGAAAGCATATAAAACGCTAACTCCTTTACTTTTGAAATTCAAAAACTATTTGTTTGGCATTTACTAGGTGCTAGGCATGGTTTTAGAGTCATTTAAAAGTGGACACATCCCAAGATTTTAATTTGGGTATCCTATTTTCTGTTTTTATTTTCTCCCAAAGAACCTATTTTTCCTAACCTCCTTAATGTGAACTTCTACTCTACTCTCTAGAAGGGATCCTAATATCTGACATCCCCCCTTTTTATAATGTTTCCTCAATTTGGTATTATTCTGTTTAAGTCACATTCTAGATGAGGTATGTATAAGATGAGGAATTATAAGGACAAATATTGATGACTTTTCACATCCTCAGCTCTGCCAAAGAAGGTGGACTAAGGTGGGTTTGGGGCTCCAAGTTGTACAGAAAATTGCAGGAAACTTCCAGGTCTAGTCTCTGTTGAGATCTCATCAGTGAAAAATTAGTCACATCTATTTATTCTCTTTAACATTTTGCATGTAAACATCAATCCATCTCATTAAGGACATAAATATATCTCTGAAGGGCATACATTAATTTGTAGTGTTAGTAAACCCTAAGCCCAAATCGAGGAACAAATGTGTACCTAATGGTCTCATAACTTGCGAAGTACCTCTTGCCGTGGGGTCAGAAAGCCTTATTGTTGTGCAGAGAAACGGGGTTCCTTTGCTTTACCTGTTATTCCTCAATTTTATGATTTTATGTCAGCCGTCATGCTTTCCAGAAATAAGAAACAAGCCCACTGCTGGTCCATTTCACTCCTTTGGTCCCTCACATGGACAGGGCTGGTAACGCAGCACATTGGGATTTAGGTATTAAGACTAGGGAGATGAAATGAGACACAGCCCCTGTACTGAGGAACTCACCTTTTAGTGGGGAAAACACAAGTGTATAAAGGAAAGACCATGACTCGATGGGATAAATGCCACAACAGAGCATGCACTAAATGGTTTGGGATCACCGAAAGGACCCTTAATTCTGGCTGGGAATATGGAGCAGTTGGGGTTAGCGTGGCACTGAAATTGGCAGTGAAAGATTAGAAGTTTGCTGACAAAGAAGAGTGGGGGTAAAGAGCATGTGAGATACAGAAAAGTGCATATTTTTATTAAATGGTGAATTGTGTGTGGTCTACTATGATTACAGTGTGTGTGCATGTATGTGTTTGATGAGGAAAGAGTGATAAGGAATGAGGCTCAAATGGGCAGAACAAGATGCTGAAGATATTTGAATGTGTAACAAGTTCAGGCTTTACTTTATAGATGTACTGGCTTAAGTCATATAGCCAATTAACATCTCAGATAGGATCATGACATGCTCAGTTATCAAAGATAACCTTACGGGCATTGCTAAGTATGATTTCTTGGGGAGAGACCGGGGGCAAGGAGGCAGTTAGTGGTTGTCAGGATAATATACATTTCAGAGATCTGAACTAGGGTATTTGGGAGTTATAAATACTCATAGAGAACATGATAGAACAATGTTTCATTGAAAAGAAGGAATAAAAGAAGAGCAAGAGACTGCTTTAAGCTTCCTGAATGAGCTTCTCTCAGGTAGGTGGTGATGGTGCTAACATGATTCAGTGCACAGATAGAGGAGCAAGAATGGGAGTAGATCTTCATGTGTTGACTTTAAAGTACCTGGAAAATGTGAAAATGGAGATATCCAAGTCGTCAGGTACAAATGACTACTGGAGCCCAAGAAGTGGTTCAGAATGGAATGGATCTGGGAATCGTTAGAAAATTATTAGCTTCCTACTGCTGCTATCAGAAAGGACCACAAACATGGGGACTTAAAAACCACACCAACGGACATTTGATAGTACTTAACTTCACTGTTTCTGTTTCCTCTTGGTAAAATAGAATACTGAGGTACTGGTAAGCACCTACTTCAAATTGTTATTGTGAAAATTAAATAAACTTGTTTCTTTGATTTCTTTGATTACAAATCATCCTAAAACTTAGTGGCTTAAAACAATGACAACATTTATTTTGTTCAGAAACTTGCAATTTGCTCAGGGATAGCTAATCCCTGTCCTCTCATCATCACCTGGGTTCATTCACTCAGATTCTGTGCCTCCCTTTAGATTCCAATAAAGCCCAGTTCTCAGAGAAAAGACCTAAGGAGTGGGATTTTTACCCTCTTCCTCCACCCCCATAAAAAGATTTCTTGCAGTTCAACAGCTTTTGCTCTAGATTCTGAACTTTAAAATAAAAATAATAATATAAATGCTTCAAATTTCTTCTCTATTTTTTCCAGTTTGTCTTGCTGTACTTGTCAGCTTTGATAATGAAGCATATACTGATACTGTGATTGTTTTGAATATATTGTAATATTATAATTTTCAATGTAGAGATTTTTCTATTTCTTAAATTTTCTGTAAATGTTCTTGGAACTACTGTGAATGCTATCCTTAAAAGAAATTGCTTTTCTGGTGTTGGCTGCTATATAATTTCTATAAAAATAAAATGGATTTGCGTATTAAAACAAAAAAACAAAAAAACCACACCAACGTATTATCCTTCAGAAGCCTAAAACGAGTTTTCAGGACTGAAATCAAAGTGTTAGCAGGGCTATGTTCCTTCTCGAGGCTCCAGGGGAAGATTTTGCTTCCTTACCCTTTCCAGCTTCTAGAAGCCTCTTTAACTCATGGCCCCTTCCTCCACTTTCAAAGTGGGTCACCAACCTGTTTCTGCTGTCATATCTTCTCTGAATCTGACCTGTCTTCCAATCTAGATAATCCAGGATAATCCTCTCATTTCTTTTAAAAAAGTATGCACGTATGTATATATGTATGTATGTATATATGTATGTATGTATGTATGTATGTATTTATTTATTTATTTATTTTAGGAGGTGTAGAGAGGCAGAGGGAGAGAGAGTCTTAAGCAGACACCATGCTGAGTGCAGAGTCCGATGCAGGGCTTGATCTCTCAACCCTGAGATTACCACCTGAGTCAAAACCAAGAGTTAGAGGCTTCACCAACTGCATCACCCAGGTAACCCTAATCCTCTCATTTCAAGATATTTAACTTAATCACCTCTGCAGAATCCCATTTGTTCTGTAAGGTAACAATTGCACTGATTCCAAGGATTAGGGTGTCGGATATCTTTGGAGGAGGGGCATTGTTCAGGCTACCACAGGGAGAGGAGGGAAGTTTGGTGGAATGAGGAAAGAGAAGGACTTGGTATAAAAATCTGGGAATATCATTGTGCAGAAAGAGGAAGGAAGATACCTGTATAATAAATGTTTCTGAGAAGTCAATGGATCAAGAAATGTCTAAAAAGGAATTAAAATCCTCTAAGAATCTTCCATCTTGAGCTCTGTAAACCTGCCAGTCACTAGATTGACCTTGCTGGCCTATGAAGTCAACAGAAAGACCAAATTGTATAGGGTACGATCACCCAGGCCCCATTTGCCAGTTTCTGATTTCTTTGCTCTCCTAAGCCTCCCATAATCATCTCTAAACTCCTGGCTTGACTCTTAGGTCCAAATCCGGACTGGATTTTCAGGAATGTAGCCCTTCAACTTCCTTTTTGGAACTGAGGCTCTCCTGCCCTCTGGTTTCATTCTTTTTTCAACGTGGCAGGAGTGAGTAACAGCACCCTCCAAAACCCCTAGGTACTTTCAGTTTCTAGAACTAGTCTCTTCCTTCTCTCAGCAAGAATATGTAGAAGCATGGGTTTTGAAGGTGTAACTTGGGACTTCCTATCTTTAAAAAGTAGAAGTATCCACAGAAAGGCCTTTCTCAGTTACTTTGGGGCCATGTGCTCCATCTCTGGGCAATCAACTGACCAAGGATTATCTGTGACTACGTTATCCTCTTCCAACCACGTATGGAGAAGCACTCTCTGAATTGCAGTAGTTCCAGAACCACATGGAAAAGGGAGCTTAGTTCCCCTCTCAAGAGGAGGTTACTATAACTACGAGACAGAAAGGAAGGATGCCAGGCAGGCAACAAAGTAGATGTCCACTAAACTGGGAATAGACTTCTAAGTTTTCTACTAAGGAGATAATGGAATCCACGTAACATTATTAAGAACTCTATGCATAGGCAATCAATATGAGAGGCCACATAATGATTATGTCTTTAATTGTACAGTCAACAAAGAGTAGACTCTATTCCCTAGTATCTGGTACTCATGTATAAGCTGTGAAAAGAACATAGCTTTGTAGATATATAGGAAGGATTAAATGAACATTTATTGAAATAATAAATGCATCAATGAAAATACTAAATAAAAATTATGTCTGCCCTTAATTTACAGGTGTTTTCAGGAGGAAGTGCTGATTATTTTTTTAATGAAGAATTTATTTTGTGGACCTGTAGCCAGCAATAAAAGTTTAAAATTTTGACTTACAAGGTCACATTTTAGAATGTGACCTCATCCTCACCCTGGTTTTGGAAACCAAGAACATTTGAAAGCTTTTGTATAATTTGATTAAAAGCTGAATAAGAAGAGGCAAGAGTTAACAATTAGTGGTTTAACACCACATTTACCTAAGCTGAAAGGGTTTTTCCAGAGGTCTTAAAAAAAAACACCAAACCTTTGTGAGGTATGTAATATGAAGGCTGGGCTGGAAGCCTAAAGTTAACACATCCACCATCTTTTTGGCCCATTCTTCTCATCTTCTAGGTTTAGGATCCTTCCACATCCAAGCTCTGAGACATCTCTCTTCCATTTCCACTGGGGAAAGAATTCATTCTCTGGTTTTATAGTGCCATCAGAAATCTGTACGCTTTTACCCTGAGTGACTGTCCTGATTATAACATGCATTCTCAGAGGAGCTGATATCACTCTCAAGGAGGCAACATGGGGGGCAGTCCCAGTGGCTCTGCAGTTTGGCACCACCTTCAGCCCCGGGTGTGATCCTGGAGGCCCCCGGATCCAGTCCTATGTTGGGCTCCTTGCATGGAGCCTACTTCTCCCTCTGCCTGTGTCTGTGTGTCTCTCTCTCCGTGTCTCTCATGAATAAATAAATAAAATCTTTACAAAAAAAGGAGGCAACATTGGTTCTTGGGGTGGGACAATCTTAGACATTACAATGTTCTGTAGCCTTTCAAAAGACTACAGTAAAAAAAAAAGGACTACAGTACACAAATAAATATACAAGAAATCTTTGATAATTTCATGGAGGCCAATTAGGCAAGAAAAGTGTCCAAAAAGGCTCCTTAGAGGAACAAAAATAATAATAGTGTTTTAAAATGTTACACTGGGTTATAAGGAAGTGCCTAAAAACTTATGCCCTTCCTTCCCTTATCCTCACAGTGCCCCAAACAAAAGGATATAATAGTGGGAGTAAAGGAGACTTGTGTTCTAATTTTCCTGTCTTCCACTCATGAGCACATTCATGCACTTATTTATACCTTAAATCTATTTTTTTAGAAACTTCTATGCTCCAGGAACTGCTCTAGATCCTAGAAGCATAATGATAAACACGGCATAGAGTTCTCATACAGTTTATGTTCAGAAATGGAACAGATAATGAATAAGCTCCAAATGTCTGTAAATAATAGTGATGAAGATAAATGCAATAGATATTTTATTGCAAATAATCCATTGTAAAAATGTATAATAATGCCTGTTATAAAGGATTTTAAAAAGAACAACAGGAAAAGTTAAGCTAATAAAGTCTGAACAGAGATGATCTCCCTGAGGCAAGAACATAGGAGCAGAGTCTTGAAAGGTAAGAAGGATTGGCTCCACCAAGATCTGGAGGCAGAGAGAAGAGTAAGGACAATCTTGAGGCAAGAGTGAGCTTGTTCTGTGCAGGGACAGAGAGTAGGTAGATGCAGCTGGAATAAACTGAGTCACTAGGGAGAGGTAGAAGGTGAAGTGAGAGATCAGATAGACCTGAGCATGCAGGGGAATGCAGGGCAGGTGGAGGAGCTGGATTTCATTCTA
This sequence comes from Canis lupus dingo, assembly GCF_003254725.2. Classification (NCBI taxonomy): domain Eukaryota; kingdom Metazoa; phylum Chordata; class Mammalia; order Carnivora; family Canidae; genus Canis; species Canis lupus. The sequence continues at coordinate 41,759,012 of NC_064257.1, forward strand.
AATGCTGTCTGGCTTTGAGCAAGTCATTCAGTTTCTGTCAAAAGGCAAATGTGGGGTGGTAGGGCTCACGTGAAGCAACTGAACGGCTATCATGTTGTCAGCAGTGCAGTGACATGGAACTTCATCGAATTCAGGACCTGGGAGAGATGCCTCAGATCTCTACAGAGAGTAGGTAGCAAATAAACCTCACATGTTTCCAAGGATGCTCCTCACTGGACTGGGGCAAATTCATGCTTCTTCTGGAAAGGAAGGAGTGCTAAGAATACAGGATACACTCCTCTGAAATCAGAATCTGCTTTCCTCCCACTTTTAAGTTTTGAGATGCACAGACTATGTTTTTCTTATTCAGCTAGTCTGCTTCTTGTGTTACTTGGAGCTGTGTAGTGGGCAATAGTACAGGATTGGGGGCCAGGGACCTTGAGCTCCAGAGCCCCATCTGTTGCTAAATATCTCTGTGACCTGAGCAAGCCAATTTCCAAATCGGGCCTCCAGACCCTCATCTGTGGACATCATTAAGATTCCTTCTAGAATACAGACTCTGTGATTCTATTATTTTCCTCTTCACCAGAGATGGGGAGGAGTATAAAACCTTGCATGCGAGCTCACCAAAACTCTCCTAAAATAATAAAGCAATTTCCTTTAAAATGGTTGAGAAGAAAAGTCAGGAGGTCTTTGCAGAAAATGATGAAACCCAGTCCCAGCCGAATATTAAGTTAGAGATCTGTCTGCAAGTGGGGTGGGGGCAGGAGGGAGAAAGGAGATGCCAGGGTTGGAGAGAAATTTTAATTGCAATTGTTTGGCCTGCTGATCCTAGGCAAATGACAAGAAGCCCTCAAGCTGCCTCAAACACAGATATTTGAAAGGCAGAGACGGCTGGGGGATGGTGTGGCTTCTCCCTCCCCTCAGAGGCTGTTTGAGGAGCGGTCTGCACTGCTGACAAGCACGGGTTTTGGAGGCCATTGAAAAGTTTTGGGCCTAAATAGGGTAGGCAGCTTGGCTTAAGTGTTGCTAAGGAATACCTGGCAACCGGCAACAATAGGCCTTTTAAAGAATCCAGGGCAAACAGTGACCGTGGTAATGGGGTGGGCTTAAGGGTCTCCTTGCCCGGCTGGGCCCCTCCTCTCCTCACACAGAGGCCTGGGCACTGGGCTATGTTCCGGAAATTCCCTGCACAAAGCCCCATTCAGTGGGAGGAGGGCCAATGCGTGTGCTTTTGGTGGTGGTGGTGGGGGACGGGGGTGGGGAGAGGGCGGGGGAAAGGGTACGGGAGAAGGAGCTTTACTGCCAAAAAAAAAAAAAAAAAAAAAAAAAAAAAAAAAAAAACCCTCTCAAGTCTCTTTCTTCTCGCAAAGACTAAAAGAGGCACAGAAAGTGCTAAGTTTGTAAAAGAGGCTGAAAAGGTTCAGAAAAGTAGCATAAAAGGGGCTAGGGAACGCCCCGTGAATTTTGAACAGAGAGCAGAAAAGGGACCCTAAAAAGCAATTAGTGATGCTGCTTGTAAATGAAGAGGCAGCTTGCTTGGGGTGGGGAGCTGTGGGCTGGAGGTAGAGCCGTTATCCGTGGGGCGGGCGCGGGGATGGAGCAGGTGAGGAGTAGGGGTGAGGTGCGGAGGGATGGAACCGGAAGAAACTGCCGCCCAGTCCTCGCTCTGAACACCCAGTGCGGGCGGCTCCTGCTTGAGGCAGTGCAGCTGCCCCCCACCCCCCTCACAGCTCCGATGGTGTCTCCTGGTTCAGGCAGCGCCAGAAAGGCGGTGGCGGGCACGCGGGTCTGGGGTCTGCCCCCGCCCCGCCCCCCGCCCCTCCGGCCGCTTGGCCCCTCTGGCCCCAGATAACCTTGAAGGAAGCCCAAGCTTCTGAGAGCGGGGACTGAGCTCCTCTGTCCTCGCAGCTGAAGGAACCGCAGGATCCCGGGGAGTTGTGCTTGGCTCGAGCTCCTGGGGAGGCTCAGATGACAGCCCAGGGAGGAAGGCACAGGAGCCAACAAATTAGCGCTCTACAGATCCCACGTGCCTGCACTGCATAACGTCTGTGCTCCAGCACCCTACTCAATGGCTCTAAAGAGAATAATTTTATATTTCTAGCAGAATGTGCACAGTGACAATTATCTGTATTCCTACTGTGTCGCAGCATCAACTGATAATCAAAAGAATTATGTTCTAGTTGAAAGCATATTTAGATAAACAGACACTAAATGGGAGCCAATAATAGATGTACCAAAATGGTCCAGGGGAGGAAGCAGCCATTTAAATATAGAGCCTTTTACTAGAGAAGGTAGGAGGCCTCCAGACCCCAGGGTTCACAGCTCCCTGTCTGTAGCTCTGCTAAGTGACTCTTTCTGGCTGTCCCTGGGGCTCTGATCAGAGTACTAACCTAAAGTGCTCCTTCTCTCCTAATCTTCTACCTTCCTTCTTTCCTTCCATCCTTCCTTCAAGGTTCAGCCTGGGGCTGTTGGGCTCCTGTATGGGGCAGGGAAGGAGGGTGTCAGCTCTCCCTAGGAAAGTCAAGCTGTTCTTTCCATAAGAAAGGAGAATGGGTTGCTGAAAAGGCAAAATAATGGAGGTCCACTACATACTTATTCAAAGTTACTCTGTATGTCAAGCGCTGTCCTAGGTCCTGGGAATTCAAAGATTCTCTGTCCTCAAACATCTTCTAATTTTGCAAGGGAGAGATTCCCAGACCAAGTGACAGGTGGATGGGCATGATGTACAATATACGATGGGAGTACCAGAGAAGGGCTCTGACAGTGTGAGGAAGGAAGACTTCTAGAGGAGGTGCCTGTGACCTGAAGGATGAATAGCAGAGAAAATTCTTCTAGACCAAGACCTAGAGGAGAATACTACAAAGGTATGGAAGCAGGAGAAGGCTTGGTGTGTTCAGGGTCTTGCAAGTCCTTTAGCAAGAATGGCCTCAGGGTACGGAAGTCAGAGAAACAGAGCTGGGCTGGGAGGCATCCAAGTCATCAGTGATGGCAACATAAAGGGCTTTGTCTATATGTCTGCTCTTGAGGATGGCAGGATGGGAAGGAACCTCATTGCTTCTGGCTTCAGTTTCCCTGGGGGAGCCCTCTACCAGCATTACACTCCAGGTTTCTCTGCTTCTCACTCAGTCCTGCTCAGAAGCAGGGAGTTCAGCTCAATTTCTCCTCTATCCTGTATACAGCAACCCTTATGATTGGCCACAGTATGAAAGGAGTCTCTCCATAAAGGGCGATGACATTCGTGGAAGTCCTCCTGTAGGAGATCTAGTTTAGTAATATAGTATTAGGAAGCTATCACTTCCCCCAGGCCTAAGTCTGGTTCTTTGACTCTATTTTCATTTTAAAAAGTTGTTATTTTTATCTCTGTTTTTGGTTCCTTTCAACTGAGTAGAGAACAGGGTACTATTTCTTAACCCCTCTAAATGTCAAGACAAACTAAAGAGGTTAGAGTCTTACCTGGAGGAAGGGGATCGTGAGCAGTGGGATGACATGATAAGGTTTTTATATTACAAAGATCATTTTGGGGTTGGAGGGAGGATGGATTGAAGAAAGTAGGGAGGGTTAACAGAAAAGAAATAATGAAGATCTTAACTGGGAGAGCAGTGGAGTGGTGGATTTGAGTAGAGAAAAGGGAGAGATATTCTAAAGGTAGTATTAATAGCAGTTGGGAGCAGATTGGACATAAGGGTAAGGAAGAATCAAGGTTTCTAGTAAGTCAGCTGAAGCCTCATTCGCTGTGATAAGGAATGGGTACAAGTACAAGGGGAGGGAGGAGAATGATACTGGTCTCACTTTGTGACATGCTGACCTGAGGACACAGAAAAGTCCATTAGGCGGTTAAATATGCAGATCCAGAGCTCTCAGGAAGATAACCTGGCAGGATTTATAAATGCACATAAAAATAACTGTTGACTCATAGGAATAAAAGAAATCAACCAGAGAGGGCACAGATGAGTCAAAGAGAAGTGTGTGGATACAAACCAACATTTAAGTCAAGTTCAACAAAAACATATTGAGTCCTTACTGGGAACCAGGGGAACTATTATATTATACTTTCTTTTATTGGCATTTGATATTACTTGAGCATCTAGATTATCATATAATGTACCTTCACCAGTGCCCCAAAAAGAATCTCCTTTTTTGTTTGCTTATTTGTTGACTAAGAACTCAAGCTGTATGCAAAGCATCCACTGCTGTGTCCATCCATCTATATATCTTACATATATACAACATATATGAAAGCTAACATTTATTGAACATTATGATGCATTAGATGCTTTGCTAAAGTCTTTATATACATGTATACAAACAAGTACTCTCATTTTATTTTACAAATGAGGAAACTGAGGCTCAGAGGAGTCTTGGATTCTACACTTTGAAATCTGGCCTAACCAATTGCACGGCCTATGCCTTGAACCACGGGCTGCATGGATTATCTTTATCAAGGAAGATGCAACAGGAGTTGAGGTCTTTAGGGGCTTACCATCTGGCTGTAGAGATAAAACATGTCCTTACAATGATGGAAAATAACCATAAAGTACAAAGGAAGCAAGAGCATAGTATATTGGTAAATTAGCAGGAAGACTGAGGAAGGTTAACCATAGACATGAAGCCAGACAGTGTTAAGTTTGGATCCCATCACTTATTTATTATACAATGTTAATTTATTATACAATGCTATGAAATTCAGCTTTCCTCACATAATCTGAGTGGGTAATACCTTCTTCACAGACATACTTCTGCCCTCCACCCTATGGAAAGCCATGTTACAGTAATCCCAAGGACCAAGATTTCTTTTCCCTCTAACTTTAACAGAAAAAAAAAAACAGAAATATTTTTTCCTCTAACTTTGACAGTAAAAACAAAAAACACCTCAAACAAAAAACAAAACAAAACCCAAAACATAAACCAAACTCTAGCATGTGCTGCAAATAGAGAGAGCATCAAGAATATAGAACTACATTTATTTGTTCAAGTATTCACGATAAAAAGAAACAACATAATTGTGAAAAGGCTCTTGTTTATAAATATTAGAAAGAAAAAATCTAACAAAGAAGATTATATGGCAATATTCAAGTTTTGATAAGAGTTGGATGTTTTTCTTTTCAAGAAAAACATAATTAAGACTAAGAAGATTAGGTATTTTAGTTCCTGCTTAATGGGGTTTTTCCCTGTTTGTATTTATTATTATTTTGTAGTTGTACATTATTGTAATGTAAAACTATCTGCCAAAATAAGAAAGACAATTTGCTCCATTAATTTATCTGATTAGGAGTAAAGTCAATGAAGAGGAGATTAAATTACCTGCCTGTACTCAGAAATCTTTAAAAATCATTCTTTCTTTATTGAAAAATGTCTCATTATTACTTGTAATAAATATAAATAATGAAAAGTATCCATGTTTTTAATAACTATTTTCAGGACCACAGACAGCTCAGTATATTTTAGTTCTACCTCCTGCCTGATAGATTTTATTTCATGATCAAAAGTAAAATTACATATGCATTCTATTTATACAACCTTTATTTTCAAATTAACATTTTCACTCTAAAAGAATGAAGCATATTTGGGAACACAAGGTCTTTAGTTAATCTTGTTCACTTTCATTCATTTTTGGTATTCCATTCTCAATTTTAATTATTCACTTGATATTACTTAGCAATGAGTGATAAAATTAATGAAGACTGGATTTTTCTCATTTCCTTCCTTCAAAGTGTTTTTGATACTTTAAAGCAAAACTTCCTCTAACTGAAGGTGAATGTGTGCTTAAATGTGTTGGATGGATGTAGGGAAGAGGGGAGTCTACACAAGGGCAGATTAGGATTATGTTTTCTTTTATGTTTCATGGAGACTAAGGAAGATAGGAAGTATATAAAGGCTTCTTAACTCTCACCTCTGTACTGAAGTTTCTTCACGGGTGCAAAGGGGAGGATGTCCTGGATGGAGAATCAGGATGGGATTAGGAAACGAAGAAAAATGTGACTAGAGTAAGTCAAGAGGCATTAAATCATAACTCTTTCATTTGCTAGTGAAAAAAAAATCCAAAGAAAACAGAAGCTGTTGGTCATATATGGAAAAATAGAAGAATATACAGCTTCAGGAATAGTTGTATTCAGGTGCTCAAATCACATATTATCAGAACTCTTTTTGTCCCCATCTTCTTAGTTGGCTTTTCTCTCCATTGGCTAGACCCTCCAGAAGGTCATCCCCTCATGCTAGCAAGGTGGCCACTACTAGCTCTAGTCCTACATCCTATAAGCTCCTGATAAGGATTTCAGCAAAAATCCTGGCCTACTTTCACTAACCAATCCCTGTGGACACCCTAAGTGACTGGGCTAACTCCTGGAGCTGTGGATTGAATAAGAGCCAGACTGAGAGAGGTAGAGGAGAAGTTTCCCAAAAGAACCACAGGAGAGGAATGGAGGATAGACAAGCCAAAACATCAGACACCCTGTATTATTTTTCTAAAGCTGCTGTAACAAAGCCCTGCAAACTGGGTGCTTAGCCAAAAGAAAATTATTATCTCCATTCTGGAGACTAGAAGTCTGAAATCGAGGTGTCAGTTTATTCCGAGGGCTGTTAGAAAAGAACCCGTTTCAGGCCTTTCTCCTTGACTTGTAGATGACCATATTCATGTTTACCTGGCATTCTCCCTATATTTGTGTTTGTCCAAATTTCTTCTTCTTATAAGGACACCATAATGGGTTACTGCACATTCTAATGATTTCATTTTAACCCAGTTACCTCAGTAAACACCCTTTCCAAATACAAGTCACATTCTTAGGTACTGGGAGCTAGGACTCCAACTATCTTTTTTGGGGGAACACAATTCAACCCATAACATGCCTCTATGCTAGATACTTTATTTCCTGGTCTAAACCATCTCTGCTCTTTTGATTTAACCCTTCATTATAGGAAATGCCTTTCACCTAGAATGTCTGCGACCTCTTGGTAGCATATAGGGTGGCTCCCCAGCATTGTACCCTCCAAGTCCAAAGAATATATCAATTAAGGGAAAGTTTTTCCTTTTTTTTCTTTTTCTTTTAAGATTTTATTTATTTATTCATGACAGAGGGAGAAAGAGAGAGAGAGAGAGAGACAGAGACAGAGATATAGACAGAGGGAGAAGCAGGCAAAAAAGCCCTATGTGGGGCTTGATCCCAGGACCCCGGGGTCATGCCCTGAGCCGAAGGCAGATGCTCAACCGCTGAGCCACCCAGGTGTCTCTCTTGTTTTTCTTAAAATGTAGATATGTGTTTGCGGAGAAGGATATGATAGATAGATAGATAGATAGATAGATAGATAGATAGATAGATACAAGGTAACTTTGCAATACTTTTGTTTTTCCGAAATGTTGTTCCCAGGAGATTCTCCCATGATAGACTAGAGTATTCCCTAGTCAAATAAGTTTGGAAAACGCTTTAGGTATTATCCCTCCTTTAAAGAAGTACAATGCATATTAGCATATCATGATAGAGTGCTTACATTCATGCCCCCAAATACTCAGCAGTCCCTACATCCATGTCCTTTACAAGAGATCTTTGTAGGTCCTTTCATCAAAAGGTAGAGTACATTCCCTTGCCCCTTGTTCCATCCTTTTTTTTGGCTAAGGGACTCACTTTGGACAACAGCGTGTTAGCGGACTCAAAGTGCTGTGCTTTTCCACTCTGTGTTTGCTTCTTGACTTTCTCTCCCAGCTAACATGCTAGAGGATGCAATATGAAGAGCAGACCAAGTTGATGTTGTCATCATGGCGGAGGCCATGCTAAGAGAAGTCAACAACCAGCCAATTCCCAGATACATGAGCAAGTCTAGCCAAGATCTGCAGCAGCGTCTAGCCACGTGGTAGCCTTAAGAGCAATAATAAATGGTATTGTTTTAAACCACAAGTTATGAAGTGAGTTACTAACATTATTGTGGTAATAGATAATCTACACACATATCAAAGACCCACAAGAAGTCCTGTAGTAAAGAAGCATGTTTTTACTTAGGATAAATTAGAGCTGCCCAGATGTATTTTAATGGCATAACTATCTGCAGAATAGTGTTGCACAAACCCAATTGGGAAATTATTCCATAGACTTATCTAGGGAAAACATGAAAGTAGTAGAAAGATTTCATTTTAATCCTAGGTTATTAATAACCGTCTCTGGCATTAACAGTGAATTGGCCCTCAGCATCCATCTCAACCCTATGCTCTGTACTTCCTGATAACATAGAGGCTGGAAAGCTAGAAACTATATTTCTCAGACTCCCTTGAAGCTTTTTTTACTCACTGAATTATCAACTTACCATAAAAGCTCAGACCAGCCAGATGGAAAAGATGCATAAGACAAGTATGGGCAGAAGGTAGAGCTTTCATGCCCTCTCTGTATGCACTACTCTCCAGATCTCCATGTGTTTACCAACCCAGAAGCTCTCCAAACCCGTCCTTTTAGATTGTTATGGAGGCTTCATGTCATAGGCATGACTGATTAAATCATTGACCATTGGTGACAACTCTATCTCCAGCCATTTTCCCCTCTCCGGAGTCCAAACAGCATGTCGTCTACTTACCTTGGAACTGCTGTTCAAAAGCCAAGCAGTTCTTTGTTGATTGAAAGATGTTTTAGGACACTGCCCAGCTGATGATAGAATCCAGCAGCACCTCAGGCAGTTTCAAAGACAGTTCTAGGGGAGATGAGGCTCCCTGCTCAAGAGTAATTCCTTGTAATCCCCAGGCATCATGATCTTGGAAAAATCATTTCCATTTTATAAGAAACTTGCTGGGCACTATAATCCCTATTAGAGTGCTTCTCTGATATCATCCTAGATATAATGACTATTTCAGGTTTTAAGATCATTTTATGTGCTTCAGTCATTGGATTATCTTCAATTAACTTCTGGTAGCAAGGTGGGAAATGTCCCTCAAATGGTAACTGTCTAGTCTAAAGAGCTAGCAGTCATTGCTGGGAAGTGACCACAGCTTTCGCCAAAACCCCATGCTAGGCTCCACATAAGGTTAGCACACAGAGAACTTGTACCTGCCAGCACTCAGTTTCTAGTCACACTGTGAGGGCTCCGGCAGACTTACTGCTCCCATTAGCATGTCCAGCTTTCCATGTCTTCTGTTTGACAACACTGAATAGAGGACATGTCCTGCACGGAGATACAATGACCATTCCCATAAGACTATCAGATAAAAACTTCTTTACACAGAGACTGTTTAAATACTCCAACTTTTATAATCTTACCAACATTTCCATATTCTCTCAATCTCACTGTGCATAAGTCAGAACTTCACCAGTGGTTTTATTACCACAATTCAAAGGATTCTCATATCAAGGAGCCCTGGAAACTTCTCTTCTCCATCCCTCACCATTTTACTCAGTGGGTCCCCAGTGAGAGGGTGAGCCAAGGGACTCCGGTCCTTTTGTCCACTTTTAACTTGGTTAACCTGCCCAACCTTTGTTCAGTTGCTGGTCAGGTTTCTCACAGTAATCTCTCCTTTCTGGCTTTTAAAATTTCTCCAAACAGAGGTAAGTATAGAGGACTTGCTAGAGGCCCTTTAAGGTTGGAGAATCTGGATTGGGGGTCCCTTTGGGACTCCTAACCTTAGTTGGTGCTGATTTTAAAGCTTTGCTTTAACCCCATCAAGGTCTGTCTTATTTATCCCATTTTTAAATAACCATCTAAAGATTTCCACTTGCTGGGATGCGTCATGTGACTCCCCTTTCTGTTTCCTCTTTGTTTTGATTCTATCAATATTTGATTTATCTACCTTTATTTCTTAATAACCTTTTAAAAGTTTCCACTTTCAGACTGTTCCCCATTCGTTTGTTAATTAGCCCAATGTTCTCATTAGCATCTGTAAGACACTGGAGGGGATGCTGAGGCACCGAATTGGTTAAGGCTTCCTGAGTAGTTTTTTTTTTTTTTTTTTGGTTTTACCCCAATAAGGTTATGTGGGGTGCACAGGTGAAAGGGGCATTCCCCAGGACCAGAGTTGCAGGCATATTCAGTGGGTAATATCCTGGTCATTATAAAGCCAGTCCCACATGGCTTGCCTATGAAGCATATCAGCTGCTCCATCAGGTATGTTCCACTTGGCATTCATGGGGGAGAAGGACAGCCTTCCTTCTCAGACAAACAGACCTTACAGTGGCTTATTATTATTATTATTTATTTATTTATTTATTTATTGAGAGAGAGAGAGAGAAAGAGAGAGAGAGCCCATGAGCAGGAGGAGAGGGAGAGGTAGAAGCAGACTCCCCGGAGGTTGAAGCAGACTCCCCGCTCAGCAGGGAGCCTAACATGGGGCTTGATCCCAGGACCCCAAGATCATGACCTAAGCTGAAGACAGATGCTTAACTGACTGAGCCCCCTGGGTGCCCCTCCAGGAGCTTTTAGCCAGTCCACCAGACTGGCTGTTCCTTCAGGAACAACCTCCTGCATGTCTGAACCACATGTAGCCATCTGTGAGCTGTGGGTCCTGCATCAGCCCAAACATGCTCCTCCACTCTGCAACATTCAAAACCAAAGACACAGCTCCCAGGTTACTTACCCTCAGAATCCACATCAGGAAAAGTTCCTTGGGAAGTTAATATTAACAATCCCTAAAATAGAACAGCTCCTTCACTCAAAAATTCTGGTTTCCATAGTTTCTTGGTTTTGCCCTTTGCCCGCATTATTACTTTCTCGGTAACCAGAGATCTTCGAGGTATTTTCTGTATACCTGCCTCATTTTTACTTTGGGTGGACAGTTTTGAGACTAGTGGCCAAACTCAGATTCACTGAAATCTGAGCTTGGTCCAACATCAGGGTCCAACCAAGCTTTTTCTTTTAATTTAGCTGTTATGGATAACAGGAACTAAAGGATAGAATGTTTGCTTTTTTCTCAATAGTTTATGTTTCCTCACGCATGAAGGGAAACAGTCCTAGGAGGTGGATCCATAGGTAAAGTCCATTGGTAACTCTTACCTTTAGCAACTGATTGTAGCACAGCTGCTGCTCAACACCATGGGTGACCATGCGCTCACTCAGGAATCACAGATTTCCTCATTCTCCATTCTATCATCTTTTCTCTTCACAAATAACATGTTTCTGTGGGTCAGGCAGGGCCATTCTAGCAAATCCCACTGCACTGATACCAACTAAATTGGGTTTCTGGACCCAATTCCAGTATGGGGGAGGGGGACCACACATATAACAAGCAGTGCTCTGACACCAGCTAGGGATCTTACAAGTCAACTGAATTCTGATACTATCTACCTGGATATAGCAATACATTCTAAAGTTAAGGGTTCAGTCCCTACAAGGCTGCCTCAGCCCCACCCCAACTTCAGATGCCAGTCACAACCCTGTGCTTCTGATTGGCCAACTAGATTAGAGGTTCTCCCACTAGAGAAGCTCACAGAATTCAAAGAAATATTTAACTTACTAGATCACCAGTTTATTGTAAAAGGATATGACTCAGGAACATCAAGATGGCAGAGATGCATAAGTCACTCCTCTTCCATGCCCTCCCTATGTGGGTCCTTTTCCCCAACGTCCCCACATGTTCACAACTTGAGAGCTCTCCAAACCCCATCTGGACCTGATGAAGAAGACTGCTTTATACCCAGAAGTTTGGGACTTTGAGCTGAATGTGGCAAATAGATGAGGTTTGATGATGCCTGTCTTGTGGAGGAGCATGGGTGTGTATTATATTCAGAACACCTTGTGGGTTGTGGGACAGACTTATTGTTACATTTGCTTGCCCAGCATCCGCATTTTTGTTGCAGAAAGAAATGTTTCCTACTGACAGGTTGCCTCATCACTTGGTCCTTTCCTCCCCACTGCAAAGATGCACTCATGTCTCTGGCCGGTCCATGAGAAAATACATCATTATCCTGAGCCCAGTGACTGGTTCATGGTTAAGCACCTGCCCAAAAAGGGCAAATCCCCTTATTTGGGGATTTATATGAACATTGAGAGACAGTTTCTCTTCTTTTGTGATCTCCAGTGTTAAGGAAAATATAGCATGGAGTTAAAGGGAGGGTCTACCAAAGAATAAAGCCAAAACAGTGGCAGGCAGAGGTGATCGATGCCCAGAGAGAGAGAGAGAGTCCCAGTGCTGTTATTTTAATCTCTGGACAGTCTTGTATGAAATTAGAGCCACCCTATGAACTTTCCTGTTTAGACAGCAAACCTTTCTTTGCTTTGGCTAGCTCAATTGGAGTTTTGTGATTTGTAGCTGAAAACGTCTTGAATTATATTGGTGTTAGAATTGGAACTAGAACTCAAATATTCTGATCTCAATCTAGTGCTTTTTCCTATACCCCATGTTATTTTATAAAACAGTTGTTACTTAAAATTAATAAAAAATTAATGATGAAATATGGTAACGAAGACACTAGCCAGGCATCAGGCTAATATTTGCAGAGAAATAAGAACAGTTCTCTCCTAGAGAAGTGGAATTGTGTGACCCTGGGAAGTTGGTTGGAAGTCTAACCATAAAGAGGGTACCCCAATTTCTTGCTGAATGCCAAAGACAAGTTCGGTCAAAATCTTTTATTAATATTGAAGAGTGGCATCAAGTAGCCGAGAAGCATGAAGCCAATGGGTCAGAGTAGTTGGAAGACCCTGTCCGGAGATGATACAGTAATAAAAGTTTAGATTCTATACTTGGGCTGATGAACTTCAATGGTAGGTCCCTTCATTTACCAGCTGTTTGAATTTGGATAAATCCATTACTCTTTCTAAACAAAGTTTCTCATACATAAAATAGTACATTCCTCATTAGGTTGTAATAAAGATTGAAAACAAAGCATGTAGCACAGTTTTGGGCACGTGTTAAGAGATCAACTTATATTAATGATTATTATTAGTCATATCATATTTGCAATTGGCTAGAGTAAACAATTGGCTATTTGGGGCTCAAAGAACCTCAGCAGAGAGAAAGACAGAACCACTGAAGTTTAGGGCTGATATGAGAGGTCATACATGTAGTTTAAGTCCCCTGAGAAGAAGATGCTACTTGGAATTTAAAGTGCAAGAGAAGGGTACCTGGGTGGCTTGGTTGGTTAAACGTCTGGCTCTTGGTTTCAGCTCAGGTCATGATCTCAGGGTCATAGAATTAAGCCCCTCATTGGGCTCTGCACTCAGCATGGAGTCTGCTTGAGTTTCTCTCCTTCTCCCTCTGCCCTTCACTCCACTCTCTTTCTATAAAATAAAACAAAATCTTTAAATAATTAATAAAGTGTAAGAGATTTATTGGGGGGAAATCCCTATGAGGGATTTGGTTCTATTTTGTCTGCTGCTGTGACTTTTGTTGAATGATGAATATATTCATGAATAGCAGCAGAAGGGATAGAAATAAAAACCTAGTTTGGTGAGTCTGGGTTGGGGTCTGGCTCGGGGTCTGGCTCCAGCACTTAAATATTGTACAACTTTAGAAGAGTTGCTTATCCTTTGTGTGTCCCAGTTACCACATCTGCAAAATGGGAATAACCATAAATATCTTGCTAATTGTAAACCTTAAGGCAATAAGACAACAGACAGCTCAGGAGTTCTTATTGTTGTTTCTATGACCTGATAAATGGACCACGTTGTGGTCCCCAGGCCAAGGTGTTGAAGTCATTTGCAATTCCTCCAGTGACATGTTACATCTTGGGTTAGTTAGCATTAATCAAAGGCTAGGTCCTAATTCCAGCTCTAAGCTTATTCATTCTGTAACCCTAAGCCAGGATGGGGCCTGTTTCTTCATTCATATAAAGAGGTGATAATATCTACCACACCTAGCTTGGAAGGATGAGGGTCAAATAAAATGCAGTTCATAAAATCCCTTCGAAAACTGGGAATAGGGATCCCTGGGTGGCGCAGCGGCTTGGCGCCTGCCTTTGGCCCAGGGCGTGGTCCTGGAGACCCGGGATCGAATCCCACGTCGGGCTCCCGGTGCATGGAGCCTGCTTCTCCCTCTGCCTATGTCTCTGCCTCTCTTTCTCTCTCTCTCTCTCTCTCTGTGTGTGTGTGTGTGTGTGTGTTTGTGACTATCATAAATAAAAAAGAAAAAGAAAAAAAGAAAACTGGGAATATCTACACAAGTGCAAATGATTCATGATAGTTGGTGATGTGGCTAGAGTATCTGGCTGGCTGAAAGAAGAGTACCCAACTGGCTAGAGTACTTGAGTTGAGAGTAATTGGCTGGAGTGAGAAAAGAGCGTAAGGGGAGGAATCACGGATAACAACGTTTCTGTACCTTCATCTCTCCCAATCCATCAGCACTTCTGACTCAGCCATTCAGCAGACACTCCTAGAGTGCTCATGGGTTGTCTGAGAAGCACAGATTTTGCATATTCTTCTTATTTTTTTTTCAATAATCTTTTCTTCATCTGTTAGACCTGCCCTAATTTGAGCGGACCATATATTCATGGCTGGGCTACCCTCTGATAGTTTTTAAGTGGATATATTATGAAAGAAAAGCCAGGGTCAAAGAAAATGTTGCTTGAACTAATACATCTTGAGTTAGGTTTTCACATTAGTCTGTGATCTTACACATCGCTTTAATAATAATGTAATCTTCAATTCCTTTATTTAAAAGCTTTACAGTTTTATGTCTCTGCTTAACTTTTGTGTGCTTTTACCTTTGTCTGAGGGAAGGCTATCCCTTTCGCCATTACAGCTTGTGGCCCCAAATGGACACAAACAGGGCACTGTCATGTATACATGAGAAAAGGTGACCTACATAGACGATGTTACAGTAGGGTATTAAAAGTACAATTGCAGCCATTTCTCCCAATTAAGGCTAACTCATCTGTGATTTCAGCCTCCCATTTGAAATAAAAGTCTGACGATAATTGGAGCACAGAGCTATTCACCACTGTACTTCAATCTGGAAATAATTGTCTTTGTTCAATTAGGAATCTGCATTTTCATGCCAGTCTTCACAGATTATTTTGAATGGAGAATGCACTCTGATTAAGAGCTATCCTTGGAAGGAAAAAAAATAGCAGCAGCCTGATGTCCTCATCCCCTTGTTGGATTTATAAAATTTTGTTTTGCCCTCGCAGGCTGAGAAAGATGTCATATGAATGACTTCCTAGACGTCTTTATTTATTATGACAAAAATCTCTTAGGGCTTTCATAGATGACATTTAAAAAATTTTTAAACCCAACACTGAATATATGTTAACTAACTAAAATTCAAATAAAAAAAATTAAGCCACCTGGGTCACTCAGCCCATTAATTGTCCAACTCTTGATCTCAGCTCAGGTCATGATCTCGGAGCTCTGGGATTGAACCCTACATTGGGCTCATCACTTAGTGGGGAGTCTGCTTAAGATCCTCCCCCTCTTCCTCTGTCTCTTTCCCTGATTACTGTCTCTCTCTTTCTCAAATAAATAAATAAATAAATCCTAAAAATTTTTTTAAAGGTCTTCTTGAGATGATTCCCTAGAGTTGGATTTAGAAAGGTATGATTTTGTCTGAGGTCTTCAATTGATTTGTCATGTTATAATAACCAGGTTTTTTATGAAGCAAAATCAGACCACCATTTATTTTCATCATTTATGGAACCACTTATCCTCTTGAGTGTTTTTAAGAACCAGAATCATAAATAAGTCTTATAAAAAACACTTTGAGAGTTAAAGATTGTTCTCCCCATTCAATCTAGGACAATAAAGGTCAGAGAGTCTATGTGATTTTTAAAGGTCACCCAGTGACTCATTGCTGAAACCAAGAGTCAATGGCACGTCTGGCTAGCTTGAAAGCCCACATTCTCCCATGCTTCCACCAAGTTTTTGTTATTAATTTAAAAAAGCCAAAGGAGCACAAAAAGAAACATTAGTGTTAAAAGTGATAAGATGCTGTGGATAGAACCATGAAAAACTCTGAATAAATGTCAACTCAACATGTTACTATAAACCATCTGGATCCAAGAATTCTGAATATGCCCATATTTGGCATTTCTAGATGAAAATAAAAGGCCTCTGTTTATGAAAACATATTAATGCAATAACAACTTTCTTAAATAATTTGAGTTACTATCCATATTATCACATGATTTAATCATTTTTTGAAGATGGGCTCCTTCAGAAACTAGACTATGTCTTCTCCGTGTTTTCATCCCTCCCAGCAAACATAGTTATTAAGTGAGAAAATGAATAAATCATTATTTTTTTAAAGATTTTATTTGTTCATGAGAGACACAAAGAGGCAGAGAAATAAACAGAGGGAGAAGTAGACTTCTTATGGGGAGCCCCATGTGGGACTCAATCTGACACCTGGGATCACACCCTGAGCCAAATGCTTTGAGCCCCTCAGGCGTCCTTGAATCACTCTTTAACAACCCCAAGGGAGGGCAGCCCAGGTGGCTCAGCGGTTTAGCGCCACCTTCAGGCCAGGGCCTGATCTTGGAGACCCGGGATCAAGTCCCATATCAGGCTTCCTTCATGAAGCCTGCTTCTCCCTCTGCCTGTGTCTCTGGTGACCCATATCAGGCTTCCTGCATGAAGCCTGCTTCTCCCTCTGCCTGTGTCTCTGGTGATCTCTCTCTGTGTGTCTCTCATGAATAAATAAATAAAATCTTAAAAAAAAAAACAACCCCAAGGGGCAGGCAAGATATATAGAATCCACATATTACAAAGGTGTGTGTGTGTGTGTGTGTGTGTGTGTGTGTGTGTGTGAATATGCATACACAGGTCAAAAAACCCATCAGTGCAAGAAGTAGGACTCTGGTCAAACCTTTCATTATCCCTTTTAGAAACATTATACAGGTATTGTAAATCTCTTCCTTTGAAGCAAAGTAATTCCTTCTCTTTAATAATACTCCTGTAAACCAACATATGAGTGTTTTCCCCATTCTTCATCCTTCCCTGCCTTTGACCACGCTATTTCATAACAACAACAACAAGAAGAAAAGACTTACTTAAGCACCTGGATGGAAAGTGATAGCTAACCCGAATTTTCTGTTTGAAAGTGTAGAGTCACTGTTTGAGAGAGTTTGGGTCAAATGGGACTTGTAAGCAAAGGGACTGATAACGTCTACATTTCATGCTGGAGTTGATTCAGGCTGCAGAGTGTTTGTTTGGGGCCATGGGTTGGGGGGAGGGATGGAGAATGTTCTGGTTTTATCAGTCTTCTCTAGAGGCTGTGGCAGGTGTGGAGATTATTTTCCATTAATGCCTGGAAGCAACATTTCCCACCTTCACAGGAACTTGCCATCTGGCTCTGAGGGCCAGAGATAATCCAGTCTCTAAATTAGCTCTCCTCCAGGTCCTCCTAAGCAAAAACTGATAAATGAGTCAGATTACACCACAGCAGGGTCAACAACACATCGGCTTTGGGCCACTCCAAGTGAGTGTGTCAGATGCTCTCATGAAAGAAAGTATACCTTTCACTAAATTAACGTATCTCAAATCCAGGCAGATTACTTATGGAGTGAGGGGGAACAAGCTTTAGGAAGATTATGAAGAAAAGCAAACAAAATCAACAACTTGCACAGTATGAAGAGTAATGTATAGATCTCTTCCATATAAATTTTGATCTCACACAGTAAAATACAAGATTCAATTTTGGCCTTGTGTACTCTAGAAAGAATTATCTAACCCCTGAAAATGTTCTTCCTAGTAAAAATGGTGGCTAAAGCTACAAAATTATGACGCTATCCAGCTAATAAAATCTATGGCTTAAAAAAAATGGGTATATCCATCAAGCAAAGCTGTGACAGGAACTATGTAAACCAAGACACAACTTTGAGAAAAAAGATGATTTTCTTCTTACTCTAATTTACTAAACAGGCTGCTGAAATTGATAAGATTGATCCGATAATACCTTAAATCTCCATTTGATTTTGTCAGTGTGGCCATAACCATCTTAGGACGGTCATTTTGTATAACTAACATCAATGAAAAGAGAGTTACGACTTAATAAGAACCTAGCCCCAGAGTTTCTTCCCTTCCTCTGGTGTCAGACATGGAGATAATGCAAGTGTTGTTACCAGGTGACACTAAGACTCTGAAAAATGAAGATACAGGTTGTCATATATTTTGATGTGTCAACCTGCATGATGTTTTGGAGGGGACTGACATTTAAATTGGTGAATTTTGAGCAACCCAATCAGCCTATGTAATGTGGGTGGGCCTCATCCAATCAGTTGAAGGTCCAAATAGAACAAAAAGACCAGCTTCCCCACCAAGAAGGAATTCTCCTTTAGACTGATGTAGATTTCACCGGCACCATCAACTCTCCTGGGTTTCAAGCTTCCTGACTCACACTGAAGATTTATGCTTGTCATCTTTCATGATTGTATGAGCCAATTTCTTACAGCAAATCTCCTTCTGTGTATATACACATTCTACTCATTCTGTTTCTGTGGGAAAACCTAAGGAATATACCATAGAAAAGGCTAGATCAAGAAACCAAGGTTGCAGAGAATGAGGACAATAAGATGGCCTAATAAGATGCCCCCCTTTAAACAATACTAATGTGGCCTCTATCCATGGACAAAGAACCTTTGAGGGACCTTTGGGATTCACATTTAAGATGGTGAAATCCTGGTGTAGTCTAAGATGACAAGAACCATCCTGGGAACATAGGCCCACAGCCACGTTGCTGACTCACCAACTGTGACTCTGGCTACAGACCTAGAAACCACCCCACCCCCTGAAGACTCAGCTGCAGCCCCATGGGACGTGATGCCATCACCAGCACCATAGGCCAAGGGACTCGGGAGTCACACCTACCTGTGTGCACTGAGCAATGGGCATGTGGAAGTGCATCCAGGCTGTGGATCCTAACACGGCCTGTGAACTGGCTCCAGCCTCGTTCAGCTGTGGCCTGAGAGCCCCCGAGGGTAAACCCCCCAGCATCAGTCATCCCATGGCTTCTGAAGGGTCCTTGTAACAGAGTTCCATGGGGTAGGGCCACAGTCCAGTCCACAAACATACAAACAAAAACAAGAATCATCCCTGAGAGAAATCAGACCTGCTTTTTTTAAAATCACCGTTCTTTGTATTAGAGTATCTCTATTGATTTATTTTTGAATTAACTATTTTTCATCTTCAATCTACCCAGTGGCTTCTTATTGCTTACATTACCTTTTTTAGTCATATGATTCCCATTTGAATTTTGTGATTTCTATTTTTCTGCTGATATTTTCTGTCTTTAATCGGTTATGAGGATCACAGATGATTTAAAATTGTTGTCCGATAATTCCAAATTCTGCATTATCTCAAAGTCATTCTCCTTTGGCTGTCTCTTCACTATGAGTCACAATGTCTTTTTTTATTTTTTTTTATTTTTTTATTTTATTTTATTTTTTTTACAATGTCCTTTTTTAAATGTCAAATAATTTTGGGTTGTATCCTGTAAATCGTAGATGATGCAATGTCTGAACTCTGGATAGCGCTATGCTCCTATAAAGAGTATTGATTTTTGTTCGTTTGTCTTATCAAACAGTTAATTTCGCTGAACTCATCTGCAAACTTTGGTCTCCCTGCAGTGAGCAGTAGCTGAAATTTTAATTCAGTTCTTTTTTTTTTTCCATAAATGAGCCCTTAGGAGTTTGCCCCTTCGCTATCCATGTGTGGTTTGAGATCAGCCAGGGATTTAAGCAAAATTTATATACAGGATTTATGGCTGTGTCTCTCTGTCCCATTCACCCAGGGAACCTCCCTTCTTCTGTAATTGCTCTGAAATCTATCCTCTAGGTTTTCAGGCCAGTAAACCATGGGCAGTCATAAGAATAGGAACCCACCCAACGACATTTCCTTTTTCCAATAGTCACTCCCTTTCCAGACTTTGCCTTTGTGTGTGTGAGGATGCTTTCCAGTGCCTTCAGGTATTTGTTTCTTATGTTCTTTCCAGAGTTTATGTTGTTATACAGGTCGTACAGAGCCATGTCCAGAAGAGGCAGCCTTGCTGGAGTGTCTGAGACTAACATCTGTATATCATCCTGCACACAGGTCTCTGGGGGAAGAATCCCTTTAGCTTTTCAGGAACAGATATTGTGCAGGTTTAGTGTTCAAGGACTTATTTTGAACGAAGCCAACCTCAGTCATTACATGCTAATGTCACACTCCAGTAAGTGCCAAACATGTAATCAGACGCAGCTGTTTTAAACTAGAATCTCCTTAAGTCCCAAATATTGAATTTCCAGCTTAGTAAGGAGCACGTAATGAACAAGCAAATTATATAGTATGGTGGAAAATAATACGTGCTATAAAAATAGTAAAATTGGAACAGAGGACTCAGGGGTCCGAGGATGGTGTCGAGGGTATTGTGATTGAAATAAGGTGGTCTGGGTTTAGCTCACTGGAAAGATGATATCCAGATTCTTGGAGGAGATAAAGGAATTTGCCCTGCAGACCTCTGGGCAAAGTGCTTCGGGAAGCGGGATCAGGATCACATGCCACATGTATTAATTGCTACATATGTAGGCCTCCTAACAACCCCGAGGAAGAGGTTCTATTATCCCTCTTTTTTAGAGACGTGGAAATAGAGCCTCGGGGAGGTTCAACGATTTGTCTCTGGTTGTGAAGCTGGTAAGTGCCAGACCAAGTTGGATCCTGTGCACTCTGTGTCCAGACCCCACCCTCGCAATCACTCCACTGCATTACTCATTTCTTGGACTCCTCACTGTCTTTTCCAACAAGGCTTTTCATTCTTGAAACACCGAGTCCCAAGCCTTCAGCTGATTCGCTCCGGTGGCATACGCATCATAGAAGTAGATGAATTGTGACATAGGTATCCTTTGCTTTTTGCGAGTTTGCCTTATGCCCCTTGGCTTTCAGGAAGGACCTACATTAGTGCCTGTTTACTAACCGAATTAAGTCCAAAGGCGATTTTTGCTTTTATGAAACGAGATGAAGAGGAAAGATATCATTCAGCATTTGCGTTGCGGCAAGCTGTGACAGGCGCGGCGCAAAAGGCCGGGTCAGCCTCCTGCCCTGGGAACTACCCGTAGCATCTCAGCATTCAGGCCTCCATGAACCGTGCCGCTTATCTCAACTCATTTATTCCTCAGCAAGATGTGTCCTAAAATATAAGAAAAGCCTGAGAGAGGTTATTTTGGAGGGTTAGGAAAAGCTCATTTTTTTTTCCATATAAACTAGTGGTAATTCCTTCTTTCCCTTATAGCATTTCAGCTTATAAAAGATTTCAGGGAAATGCTCTACTTTTGCATTGTGAGGAAATCTGTATAACAGAGTAGGGGGTATAAGAGGGGTCTGTAGGGAAGTAGAAGTAAAGCCAAAGCCATCTTGTTCACGTCAGGGTGGAAGTTGACCAGGCAAAGAAACACCAGAAACTTCACCATCTGCTACTTCTGGCAGGGTTATTTCTCTGTATAAACACTGAAGTGAGTGGCCCTGCAGTTCTTCATAACCTTGTGTAGAGCTGCTTTGGATCCGAACCCAAGTCCTCTCTGCAAGAGAGGAAGAAGAGACAAGGAAGGAAGGAAGGAAGGAAGGAGAAAGGAAAGAAGGAATAGTGGAGGGAGGGAGGGAGAAAGAAAGGAAAGAAGAAATAGTGGAGGGAAGGAGGGAGGAAGGAAGAGAGAATAGAAGAAAGAAATGGAGCAATGAAGGAATGAAGAGAATGAATGAATGAGTGAAGAGAATGAAGGAATGAAGAGAATAAAGGAATGAAGAGAGAGAAGGTGAAATGAGAAAAATTCTTTTTTCCCTGCCCAGGGAAAATCCTTGATAGAATGTAAGCTTTCTCTACAATGATATACCTTCCTTGTACCAAAAAGTCTCACTGTACACTTTAAATGCAGACAATGTTTACTTATCCATCATATCTTCATAAAGCTGAAAACAAATACAGACAAGCACTCCCCAAAAAGGAGCTTTGGCCAACAGCTCATGTCTTCTGGTGAGTTGGTAACTATTAATCACCAATGCTAAAAATCCCCCAAATCCCACACCAAAACCATACACCTGAAAGAGCCCACCCACATCCACCCAGGTCATTTTGACAACTGTACTGAATGGTTGTGTAGCCGCTCCTGTTCCAATCTGTTTCTTGGACATTAAAGTGCTCCACAAGTGATGGGAGCTTGTGAGTTTTAGATTTTATTTCCTGGTTGGCACAGGTAAGACTATTTGGGAGCAAAGTCACCTAGGGCAAGCAACAGAAAAAGCACAGATTTTTGGAGACAAAAGGACTTGGATGTGATTCTGATTCTGTCAGTTATCAGCTACACCTGCTTGGAAATCACTAAACCTGTTTCCTCATTGGTGAAATAAAAAGAGCAATCCTTAAATATGAATAATAAATTGTCATAATTCATTGAACCTTACTGTGGACCATAGATTGTTCTAGATTCCTAAATCATGCCATGAAACTTTTACCAGGTAGGTTTTTACCAATATTATGGGTATCAGAAAAGGATAAGGATGATTGAAATGATCCTAATTCTTGATATTGCCAAAAATTGTTAGCCTTCTTTGCAAGTATGTTCTCATCTCCCTGGTCACCTCACTTTTCACATTTCCCAAGGCTCCAGTCTGGGCTCTACTTGTCCTGATCCATCCCCCTCCTTGGGAATGTCATCCAATCCCATGGCTTTAAATACAATCCATAAATTGACGACTTTGGAATTTACATTTTCCAGCCACGCCATCTCCTGAGCCCTTAGGTTTATATCCAGGTGGACACTCTGTATTTCTAAGCTAATATGTCCAAATAGAACCCTTAAAACTGATTCCTGATTATTGGCAATTCTCTTCTGTCGCTGCAAACCCAAACTCCTGTGGTCACCTGGACGCTCTCTGACATCCCAGCCAGCCACTCAGCATTTGGGATGGCTTGCGGCTCCTCTGGGCCACCACCGTCTCTTGCTTAGACCAGTGCAGTGCCTCCAGCGTGGTCTCCTAGCCTTGGCTTCCATGTTCTTCCTGACCATTCCCCACCCTCACACTTCTGGTGGTTCAACCTTATAGCCAAGATGGTCTTACTTAAAGGTCAATCAGATCATGTTGCATCTCTGCTCAAAACCTTCCTGTGCTGTGTTTCCTTCTCACACAGAGAAAAGCTAAAGATCCTCATAGTGGCCTTTCAGGGCCCTTCTGTCGGCTCAGCCCCTCTTCCCCACCTCAAACCAAGGTGACTTCAGCTACTTCTCCTCTCCAATTTGTTCATTTTTTCCATCCCCCTTGCTGTGCCCAGAGCACACTGGGCGTGTTCCCACTCGGAGGTTTTGCATATGCTTTTCCCTCTGCCCCCCATAGTTTCACAGCCTTCTTCTTACCTCCCTCAGGATTTTGTGCAAAAGTTCCCTTCAAGGGTCAGCCTTCCTAGCAGGACTGGCTGCATAATCTGTGAGACTCAGTGCAAAACAAAAGCGCAGAGACCCTTTGTTCACAAAATGTTACTAAAGACTCTGAGAAATTCAGCAGTAGCAACTGGATTTAACTCAAAACTATCCAAATTTATTTAAGCTCAGAAGCTTTTTTCCTTCTGTAGGACCATTCACAATACTTCCATGTAACATATTTTGGAAAATACTTTGACATAACCTTGAAGGTCTCCTTCAGTTCTAAGTTTTCATAAATCTATGCTTATGTCAATATTAACAGTTTATAAAATTCTATAATTAATTATACTTTTATTATATACCACCCATGTATTATAAAATATTATACATGTACCATAATAACTATATAACATATAATATATGATACTAAATAATATATAAAACAATATATAATACTTAACATATAAAAATCTATGTATATACACATATATGTATCTTTACCTTATAAAGGTATAAGCCTTTAATCATTCATTTTCCTTAACTCTATAGGAACTTGTCAGGCAAATATGAAAATGGGAATTTGTCCTTTGAGTGATTTCTGTACCCCGATAAGTTGGAAAAATGATAGAACACACTTTGACAGGTTATCTTTTAAATTTTTCTTCCAGCATTCTTTTAGCTTTCCTTTCCTTGAGGTTTTTTTTATAAGATACTCATGTGTTTCTCTTTAGGTTTTTAAAAAAATTCCAGTTAGTTAACATACAGTGTAATATTAGTTTCATGTGTGCAATATAGTGATTCAACACTTAGCATACAACACCCAGTGCTCATCACAAGTGCCCTCCTTACTCCCATCACCTATTCAACCCATCTCCTCACTTCATATTCCCTCTGGTAACCAAAAGTTTGCTCTCTATAGTTAAGAGTCTGTGTCTTGATTTCTCTCTCTCTCTCTCTCTTCTTTTGCCCTGAGCTTGTTAGTTTTGTTTCTTACCTTCCACATATAGTAAGATCGTATGGTATTTGTCTTTCTCTGACTATTTCCCTTAGCATAATACCTTCTAACTCCATGCACAGTGGCTGTACTTGTCTGCATTCCCACCAACAGTGCAGGAGGGCTCCCCTTTCTCCACATTCTCACCAACATCTGTTCTTTCTGGTGTTGTCGATTTTAGCCATTCTGACAGGTGTGAAGTGATATCTCATTATAGTTTTGATTTGTATTTCTCTGATGATGAGTCATGTTGAACATCTTTTCATGCTTCCATTGGCCATGTGTATGTCTACTTTGGAGAAATGTCTTTTCATGTCTTCTGCTAGTTTTTAATTAGATTATCTGTTTTTTTGGTGTTGAATTTTATTTTATTTATTTTTTACTTTTTAATTTTATTATTATTTTTAATATTTTATTTATTTATTCATAAGAGACACACAGAGAGAGGCAAAGACACAGGCAGAGGGAGAAGCAGGCTCCATTCAGGGAAGCCCAATGAAAGACTCGATCCCGGAACTGTGGGATCATGCCTTGAGCCAAAGGCAGATGCTCAACTACAGAGCCACCCAGGCATCTCTGGTGTTGAATTTTATATGTTCTTTATGTATCTTGGATACTAACCCTTTATCAAATATATCATTTGTAAATATCTTCTCCAATTCAGTAGGTTTCCTTTTAGTTTTATTGATTGTTTCCTTCATTATCCAGAAGCTTTTTATTTTGATAAAATAGAAAAGTTTGAACAGACCAATAACCAGCAAAGAAATTGAATCAGTAATAAAAAGTCTTCCAAAAAAAAGGTCCAGGGCCATATGACCTCACAGGTGAATTCTACCAAATATTTAAAGAAGAGTTAATACCTATTTTTCTCAATCTATTCTAAAAAACAGAAAAGGAAAGAAAACTTCCAGATTCATTCTATGAGGCCAGCATTACCCTGATAACAAAACCAGATTAAAAAAAAAAAACTCTATTAAGAAAGAGAACTACAGGTCAGTATCTCTGATGAATATGGGTGCAAAAATCCTCAATAAAACACTAGCAAACCAAATCCAACAATACATTAAAAGAATCATTCACCACCATCAAATGTGATTTATTCCTGAGTTGCAAGGGTGGTTCAATATTCACAAATGAATCAACATGGCACATGCCATTAATAAAAGAAAGGATAAGAACTGTCAGGTCCTTTCAATGGGTGCAGGAAAAATATTTGACAAAGTACAACATCCATCCATGATAAAAACTCTCAACAAAATAGGTTTAGAGGGAACATACTCCAACATAATAAAGGCCATGTACAAAAAAGCCACAGCTAATATTACCCTCAATAAGGAAAAACTGAGAGTGTTTCTTCTATGGTCAGGAACAAGACAGGGATGTCGAGCCTCGTCACTGTTATCTTTTTTTTTTAAGGATTTTATTTAATTATTCATGAGAGAGGCACACAGAGAGAGAGGTAGAGACATAGGCAGAGGGAGAAGCAGGCTCCATGCAGGGAGACTGACATGGGACTCGATCCCGGATCTCTGGGATCAGGCCCTGGGCTGAAGGCGGCACTAAACCACTGAGCCACCCAGGCTGCCCTTGTCACTGTTATCTAACAAAGTACTGGAAGTCCTAGTCTCAGCAATCAGACAACAGAAAGAAATAAAAGCCATCCAACTGACAAGGAAGAAGTAAAACTTTCACTATTTGCAAATGATATGATTCTCTATATAGAAAACCAAAAAGACTGTCAATAAGCTGCTAGAACTGATAGATGAATTCAATAAACTCATGGGATACAAAATCAGTGTACAGAAATCTGTTGCATTTCCTTTTTTAAAAAAGATTTATTTATTTATTTATTATTCATTATTTATTTACTTACTTACTTACTTATTCGTTCATTCATTCATCATTTATTTCTGTGAAAGAGAGAGAGCATGAGCAGGGAGAGGGGCAGAAGGAGAGAGAATCCTCAAGCAGACTTCCCTCTGAGTGTGGAGCCTAACATAGGGCTCCATCCCAGGACCCTGACATCATGACCTGAGCCCAAACCAGGAGTCAGACGCTTAAATGACTGAGCCACTCAGGCACCCCTGTTGCATTTCTATACACCAGTAATGAAGCAGCAGAAAGAGACATCAAAGACTCAATCCCCTTTGCAATTGCACCAAACCCCATAAGATACCTATAGGTGAATGACCTATATTCTGAAAACTATAAAAGGCTGATGAAAGAAATTGAAGATGACACAAAGAAATGGAAATACATTCCATGCTCATGGATCAAAAGAACAAATGTTAAAATGTCTATGCTAACGCTACACATTTAATGCAATCCCTATCAAAATATCAACAGTATTTTTCACAGACCTGAAATAAACAATCCTAAAATTTGTATGGAACCACAAAAGACACCAAATAGACAAAGCAAACTGGAAAAAGAAGCAAAGCTGGAGATATCACAATTCTGGACTTCAAGTTACATTACAAAGCTTTCATGATCAAGGCAATATGGTGCTGACACAAAAACAGACACATAGATCAATAGAACAGAATAGAAAACTAGAAATGAACCCACAAGTACATAGTTATTTAATCTTAGACAAAGCAAGAAAGAATATCCAGTGGGAGAAAGATAGTCTTTCTGTTAGAAAAACTGTCCAGCAACATGCAGAAGAATGACACTGGACCATTCTTACACCATACAGAAAAATGAATTGAAAATGAACTAAGGGCCTACATGTAAGATGTAAAATCATTAAAATCCTAGAGGAGAACATAGGCAGTAATCTCGTTAAGATGGGCCATAGGTCTTCTGAGACAAGGGAAACAAAAGCAAAAAATAAACTATTGAGACTTCATCAGGATATTTGCTGTTTAGCAGGAAATGTGACTTTTACTCTTGGTATTAAACTTCAGAACTGAATGGTGATAATAATTATCTTGAAAGATAACCGCCTTAAAAGACATGAAGGTAGAGGAAAGCTCCGAGGCAGAAAAGATATGGTTTCAGCAGAAGAACTTCCTTTTCTGACAAAGTATGCATGCTCTTCCATAGGGTCTTCTACTACAGACAGAATGCTGAGCCATTGTGTAAATGTGTACATTCTGTCTCAGTGTTGTTCAGGGTGAATGACCAGGCTTGCTTTTAAGATTATCATTCATACATGTCTTTTTTTGCAAAATATAATACAAATAAACAACTAGAATAAAGGGGTTTTAACAAAGCAAATCCATACAAAGTACAAGGCCAGATACATAATTATGGGGTTCAACAAACATAATATCACTCTGTCAAATTTCTATGAAAGTTTCTAAATGCATATTCTCAATTTCTGCATTTATATCACCTCGGACCAGAACATTCTGGGGGCTGGCATGAGCCCGTGGGCTACATTTTGATTATCACCGCTGTACATCTCTTGCCTTTGCCACTAATTTGGTATGTAGCATATGCTAGTGTTTATTGTGATTTATCTTTTTATTTTTGTGAGCACAAGAGATATCTGTTTGTGTCCTTGAAAACACTGGGCTTATTAGGTGCTCAATGAATGTGTGGTAATGTGCACACACTTGACAAGTAGATGATACATAGGTAGATAGGTAGATAGAGCTTTATTTTAAAAAATCTTTGCATTATTTTTCATTTTATATCCCTTCTTGGCTCAAAGTTCATAGCCCTACTTGGCTCAAAGTTTTAAGAGCTTCAACAAGGAAACAAAAAAGATTCCTTAAAAAAAAAAAAAAGCTTCTTTAAAAAATTTCGAAAATGAGGCTATTATAGAGCATGATGTGCATTATTAAACAAAATCACAAATTAATAGTTGTAGAAAGGCTTTAAATAAGTCCTTTTTTAAAAAGAAGAGTTGCACCTGCATATTAATAGACTTATATGTATAGTTGTCTTGCTTTTAAAGATCTCTTTGGGACAAAGATTTAAAAATTCCCTGTTAAGTGTCTCCATCGTGCATAATGTTACTTTAATACAACCAGGTATGTCATTTTTTGTAAGGAGGAAAAGGAATTTTTTGGTATCATCTCAGCTTCCCTGATAGAAAATTTAACTCTAACACTCAAAAGGAAGATGCCTAAACCATCTGCTTCTTAGAGTTTGATGTTTTTTCGATTCACCTCTAAGGATCTAATGGCAAAAGGTTGTCATAAATCTAATGCATTTTTCATGCAAGCTGATGGCTTTTATTTTAGGCATTATAAGATAAAGTATTTTTAATGAATTAATCTGTGGTTCACTAGTAACAAGAAATAATTTTTTAGTTGCAATATAGTTAATTTCTTTTGCACGAATTTTTATTTCAACAAAAGAGTGGCCAGAGAAATGAGTCCTTGGCATCTGTGCCTGGAAAGCAAGATTCCCTAAGAGCTTAAATCAGACTGCCCTGCAATTGTCCACTGGCTGGTGATCCCTGGGCTCCACAAAAGGATGAAGAGGCAGGAGGGGCAGGTATGCCACAGAATCCAGGCTATCAAGCCTGGAAACGTGCTTCGTTTAGTTCTTAGCTCATAGCTGACTAGTGCCCTTCAGTACTTCCTCCACCTTCATCTTCATATTAAGTTGGTACATTGTCATGCATTTAGAAGCTCAGAATTCCACACAAAATATTTATTGGAACCACACACGACAAAATAGATCAGTTTGAAAATATAGAGATTTGAATGCGCTTATACCATGCTAAAGAACAAAACAAGAATAAAGAACAGACTAGAACAATATATCTGCATCTGAAGTGTTCATATTGATACTTGCAAAGACCTATTCAAGGTTATAGAAGTCCACATTCCATTTGATAAATGAGCAAAGAACAGATAATTCCTCCAAGGGAAAATACAAATAGGAAACAAACAAGTGAAAACATTTTAATTCTTGTTAGTGATTAAAGAAACAGATATTAAAGATATTGATAGTAAAAGATATCAACTCAGGGATGCTAAAGTATCTGAAAAGTTAAGATCATAGAAACTGAAACATTGGTCAAAAATTATCATTCAAACTAATTGTATGTTTGAAGGGAAACTGGGAAAGTCAGTAATCCACCAATTGATAAAACAGAAAAATTATGAAGACATTCGTGCCATTTGGGCTTGAACAAACCTTAGAAGGATTTATTGTCAGGATGTAACCCATCAGAATCAAGGGCTGTAAGCATGAAGACACCTCGTGTAACTAAGGAAGAGTAGTGTTACACAACAAAGGAAGATTAAGCAGCCAATAAAAATAGCACTTTACAGAGCTCCAAAGATGGGGGAAAGAACAATTGTGTGATATAAAATGAACATGGAAAATGCAGAACAGTGCCAGCTTGTGAAAGACTGCGTGCGTACGGCCAGAGGTCAACTTATCCTCAAGAAAAGAACAGGTAATTAGAAATAGAAATTGCATGCATGTTGCTGAATTGCAAAATTAAAAAGTTGCTAGTGGTTTTTGAGTGACAGGTTATGATTCTCTTCCCCACCCCCACCCCCACCCCCCCACACACTTTTTTGGTGCAAATTCCTTTACTTTACACCTCCTCTGTGTATTGTTTGTATGTATGTATGTATTTGTTGAGGGAGAAAGAAGGAAAGGATGAGTCTCCAGAGAAGATACATCCCCCCCTCACCTTCCAGTTGGGCTTTTGCCTACACTCTATTTTCTTCAGCCCTGTCAGCTCCTTTTTGGAGGAGTTGATGTGTAGCGCTAATCCCGTCTGCTGGCTGCCTCCCCATTCAGGAGGGTATGCAAATACTTCCAAACCAGAGCATTTTAGACCTATTCAGGGCCCAAGACAACACACTTTTCATTAGCATTTGAAGTGCGAGGGCTGAAAAAGGGGAATGGACAACTTTTTTTCTCTTTCTTCTTTTTTTTTTCTTTTGGCTCCGAGCTTTGGGGAAACTTGAAAATGTACGTTTTTCATCCCTTTGCACACATCAGCATTGGCGCTAAACTTCAGAGAGACGCATTGACTGCCCTCAGGGGAAAGCATTCAGGGGGATTTTTACACATACACAGAGGGCCATCGCCTGAAATAAATCACAGAATGGAGGTGGCAGAGATGAAGCGAGAGGGGTTCAGTGGGCTAAGCTACGCGTCCAGAGGCATGAATTTAAATCATGATTTATTTTCTTCTCACCCTGCTCTCGCATGAACCTCAGTTTCTTAATCTTCAGCACTGAGGAGCGGGCATCGGAGAGAAGGGCCCAGGATTTAAAATGCAAGGCAAGTCTCCCATAAAACCTCCCTCTGGAGGTGCTGTGTCTGCAGCCCAGCGGTTAGAGCCTGGTGCTCTGAAATCTGGGTCACAAGTTCAATCCCCTTCTGGGTCAGTTAGCTTTTCTCTGTTCCATAGCCACAAACTAAAGGCTTGAGCCCCTCATTCAGACCGAATGTCTAACAAAATGTGTGCCCTTGGTCACTGCACAAAACAGCCCAGCTAGAGCCTAGCAAATCCATCCTGTGCTGCGGGGGACCATCAGGAAGCAAGCTGTCACTGGGGCCTGCGGAGGCAGGAGTATTTCTGCAGGGACAAGGTGGGAAGGGAGACAGGTGGGGGGTGGTGAGGGGTGTGTGATGGAGACAGCCAGACCCCGGGGAGATCCCTCAAGGTCCCTGCACTGACTGACTCTGGGTGAGCTTTTACACCTTTCTGAGCCTCAGCTGCAGATGATGGCTACTGCATGGGACTGTTGTGATGACTGCAGTTCAAGTGATTCCTCTGCACTCAGCCAAACTTTGCTAGAATTGACAATCCCCATGATAAAATGAGGCTCTTTAAGGACGTGGGGAGGATGAAGGTAAGACAGAGGAGTCTCTGGCTGATACCAGCATAGATCATTGAATGCCTGAGATATTGCAGGCACCATGATAGGTTGTTTGTTTGTTTGTTTGTTTGTTTTTGTTCACAGCAGGAAGGAGGGGTCATAAAAATAATAAAACCCACACGGGGCTTGTCCCAAGGAACCTATAGAGCTCGATGGCTCAGTTATAAATTCCAATTCTATCGGTTACTAAGTGAGTTGCATTGGATCAGATAACCTTGCTGTGTCTCCATTTTCTCATCTGTAAAACACGAACACCAACTCCCTGCCTCCCAGGGAGGTTGCAGAGTGAAATGCGTTATGTATACAAAGTCCTTCATATTTACCATGAATAAATATGTTCTCCAGCTTTGTAAAAGCTACAGCATGTTGCTGCAGCTGGATCACAGCCTTAGTGTTTTCCACAGTTCGACTACAACCTACCTTTCTGGTTTTGCTTGCTGCCTCTAGTGTCATAACAGTCTCTCCACCACTCCCTGCAGCTCACTTATCGGTGAGGCGGCCACCATCCACCATTCCTCGAGGCCTTCTTTGCATCCACCCTGTCCGTGCATGCAGCCTTATGTGCGGCTTCCCTGTCTAGATGTTCCCTTTCTCATCCGTCCATCTAGTGCACAAATACTCAAAACATTCTTCCTCTGGGATGCCCTTCTTGAACTGCCAGGAGGAATTCTCTGCCTCTTCTAACCATGGATTGTTATAGGCCCAAGGACGTAAAGTACATCCATTGAGAACGGGCAAAATTTCAAGAAAATACTGAAAAAGAAGTTCTGTATTGGCCTTCAGAGAGGAGGCCATGTGTCTGCCTCCTTCCAACAAAGAGCAAAAGAGGGAGAACACAGAGGAGAAGAGCCTTCCATCCTCCCACCTTTCCACTGAAGACAGCAGCCCATACCCAGGAAACCTTGCTCTGTACCCATGACAGCTCCCGTGTGTACTGGGTTCTGATCCCAGCTGCTTCTTTATCAGGATGAAGTGAGTAGAGGGGAAACCCTTGAGCTCACCCTTGAGTAGATTCGGCCATTAGTTTCACTGGGAAACCACGCTGGCCTGGACCGGGAAGCGTGGTACCAAGGACGACGAGATCAAGGCTGCACCCCGGATGGGCAGGAAAGAGTGCTGTGGTTAACTAGTGATGTCTGCAGTGGGTGCTGGAACAGGCAGGCTTTGCCCATTAGCTAGGGGCTTGTAAACCCTGCCTGAGAGGTTATAGTGCTCCTGACACCTACCAATTATTTTATCTCGAAGTCTGAGGCCACCTGAGATGAGTTTCCTGATGTATTTTCTACGCCATTATTTCCTTCTCTCATCACCAGCTTCTCCTAAGCAACTATCTCAAGGAAAAAACGACACGTTTTTTTTTTTCTCCAAAGCTATCTTCTTCCTGCCTACTGTGGATTTAATCTCCTCCCATTTGCCTCCAACCTGAAAAAAATTAAACCTCCAAATGCCTGTACACCCACTGTTTCCTTGTGTTCTCATCTGAATGCGTGAAAGTATCTTATGCCTTCCTCCATTCTGCTCCTCCCTTCTCATTATCTCTGCCATTTCCATCAATAGCAATACTGTCATTTTCATTGATCAGGCCACCAACCCAGGAATGGTCCTGGATTCTCAACTCCCACATCCTATTCACCCACAATAGCCCCTGACTCTGCACCTCCAAAGGGCATCTGACTCTGGCCTCCTCTCATTCTCACCACAGCCCTGGGTTCATGCTACCATCATCTCTCACCCTGATCAAGGAAAACGCCACCCAATGAGCTTCTCTGCTTCTATCCTTGCTCCTCGTGTCTGTTCTCATCACAGCAATCACTAGGATCCTATTTAAATATAGTCAAATCTTAAGTCCTCCTCTGCTCAAAAGCCTTCCCATGTTTTATTCTTTTTGAGAGTAAAAGCCAAAGCCCTGTCAGTGACCTTTTATAATCATCTCTTACTACTCTTTCTCTTGCTTGTTCTATTTTGTCATACTGGCTCCTTGTTACTCCTGGGACTCAAATCTCATTCCTATTGCAGGGATTTTGCACTTGTTGTTTCCTCTGACTAGGATGCTTGGTTCCTTAGATAATCCACTTGGATGATTCCCTGATGTCTATCAGTTCTTTGCTCTGATGGCACCACCTCAGTGAGTCCTTCCCCGTTGCCCTTCTCTCGGTGGCTATCCCCCCTTCCTCACATCCCTAACCTATTTCCGTGCTTTATTTTTCTCCGGAGCACTCCTTCCACCTGAAGCACCATTTATTTATTTATTTATTTATTTATTTATTTATTTATTTGATCAGTTGATTGCGATCTGTCACTCCACCAAAATATGAGCTATACAATGGTAGGAACTTGGGCCATTTTGTTCTATTACACTACTCCCTGGGCCTAGAACAGTACCTGGCACCATTCTACCTGGCCTAGAACAGTACCTGGCTACCTGGGAAGCCATTCAGTGAAAATTTCCTGAGTGAATACATGAAATAATGAATATAACAAGTGTCACACCATG
This sequence comes from Canis lupus dingo, assembly GCF_003254725.2. Lineage (NCBI taxonomy): Eukaryota > Metazoa > Chordata > Mammalia > Carnivora > Canidae > Canis > Canis lupus. The sequence goes on from NC_064257.1 coordinate 41,792,507, forward strand.
CCTGGTACACAGCAGATGCCCAATAAATGTTATTTTATTCCTCGCCGGGTTCTTTGTTAGGATCAAATAGTATACTGAATGAAGAAGCAGGATGCATTTTTATAAAACATGACACAATTCTAAGAACCCTACTACCTTTATTGTTGTGCTTATCACGGTGCCTTGCATGGAGCCCACATGGATTTTGAGCAGAGGTTTAGATGGGATGGCTGCCAGGAACAGACACTGGGGCAGCCACAGCTTCTTATCTGTTGTAGGCTCGAAATCCAGATGACTGAGTAATTTTAATTATGTTTAAAATGAGAGTAAATGTTTTTATTGTGTTCTCATGGCTGTATATAAGAGATAAATCCTATACAGAGTAGCCACAACAGTGCAGGAAGTATGGCCACCTGAGGTCACTAAGTGCCTCAGCAAGCAGTCCTAGGTATCTCAGCAGCTCTCTATCTGTGGAGACCTGCATAAACAAAACAGCTATTAAGAAAAGGCTGGAGATTTAGTTACACTGGGTATCAAGAAAAGGAAATGTAATATATTGGGAAGGTTTTCATGCCAAATGGTCAAAATTTTATAGAAACTCATTGTAAATCTTATGTGGCTAAGCATTAAGACTCTAAAGAAATCCGTTTGTGTGAACTCCTCCAGGTTTCAAAAAGAGTAGAAATAGCATTATTATCGACACAACACCAATAGCCTTATTTGTATTGGAATTGGAAGTAACAGACTTAAAAAATGCTCTGCTCTAAATACCCTGCCTTCCCTGTTTACCCAGCTCTGCTCCCTATACTGACCATCAAATATTTTCTGTACATTTCTGAATGGACCATTGGTTATGTTATCATAATACTTTGAACAGAGTTCCTTCAGAGAGTTGGAAAAGATGATTTTCTGGAAAGAAGATAAAACCAAAAGTGTTCCGTGGTGACCAGAAAAGGGATGAAGTAACATTTCAGAGGGAAAAACAAAACAAAAAACAAAAACAAAATGCCGACGAAGTTTGTGCTATATGGGGTCAGGTAGCCAATTAACCCTAGGTAATTCTAATGAATGAACAACTGGTAGTTAGACCTTGACCACACTTCTGGTTGGTAAAGCCTCTGAGCTTCAGTGGTGATCAGGTGTTTGCCAATGACTCCAGCATCCCTCCCTTTGGCTACGTTGGAGTTCAAGACCCAGAAAGCCTGTGAGAAATGATGGTCGATAATCCTCTTTCTCCCTTTCTGGGCCAGGCCAGGCTCTGGTTCTGGTGAGGTGACTTCAGGAGAGGAAATGACAACCATCACAGCAAACCATCCCCAGAGATCCGGAAACACGTCGTCCATATCTCCTCAATTCCCTTTGCTCCCTTTAGGATCTGACTTCTGCCACATAAAGTATCAATATTCTTCTGTAGGGATATTTATGTTCAAGCACCGAGGGAAAGCTGCCAAGAGCAACCACAAAAAGCCATCACCATGGAGTATGAGTGGGCTAGCTTCCTAAGTGTGGGTGTCAGACGGGGATACCCCCAATCAGTGAGAAGAGGTTCGGTGAGTGCAAGCCCTGTCCTGTCTCTGCCTGCCCTTCTAGAAAGTCCTACCCCAGTCTCTTCTCCCCCCTCTTCTCCTTAGCCTCTTACAAGCCGTTTTGCTCCTTCCTTCGGCCTGAACACCACTCAGTGTCCTGCGAACACCAACTTCTCTCCGGTTTCTTTCTCTTTCTCTTCCAAGCTTTTCCTGAGTTAAGTCACACCTGCTTTCCCCACTTGCTCACTTTCCATTCCTGTGTGAGTCCGCCGAGCTGCCTTCCACCCCTGATGCGGTGATATTAATCTGGCCAAGGTAACCTTGGATCTTCTAACCATGCAATCATATCTTTCCTCTCCCTATGTGACGTGCTTTATTTCCTTGGCTCCCGTGAATGTGAGCTCTTCTGGCTGTCCCTGAAGTTCTCTTTCCGTTCTTCCTCCACATCATGGGTGACTTTTTCTGCCTCCTGCTCCATCTTCTTTCCATAAATTGTTCTAATATATGCTTTTCCTGGAAGACTCTCGTGCATTTGTAGGGCTCCAGTTAACACCTCTATGCTCATGACCTCTATCATAGCTATCTCTATAGAGAGATCTAGATATATTTCCAACTCAACTTGTCCAAGACTGAATTCCCTAATTCCTTCCTAAACTGGGTCCCTCAATATTCATTTTATTCTAAAAATACATGTGTAAAATGTACTTTCTATAAAGCAGTAAGTTAAGCACTATACAAACATTGAATAATTTCATCATTGCACTAACCCTCCGAATAGAGCAAGTGCTGCAATTATCATTACCTTCTTACAGTTGCAGGAACAGAGGCATGAGAGGTCATATAACTTGCATGAACTCCTAGAAGTAGTGACAGAGCCAGTATTCAAACCAAGACCTTATAGCTCTGGAACCCGTGCAGTGAGCCTCCAAGCAGGATTGTTTCCCACTCCGCCCTTCATGTTGGCTGGCTCACCATTGCCCTACTCTACAGACTTACAACTACTCCTTATTTCCTGCACCTACCAGCTGACCAAATTCTGATATTTTTTCAAAACATTTCATTGAAGTTTAAATACACATGGCAAATTACACATGTCTGAAGTGAGCACAACAATGAATTTTAAAAAGCACACACGACCATGTAGCCACAACCTCAAGCAAGAGATAGGATATTACCGGTATCCTGGAAGGTTCCCTCGTGCTTCTCTGAAGACATTACACAAATTACAAAACACGGCTCTACTTTTGCCCATCTGTAAATTTTATTAAATGAAATTATAGAGTGTAAATTCTTTTGAGGCTGGCTTCTTGCCCTTAACATTTGGTGTATGATATTGATCATGGTGTCTGCCACAGTAATTTATCTCTTTCATTGCTTTATAATATTTTGTTTATAAATACTTACAGTTTCTCCATTTTCTTGTTAGTGGACTTGTGTTCTGTTTTAAGTTTTAAAAATAATGCTGCTGTGAATGCTTTGTACATGTTACTTTGTCTACATACACACATATTTCTGTTAGGCTTATACTCAGGGGCGAATGTACTAATCACTACATCACGCTTTATGCATATAATCAGTTTATAGTTGCTGCCAAGCAATTTTTCAAAGTGGCTTCAGTGGTTTACATTCCTGCCACTAATTTCTGAGAATTCATATGATCTAAATCCTCTCCTATTCTTGGTATTTTCACTTATTTTATTTTTTAAAGAGAGAGACAGAGAGAGTGCGAACGGGAGGGGGAAGGGCGGAGGGAGAGGGAGGCACAGAATCTGAAGCAGGCTCCACACTCAGCACGGAGCCTGACATGGGGCTCGATCCCATGACCCTGATGTCACAACCTGAGCTGAAATCAAGTATTGGATGTTTAACTGACTGAGCCACCCAGGAGACCCACACAGGTTTTATTTTAGACATTCTGATGGATGAGTAGTGGTTTTATTTGCATTTCTCTGATAACTACTGATCTTTAGGGTCTTTAGTGTGGATGCATGTGTGTACATTCACTTAGAATCCTCTTTGTGAAAAGCCTGTTCAAGACACTTGTCCATGTCTTATTCAATTGTCTGCATTTCTTTTTTCCTGATTCAAAGGAGTTATTTATATATTCTGGATATAAGTCCTTTGTTAAATATATATACTATAAAATCTCTTTATGGCCTTTCTCTGCACTCTTATAATGGTGTTTTATGGGGAATATAAAGTTCTTAAATTTCATTAAGTTTAATTTAATTTAAAAAATATTTTATTTATTTATTTATTTATTTATTTATTTATTTATTTATTTATTTATTTGAAAGGTGGGGTGCGGAAGGAGCAGAGGGGGAGGACGGAGTGCAGAGCCCAGTGTGGGGCTGGATATCACAGCCCTGAGATCATGGAAACCAAGAACAGATGCTTACCTGATTGAGCCATCCTGGTGGCTTTACCAGTTGTGTCTTTTATGGTTAATTCTTGTAAAACATCCTTTCTTGGTCCATTCCACTACATCTAAGTTGTGAAATGTATATATGCAGAGCTCCTGGTTATCCTTATTACCCGTTTGATGTCTGCAGAGTCTGTAGTAATATCCCCTTTTTCATTCCTAATATTAGCAAATCATGTCAGTCTTGTTGGAGGGTTGTCAATGTTATTGATCTTTTCAAAGAACCAGCTCTTTGTTTCATTGATTTTCTATATTGTTGTTCTGTTCTCAATTTCAGTGATTTCTGCACTTAACTTTATTATTTTCTTCCTTCTGCTTTTTTTTTTTTTTTTTTTTTTTTTGGCTTATTTTGCTCTTCATTATGTAGCTGTCTTAGGAGGGGCTTAGATTATTAATTTGAAACTTTCCCTCTTCTCTAATGTGTGATTTTAGTGCTAGAAATGTCCCTTTCAATACCATTTTAGCTGTGTCCCAGAAGTTATATTATGCTACATTTTCACTCTTACTCAGTTAAATGTATCTTTAAATTCCCCTCGAGACTTCTTTATAGATTCTTGTTTAGTTTCCAAGTGTTTGGAGATTTTCTCATCTTTGTGTCATTGATTTCCAGTTTGATTCCATCATAGTTGGAGAGCACATTCAGTATGATTTTAATTCTTTTCAATGTGTTGAGGTTTGTTTTACAGCTCAGGATGTGGGCTGTCTTGATAGATGTTCTGTGGACAATGGAAAGAATCTGTATTCTACTTTGTTGACTAAAGTGTTTTGTTAATACCCATTAGATCTTATTGATGATGATGGCTAATTTTTTGTGTAGTTCTATGCATTGTTGAGAGAAGGATGTTAAAGTAATCAATTCTAACTGTGGACTTGACTATCCTTTCTATTCTACAAATTTTCTTCTTGTATTTTGCAGCTCTGTGTTCAGGACATACACATGTAGGGTTGTAATGTCATCTTTTCTTTCATCACTTGAAAAATGTGCCATTTCTGGCCACTGTGGTTTCTAAGAGAAATAGTCATCCATATTGTTTTATCCCTGTAGGTAATGTGTCATTTTTCTCTCATTGCATCCAAGATATTTTGTCTTTGGTTTTCAGAAGGTGAACGATAATGTGCTTTGGACTGAATTTCTTTAGGTTATTGTGTTTAGATTATGTTCAACTTCTTGAATCTGTAGACTTATGCATTTTTTGCCAAATTCTAGAGTTATTCTTCACCATTTCTTTGTGTAGTTTTCTCATCCCCTGTAATTTTTGAGGGGCTGCTAGGTGGGGATGAAAGTTTTGGCTCCCCATTAGGCCTCCACTGATTTCTTCTTTGCTGGGGGAAGTAGGAGTGTCTTATTACTGTTCCTCGTATTTCCTCCACTGACACCATGGATAGAAGTGTCCTCTTTACTGCTGGTTAGTGGTGAAGGTTCTGACTTTCCATTGGTCTCCTCTGGCACCTTCCAAATGGGAAGAAGTAGGAACTCTCATTACTGCTAGGTAGAACAGAAGTCCAAGTTCTTCATATGATCTCCACTGAAAACATAGGGGGAGGCAAACAATGGAAAGAATGATCAGAATACTGACTATGGGAGAGGAAAACTATTACAGGACATCTTAGGAGCATGATTATTAGGATTCTGTGCATGATTAGGGGCTCAAGGGGCAAGGAGAAAATGTGAGATATTTCACCCAACTCTACATTTTCTAGTTTGGCTAAGGGAGCATGGAGTACTCAGAAAGACCCAGTGTAGTATGAAGGGAAGGGAAGTATTTGAGTTTTATTTGGGCAGGTGGTGCTTGAAACATCTTACGCGATTTCCAAAGGTTGGGTTGTCTTCAGGAAATCAACATATTTAAATTATGCATCAATATATTGGCAAAATTCTCAAACACAAACTAAACAACAAGAATCTATAAAGAAGTCTGGAGGGGAATTTAAAGATACATTTAACTGAGTAAGAGTGAAAATGTAGCATAATATAACTTCTGGGACATAGTTAAAATGGTATTGAAAGGGACATTTATAGTACTAAAATCACACATTAGAGAAGAGGGAAAGTTTCAAATTAATAATCTAAGGCCCCTCCTAAGACAGCTACATAATGAAGAGCAAAATAAGCCAAAAAAAAAAAAAGCAAAAGGAAGAAAATAATAAAGTTAAGTGCAGAAATCACTGAAATTGAAAACAGAACAACAATATAGAAACAATATAGAACAACTATATAGAAAATCAATGAAACACACAAATACAGTGTTGTGTTACAACTCCCTAGGATGTTTCTTGGGTAATTTATAGGGAATTATTATTCTATGTGATCAAATGAGGGCAGGAGGCAGAGAAATATGGGCTATCACTGTATACTCAATGTAACATACTCAAGCCCAGTATGTTCTTTACACTTAGGAGGCCTGGCAATGTGCTTATGCTAGGGCCAGAGAAGACTTTCTGAGATACATAAGAGGACTGGGTCCATAGCCATTCCTACAAAGTCACAAGAGGGACTTAGTAATCCTGGTGAATGGATAAAGTATCTTTTGGTCTTCATGGTTGCTGTTGGAGAAAACCTTGTGAGAATTATATGGCAAAGTCTCACACTGGAATAATTCTATTCCATGCTAGTTAGTCTGTGCCATTCTGATGATACCTAACCCTTATTTATGTAATTAAATAATGTGTATGTGTATAGCACTCCAATGTACCAGAGTCTGTGCTAAGTGCTTTATAATAACCCCTTTAATCCTTGTACCAATCCTGCCATTAGGTATAATTATTATCTGCATTTTATAGATAAGGGAACTGAGGTAAGAGGTTAATAAAGTCTCCCCAAGTCAAACAAATAGTGAGTGATGAAATGGGGATTCAGACCTAGCCAGTCTGACCCCAAAGCCTATGCTGTACTATTGTTCATATCAGCCAATTAAGTTAAATCGAGTTTCTAGGTTGAAAAAATAAAATTGTACCCATATATACACATGGAGGAAGATCTTGGCACTTTGTTCTAGACTCATTTGCCCAAAGTATGTACACTCTAATATCAAATTATCAGGACTTATATGAAAGAATGGATTTGTCTGTTTGCTTATGCCCTCCTTCTTTCAAAAATAATTGAAGATGTAATTAACATGTTCTACGAATCTGAAGGCATTGAGTTTAAATTGCTAGTTGGAGAACCTCCTGTAGAAAACATCTATTAAGCATTGTAAAATGCTAGTCAACAGAGAAGAAAGGTACAAATATTTTGGTATTGCAGATTATAAAGTCAGGAGAGACCTACCCATTGGAGGGAGCCTGATAATACTAGTAACAACAACCACGTTGTATTAACTGTGTTCCAACCACTTTTCTAAAAACTTTATACATAGGGATTAAGTTTATATAGTGGAGAAACCAAAGCACAGAGAATGTAAGTAACTTGCCCAAGTCACCTAACAAGTAAGTGGTAGAATTGGCTTTGAACCCAGACAGCTAACTCCAATCCTGTGTTCTTACCCACTATGTTGCAATGATCCAGACTAGCCAAGTAGTAGCTAGTGGAAAAGGGGGAGACTGTTTGGCATCCTTGCTGGGAGCTCTTTGAGATAAGTTCCAATGAAGGCCAAGAGAATTCCTGGAGAGATTCCTGGTGCCAGGTGATACCGTTACATCATAAAAGAATAATTGTCCACACTCATGACCCAGGAACATCTGGTGAGGGTGAGAACAAGGCTTCCTCATGTGTTGTGAACATTGTGGAAGGGATCCAAATGGCCACTGGCACCACAATCCCCAAAGTCAGTTCTAGGAATCAAAATTCTGAATTTAGAGTCCATAATTTTTACCTCTATTAGTGACATTTATTATCATGTAATCACAAAATGAATTGAGTCAGTCCCATTTTCAGCCTCACATTGTAACAGATGATATTTAAGTTGATGAAAATAAAAACTAAAAAAAAAATAACGGTAATAATTTGTACAATATTAAAGGGGCACTGGGGCTTAAAATTCTGCCTTAGTTCTACCATTCATTCACTGGATGACCGATTCTGGGCAAGACTCTGATACCTCATGGGCTTTTACTTAATCATTTATAAAATAAGGGGAGAAGAAGTTAAAATTATTGACTGCCTCTTACATATGTTTTAGGCACTTTACGTAAGTTGGTTCATTCAATCCTCGTAATATTAGTAATTGATGGATCAGAGCCCACTTTTAAGGTTGAGAAAGCAGAGGCTTAAAGAAATTAAGAATTAGCCTAAAGTCCAAGGGAAATGAAAACAAAAATAAGCTATTGGGACCACATCAAAATAAAATGCTCCTTTATAGCAAAGGAAACAACAAGATTAAATGGCAACCTACTGAATAGGAGAAGATATTTGCAAATGACATTTCTGATAAAGGGTAATTACCCTAAATACATAAAGAAATGATACAACTTAGGGCACCTGGGTAACTCAGTTGGTTCAGTGTCTGTCTTTGGCTCAGGTCATGATCCCAGAGTCCTGGGATCAAGCCCCCCCATCACCTATTATTAGGCTCCCTGCTCAGCGAGGAGTCTACTTCTCCCTCTGCCTCTGCTTCTACCTCTGCCCCTCCCCCTGCTTGTGTGTCTCTCTCTGTCTGCCAAAATAAATAAATAAAATCTTAAAAAGAAAAGACATGACACAACTCAACACCAAAAACCCCCAAAGAATCCAATTAAAAAATATGCAGAAGACATGAACAGACATTTCTCCAAAGAAGACATCCAGATGTCTGACAGACACATAAAAGATGTTCAACATCACTCATCATCAAGCAAATGCAAATCAAAACTATAATGAGATAGCACCTCACATCTGTCAAATGGCTAAAATAAAAAACACAAGAAACAAGTGTTGGCGAAGATGTGGAGAAAAAAGAATTTTCTTGCACTGTGAAAGAACTACCCTATGATCTAGCAATCAGCCTACTGGGTATTTATCCCCAAAATACAAAAATCACTGATTCAAAGGATACATACACCTCAATGTTTATAGCAACATTATTTGCAATACCCAAATTATGGAAGCAGCCAAAGTATCCATTGATCAATAGATGAATGGATAAAGAAGAGGCGAAATATATATATAAATATATATTATATATTCAGCTATAAAAAGAATGAAATTGTGCCATTTGCTACTATATGGATGAAGCTAGAGAGTATAATTCTCAGTGAAATAAGATAAATAGCATATGATTTCATTCATATGTGGAATATAAGAAATAAAACAAAAGGAAGAAAGAGAGAGAGAGAGAGAGAGAGAAACCAAGATACAGAGTCTTAACTATAGAAAGCAAACTGATGGTTACCAAGGGGGAGGTGCCGGGGGGGGGGGGGATGTGTAAAATGGGGAATGGGGATTAAGGAGTGTACTTGTTGTCTTGATGAGCACTGGGTGATGTTTGAATTGTTGAATCACTATATTGTACACCTGAAACTAATATAGCACTGTATAAAATAAAAATAAACTAAAACTAAATAATCAAAATAAAATAATTTTTTAAATTGTTTAAAAAAATAAAAGAATTTGCCTAAAGTCATTCAGCTGGTGGGATTCACAGTGTCAAAGTTTATGTGGTTTAAATTTTCTTTCTTTCTTTCTTTCTTTCTTTCTTTCTTTCTTTCTTTCTTTCTTTCTTTCTTTCTTTCTTTCTTTCTTTCTTTCTTTCTTTCTTTCTTTCTTTCTTTCTTTCTTTCCTGCTTTTCTATTACTGCAAATCTATAATTCCGGAATTTTAGAAGTACACAAAAGGATATAGTATCATTTTTATTCTATAAATTAGTGCTACTACCTAGGTGACCACTATGTTAACTTGCCTTTAACCTCAATCTCTTGGTAGTTCTCTTTGGATTCTGATTTAATAGTAAAATACAATGGAAAAGTTTTTATTCTTACTAACCAAAATTTAGATTTAGTCAACTGCATGATGGCTGCATATACTCTGCTTCATACAGTGGGTCAACGGTAACTCAATAAAGTGAAAACCTTGAATGCATTCCCTCAAGAGGTTAATGAGTGACAGGTATTAGGGAAGAAAATTTGATTATAGGTATTGTTTGCATGGTCTATTTTAATCTTGAAATATTTGAAAAGACTTAATCTAAAGACAAGAAGGGACTTGTTCATGGCAGTGGGTGTTTTCTACTCTTATGAATGTAATTTTGTCCTGCTGAAAATTCAGAAGTTGCTTTGTCCAAAAGGACACTGACATCTTATACTATGCTTTATTTGACATCTTATACCACATGCTAAACCACATGGGGCAAACTTCAAACAACTCAGCTATAGGAATGTATATCTGGTTTGAAAACTGAGGTCAGCTCCAGTGTGCTTCCTCATGTTGCTCTCAGAGGAGGTGAAGACATCTGTGAACACATCCTTTCATTGCTCTTTTCTTCTTTAATTTTTATAAAATGGCCATCAGATCTCCAGGCATTTATACATCTTCCATTACACCCAGAGATTACTGTCTCAGTGGTGGTTGTTTTGGGTATTAGTAACAAGGCCAAATATGGACTCTTGATGGCTTCCAGGAAAGAATATGAGTAGAATGGATCATTAGAAAAAGTTGTAAAGAAAAAAAAAAGGAAAGAAAAGAAAAGAAAAAGTTGTAATTGATTGAGGAAAAGTTGCCTCACACCAGTCTCTGGGATAATTATGGTCGAATAATTTACTGACGTAAAAGTAAGATAAAAAGAACTGAGAACTTTCTTTCATACAAGGATACAAACTTATAGATGGTATTATCAAAGGCATAAACAGAAGCCCAGATTGTGCAATCATAAATTAGAAAAAAATATTATAACAAAGAAAGTGGGTGCCCATGTAAATTAATAAGTCAGGAGTTCCTCTAAAAGACCCCTTTGGTGTTCTCTAAAAATTCTAGTTATAGTTGTGTTTTAGAGAGTTTGCACTGCCCATTCCATCTCCTTAGAAAACTTTCAGATGCCCACAAGGCTCACTTCCTTAATCCTTCAAGTCTGTGCTCAAGTATCACCTTCTCAATGAGGACAACCTTGATCAGCCCTGATCAACTTTAAAACTGAAAGTACCCTTTCCTACTGCCCACTAGCTTATCTTTAATTTGCTTAACTTTATTTCTAGGGTATGGAAATAAACCCCTCTACCATTTTCCCTCCGTGAGAATGTCAGCTCCCAAGGGCAAGAATTTTGGTTTCGTTCACTGCTCTATCTCTGAAAGCAGTCAGAGTCCAGGTGTGGGAAAACCAGGTATAGGGCCGATTGCCTAGGGCAAGAGTCAAAAAGAGAGATAAGGCATAGGGACAGGACAGAAAGTAGGGTTGGAAAGAGTGTAGGTCAAAGGCAAACAAAGGGCAGCCAACAACAGTTTTCTGAAATAACGTGAGAGCTGCTGCTCTTGCAGTTATTAGTGGATAATTAAGAAGTTTGTGTATGTGGACAAGTGTTAGCATGTTTGGTGTACAGATAAGTACTACTACTACTGCCCATGGCAGATGGGCATCTGCCATGTTTTTGACTGCCCAGCAGCTGAATCACCACAGTCAGGACAGGCAAGATTAAGTTGTAGTAACAATTCCCCAAATTGTTGTGGTTTTAAGCAAGTATGTTGATTTCTTGCTCATTCCATGTATCCACCACAGGTTGGCAAAAAAAATTTTGCTCACTATATTCATTCAGAGACTTAGACTGATAGAAGCGTTATCTTAGCATGCTTCTATATTTTCAGAGGCAAGGAAAAGTGAGTTGGAGGAACCATATGCGGGCCCTGGGTGCTTCTGTCTTGAAGTGATATTACTCCCATTACTCCTATTTGATTGGCCAAAGCTAATCACATTGCTGAGCCTGAATCAATGGGGGTGAATAACGTGCTTCTCCCATTGGAGAAGCAGTGAGTATAAGTAACAATGAACAGTCTACCTCGTCCAGTTGTATAATTGGAAAATTACCTGACCGATGGCTCCTGTGGGAAAGTAGAGCCCGCGTCGTGCTTTAGAAATGAAAAATACCTGATAATTTGTCTTCCCAGGCTTCCTGCCCCAAACATATGCCCTGGGGTATGATTTAAACTGGGGTTATTGATATAAAGCAACATAGAAAGGGAGACTTCTTTCCGGCAAGGCTCTGGTGGCAGCAGCATCCGATCTGCAGGGACAGCCGTGGCAATCGTGCCAGTGATAACTTCCAGCATCGAAAGTGCAAGCTGAGGTATTCAGAGTCCCAGGGTGAGCAGTAGGGTATGCTTCCCTCAGGTATGCAGGGACATTCCAGGGGTAGTTATAGCTGTGGCTTCCCGTCATGCCTGTCCGTTTTAATTTTTTTTTAATTTTTATTTATTTATGATAGTCACAGAGAGAGAGAGAGAGAGAGGCAGAGACACAGGCAGAGGGAGAAGCAGGCTCCATGCACCGGGAGCCCGACTGTGGGATTCGATCCCGAGTCTCCAGGATCGCGACCTGGGCCAAAGGCAGGCGCCAAACCGCTGCCACCCAGGGATCCCTGCCTGTCCGTTTTAAGGCCTAGTTCCGTAGCATGCCAATCAGTTTTGTGAGCTCCCCAATATCTTTTAAATTAATACCTTTGTATTTAAACTACCTCAATAAATCCCTCTTGCCCACACCTAAGAATCAGGTTAATACAAATGGTCTGAAAGAGCATGCACTCTTCCTGTCCTGTTTATCATAATATTTGCAAAACCTGAACAAAAACTGCTTTATCCAGGCCCAGGCTATAGGGGAAAAATATACTTCTTATCACTTTAAACTTAGCTGTATTTGTGTGTGTGTGTGAAGTTATTCATGAACATAAACTAAAAAAAAAAAAAAAAAAAAAAGAATGCCTACAAAGTATGAAAAGGAAGAATCTTCTCTCTACAGCCTCAGTTCCTTCCCCCACAACCAAGTTCTACTTCCTCAGTTGACTCTTTCCATATTTATTATCACATCTCTAGCAATGTTTTCTTAGTAACCAATCCCATATTACTTGCAGTAAGCAAGTACTGTTCTAAGCACTTGAAAAGTATAGCCCATGTAACAATCTTGTGAAGTAGATGACTATAAACCCAGTTTTCAGATGATAAAACTGAGATACAGATAAATAGACAATATGACCAAAGTCATATGATTATTAACTGGTGGTGGTGGGATTTTTTTTTTTTAAGATTTTATTTATTTATTCATGAGAGACACACAGAGAGAGGCAGAGACACAGGCAGAGGGAGAAGTAGGCTCTCTATGGGGACCCTGATGAGGGACTCGATCCCAGGGTCCTGGGGTCACACCCTGAACCAAAGGCAAATGCTCAACCGCTGAGCCCCCCAGGTGCCCCTGGTGGTGGTGGGATTTAAACTCAGAGAGTCTGACTCAAGAGTCTGCACATGTAACTACTCTGCTATATTACACTGCTGCATACTTTCTATATTTGCATTCCGATTATTCAGTTTTAAATATTTATCTGTTAACGTCCCACATGATGGCTACCTCTTCCTCCCATCACACACCAGCGTATTTTCCATATCCCATCTTCTGGGGGCTGTAGGAATATTTAGTAATTGGTAGATCTAAATATATTTATAAATGAGCCATTAATTTAACTTCAGAATCTCTCCAACTTGTGAAAACCCCCTTTGGATACATTCAAACATATTAGGTGCTCTAAATATTTTGACCTTTTTGTAGATTGCTCTTAGAATAAAATAATCTGAGCAGATTATTCTCTACGCCTGGTCCAGAGCTGTTGTTTTGGATCTTTCCTCATAGGGAGATGATTAGTCTTCCTTTCCCTCCCTTATGTTAGATCTCCTATTTCTATAATCCTGTATCTTCTATTTTCTTAGTTCCTTATTTGTTTTTTAAAGACACTTCCTCTAGTAGCTTCCTGAGGAAGAGTACACGAGAGATCATTTATTAAAACTTTTCATTTTTGGAAATGCATTTATTCTGCATGCACTCAAATGATAGCTTGTCTGGGCCTAGAATGGCATTACTCCATTGTCTTTTAGCATTCCATGTTGCTTTCGAGAAGTTCAGTTCCATTCTGATTCTTGATCCTAATTAGTAAATGCCTGACATTACAAAAACAATCAAATACTTTTCTTAATTATTAATGTAGTTTGATATTTCTTTAAATTTACAGTGTATGCTGGTGCATAGTTATGATTTTTATTTATGGCTTGTAGTTCTGTAATAACCTGGCTGTGTTTCACATTATGGTTCAAATATGATCCTCCTCACTCTTACTGCTAATGCAGCTCTATATTTGTCCCCTCCCCCAAATGATTTTGTGTCTGGAGAAGCTCTGTCACTATTTTTTTTTTTTAACGTTCCCAGTAGAAAGTAGGAACTGTTGGCAGGGAGATGGGAAAGAAATGACTTCACATATCCAAGAAGCTGAAGGTAGGACATAGTCTACCTAGTTCAACTATTTTATTTTATGTAAAGAAAAAAATCTGGAAAATTTTAAATGATTTTTTTTCAGTTACATGGTAATATGTCAAGTGACTATAGAATTTATCATTCAAACCAGGGCACCTCTGAAAGAGTAGAAGTGGATGATATTAATAATTATATCAGAAAGGCAGATGTAAGTCAGGCAAACTAGGTCTGTTCTGGGCAAACTAGGACATATGATTAGCCTACGGTAATCATGGCATAACCAGTCCCAGAATGCTTATCTGCAGTGTTTTCCTCCTCTGTTGCTCCACTTTGTGCTAAACTGACTTACATCCAATCTCTGTTTAGTGGCTTCTTCTCTCACATCATTTTATTTTGCTCATATATTCCTTCATTTATTCTACAAATACTTATTGCACATTTGCCATCACCTCTGATCCTTAAAAACACTCCTATCCTTTTAAGTGATTAGTATTACCCTCTGTTTAATAAATCCATGTGCATAAAGCCAGTAAAAATATTACAACACTACCGCCATAGAAGCTGATACTACCATATTTTAATCAAGAGATAAGTAGGTAGGTGAACTGTGACATTATTTGGTAACATACTACAAACGAACTATTCAGTGACACTTCGTATGAATTAGACACATAGCCAGCAAAGAGCGTGAGGGCTCAGCAGGTTTCTGTAAAGATACTGGCATACTAGTTCTATGGACATTTCAGGAGCAGCTTTATAGTATGCTCAAGGGACATGCCAACCAAGGATGGAGAATGAAATGAGGCCCAATGTAGAATACATGCAAATGTAGACACAAAAGCAAAAACAGTAACTTCAAAGTCCTAGCATCCAGTTGCAGGCTCAGGGTTACTTTTTTAGACTTTTTAAGAACAATTTTAGCTTCACAGAAAATTTGAAAGATACAGGGATTTACCACATTCTCCTTGTCCCAACACACGCCTAGGCCCTCCCACCCCCATTATCAACATCCCTTACCAGTGGATACATTTGGTACAATTGACAGACCTACATGGACACATCATAATTACCCAAAGTTCATGGTTCATGTTAGAATTTTCCCTTGGTCTTGTCAAAGATGATTTTTCAAGGCATAGTTTCTATTTTGATCATCTAAACATACAAATTAGAACTTCATATTATGAGAAATATCTGAAGATTAAAGTTAAACTTGTTCAGCTCTTTACTGGCAATTTAATAGAAATGCTAGTTAGATTCTCAAGCTGTTGCTGCCAATTGTTTAACAGAAATTATTTTTCATCTCAGGTTTGGATTTTAAAGCATTGCCATTCTTTAGATGAACACAACTGTAGTCGGTAGGTTTCATATGAAGAGCTGAGTTTGAAACTTCTACTCCACAGACCAGGTCTTCTATGGCTCTTAGGAAATGTGAACTGTCTTTTGATTTCAATCAATAAATATATTGAAATAGGATATAAAACAATGCAGTACATACTGTAGGTCTTTAGTTACTAGACAATGAGGTGTGAGTTTTCTGACTTTGCCATTTATTGCATCTTTTGGTAAAGTTATTAACATTTCTAACTTCCAGGATCCTCAACTATAAAAAATGGAAATATAATACTTCCAAAGAAGGTTTGTTGGAAAATTCAATATAGCATTGGGCATAGTGTCCTTAGCACAGTACTTGACACAGTAAGTTCTTAGCCAGTGATACCCACAGTTTCTAATCCCCAAATTTTTATGCAAATAAGTAAGCACAGTTTTAAGATTTAATTGTTGATGTATGAAAATGTTTTGGTACTGTTCTCAAATAGCTACAGAACTCATAACCTCAACATGGCTGACAAGATCATTTGATTAGTGTCTGATGAAATTCAGACTGTATATTTCATCTTGGAAGGGGGTGTCAATGATGTAGTTTCAGGGCCATAGGTTATGTTTACAAGTAGATCCTGTTGTTGTGTGGGGATGTGTTGGCAGAAAGATGAAATAACAATAACAACAGTAACAGCTAAATATATATTGAGATATTGTCATTTGTTGAGAACTGAGTTTCATACTTCATATGCATCATGTTGGCTAAAATCAAAACATACGCGTGGTGCCCTGGGAAGGCCTGGAAACCTGGTAATGCTGTCAAGTTCTTGTAATCTAACACCAATCAAGCAAAGTCAGTGCTGCAGGCTTACCCAGGTAGTCAAGTAAAAACCGTGCTCCATTCAGCTCCGGAAGAATTGAGTAAGACAGTGGAGGAGAAGAAATGGAAACGCATCGTCTTCATAGAGTAGCTTCAGAACACTTAAATTTCTTAAGTTAAATAATCTAAAGCTTTTTTATTTTCCTGCAAGTAAATTATAATAAAGAAGTAACACAGTGTTAAATGAATGGAACTGCCATTATCTTAGAAAATAGATACATTTGGGGGAAACTAATATAAAGTTCAAATGAAGATGCTTAGAATCCAGGACTTCTGACATAATTGCTTTTAATTCTAAGCAAATATTTTTTTAAGATTTTATTATTATTTTTTATTTATTCAGAGAGAGAGAGACAGAGACACAGACAGAGGGAGAAGTAGGCTCCATGCAGGGAGCCCGAAGTGGGACTCGATTCCGGGTCTCCAGGATCACACCTCAGGCTGCAGGCGGCGCTAAACCGCTGCGCCACCTGGGCTGCCTCTAGGCAAAGACCTTAGTAAAAAATATAGATATACATACACATATGTATATTAATATTTTATTAACATATTAATATATTATTAATATATTAATCTATCATTTGCCTACATGAAGCCCATTTGACTTTCCATTTTTGCTATTGTTTTTAAGGTAGAAGCCATTTTTCTCCCTTTTTCTAAATTCACCAATTTCACAAATATGAACTTGTTTAAATCTAACTCCCTTTTCTCTCCAGCACAGAGGTCACATGAGAAGACCAGAAAGAAAAAAAAAAAAGAAAAGAAAAGAAAAAGATTTCAGAAAGCACAATTCCTTTGAGGAGTCACTGTGCCTGCTGCAAAATTATTTGAATGAAAAGATTTTCTTTTTGGAGGTAAAACGACAATTAAGGTCGACCTCCTCCGTTCAAATTAAAAAAGAGAAAAAGGAGTGTAATGAAGAATCTGACTCCTTCCTCTAATTTTACAAGTTCAATGGTAATCTAACCGTGCCATTCATTTACAGAAACCATTAATTTTACTATGTGGCTGAAAGTAGTAGGCCTCAGCTTTCATTCTCTTGCTTCTCCCCTCCCTTAGTCTTTGTATGTGCACCTGTTCAGGCCACTTTAGCATCCCATTTGTAAAACTTTGGATAATCCTCTGGCACTAACCCTGGTGTGATAATACTTCTGTTATTCAGCAGCCTAATTACAAAGGACAACACAGATAAAACACTCCAGTCCTATTTTTAATAGCTGATTTGCCAATTTCTCCAAGCTCCAAAGAGAATGGTCTCCAAATCTTGCTGGATTTAAATTTAATCTGAATTTGTTCAACACATGGAACTCCAATACCTCAGAGCAGACCTTTTGTTGTTAGACCTCCAGACACCTCACTCTTTCTCCCACCTTCCCTTTACTTTAATAGTGATGTTAGGAATCTATTTTTTTAGAATATAATTTAATAATGTAATTGGAGCATTTTTAAGCATTCTTCAACATCCTCTGGAGACAACTACTGACATCCCCCAATAACAAAACAATCAGAGACTTGGGGCTTAAGGCACCAAAGGGTTACTTTACTCAATTAAGCTAAATGAAAGATGAGCTAGTCACACCTCCCAATTTAACAAATTCTTCTGAGGGCAGTATCTTCAGAACTGGAGTTCAGTAAAGCAAAATGTGTCTAGTATTTCTTTTCTGGTTTAAGACGGAAAAAAGAAAGGATTATTTCTAATGCATGACAAACCTAAGGAAAGGATCATTACTTCAGTACAGATAAGCCTCCCAGCATCTGGGTACTTAACTCCACTTCTTTGATCTAGAAATGGGACTGGAGATCTGGCAATAAGAGACAATCTTATGAGTTCTGGATACTTCCTGGTCAGCTGGAGAATATCCTGAAATTTTGAGGGACTGACTAAATCTCTCCCACAAAACATGTTTTGGGGGGTTTCATAGGGCACTGTGCAACCACAGGGCAGCCCTTACCACCTTCTTAATCCCTTGATTTTGAAACCCCAAGTAACTCAAGGGAAATTTAATACATATGTTTCTGATTCGTTTTTGCTGCTTCATCAAAACCGTGTTTCGCAAGAGCGATTTGATATCTAGGGAGACTTCTTAGTCTTCTTTCTAAGCCTTTTATTTTGCTCCAGGAAATCACATTTTCTTTGCGTTCAGCAGAATTGGAAGCAGGGAGGCCTAAATTTCGCTCTAAAGGTCATACTCACAAAATCAGCTGAAGTTTGGATATTGGCAAAATATATTGTTCTACTCTGTATGATAACAGACAGATGCAAAACCTGGCAAGTGAAAAACTCAAGGATGTTATCTGA
Organism: Canis lupus dingo; assembly: GCF_003254725.2. NCBI lineage: Eukaryota > Metazoa > Chordata > Mammalia > Carnivora > Canidae > Canis > Canis lupus. The sequence goes on from NC_064257.1 coordinate 41,811,283, forward strand.
AGGAGGGCAGCAGAAGTTAGTTTCACCTACTATTCCACTTAATAATTTCAACAACATGTGCATTCCTGCATTCCTAAGATACTAATTGTGGTGTATTCTGTGACAGAAGGCTAATAAAAACAGTCATCCCATTTTGCACAGGGAAATGCATGTCATAGACTTCAGTGATTCTGATTTTAGTCTAAAATGACATTGTAATTCATTTAAAACACCAGCTATACTTGAGTCATATAACCAGTTCCTGGGTCATATAACACTGATGAAAAATAATGTAGGAAAAAATATGTAGAAGAGACATCGTCTTTAGATCATAGGAGAGCCCATTAACTATGGAGGATTTTAAGGCTTTAAGAGAAAAGCTGAGTTTGAGATTTGAGTTTTTGATCAATCACTGAAACTCTCTAAAAAATTGATAATAAATGAGTAACATCAAAGCAAAGCCAGTTATCTGTGAGTAGTTTATAACATACTGATATGTAATAACAATATTTACTGAGAACTTATGGTTCAGACACTGTGCTAATTATTATATATGAACTACTGTATTCAATTCTCACATAGTCCTGTGAAATGGGTACTATTATTTTTACACTTATTTTTTTTTTCTGATGAACAAAACCAAGTCGAACAATTTAAGGGGAAAAACACTATCAGGTCAAGGATGGTGATTTCAGTCATCTCTTACATTAGTGAAATATTTTTATCCGACAGGACATGATTAATATATTCAACTTTATGAATAACATAAAATTTGCACATAAATACTCTAGGTAATGTAATGAGTTAGATGTTATGAACCAAAACCAGATATTATATCTATTACCACAGTCTTAAATACTGCAAGGTACCTTTTGTAGCTTTATGCTTGCCTAGTTGACCTTGCCAAAATGTCCTTCCCTGCCTAACTGGGAAATGTGTGTTACTTGTCTAACATTTCCCTGGGTCTGGTAGTTCTTTGATACTTAGGGAACATGGAAAGTGGAATGGGACTCACAAACACATCAATTTTTCCTTAATAAGGAGTTCCAAGCTTAGAATGTTAGGAGAATTTTCCATGAGGAACTAGTACCTCAGTGCTACTCCTCTGTGAAAGTGGATGTTGAATTCTAGAGAGCGCATTCTAGATCTATTTTTTATTGTTGTTATCCAACATAGCACAGTGCATAGCAGGTAGCAGATTCTTGGCAAGTTTTTGTTGAATGAAAGGATGAATATATGATTACATAGGAAATAGAAGCCTTTGTATTTCCTAGCCATGAATTGGACATTAATAGAAAATACATATGAGGTAGCTTGTGATCGGGGTCCGTATGGTCTCTGCTTCAGTATAAACTTGTATGTGAAGAATTTAACCAGTTGGCTTATTCTGTTTGTTGAGCAGGAGCTACGTCTTTCCTCTTATCCCAAAGCACCACTAGAGGCAAGAGTTCTGGGGTGGAGTTTGTGGTACCTACCTCCCAGATGGCCCTTGGTGATTCTCTCCTTTCACATTTTTGCCCCTGTGTAGTCCCCTCCTCTGCTGAGTAAGGCTGACCCGTGCAACCAATAAAATATTGAAGAAAGAGTAGTATACGACTTCCAAGACTGGATCAGGAGAGACATTATGGCTTCCACCCTGTTCTCTCTTACGGAACTGTGGGAAGCAGTTGCTATGCAAGAAGACACTCAGGCAGCCCCATGGAGAGATCCATGTGATGAGACAGTGAAGGGACAGTGGGACAGCCGTGTGAGTGAGCCATCTTCAGAACACATGTCCCAGCCTTGTGAGCTTCAGGTCACTGCAGTGTTGGTTCACATCTTAACAGCAACCCCATGAGAGACCCCTGAGCCAGAACCCACTCATCTCACTTGTTCCTCAGCTCCTGACCTACAAAAACTGTGAGACAATAAAAAGTTTATTGTTGCCCTCAGCTGCTAAATTTTGAGCTTAAGGTCTTTTGCAGCAATAGCTATAAAGAGTCATAGACAGTGACAGAGTCAGTGTCATTTAAGAAAATAAATATATAGTATCAGTTGGTACCTCTTTCCATTACTTATCTTTTTCAACTTATGTTGGTCCATCAGAAACCTGTTAATGAGACTTCAGTCTTCCATATAAGGAGTAGGCCTAACAGTATCTTTTCCTAGTGATGTTTCACACGGTCTGGGTGCAACTTATGGAGATTTTATTTATTTGTGTATGTGTGTGTGTGTGTGTGTGTGTGTGTGTGTGTGTTAAAGGATTCCAGTGATTTTGATTCATAATGAAAGTAATTCTGACACATCATGGAAATTGGATTCAGGTGGCAGGTCTGCCCTGTGACAATGGTCAAGACATTTAGCTGTCTGAATTATAAATTGCAAAACTTTCATGAATACAGTAGATTAATCAAACACAACCAAGCCTGAGGAGGGTAATCAGTATTCCTAAGACTTCAAATGTAGGCATGTGGCACTTCAGCCTGGCCTGATTGACCCAAAGAGATTTTTGTTTTAAGGTGAGCACACCTGCAGTATTTATCCACAAGGTCTCTGGTCTGTGGTTGCCACCACAAGTCGCATTAGAAGCTGGCAGAGCAGCTGGCATGACTCCCAAAGGACAGCAATGTAACAGGGCATCAGTGCAGACAAAGTACATTTCAGAGATTACCTATCAACAACTGAAGTTTTCATTTTCCATGGCTTGTTTGGAGAGAGGAGGGTCTGATGTGTGAGGGAGGGAAATTCAAGTGTTCCTGGCATCAGCTCGATTTCTTAGCTCCATGGACACTGGGGAAATGAATGGCTGTGGCACCTTGTGACATCAGGTGGGATTGGGGGGGTGGAGAGGCAGTCACCATTAAATTAAGTCAAGTCATGGGGCACTTCAGACAGTGTGAATGCCACCTATAAGAAACATGGGAAGAACTTGTGTTATAAGATAGGCAGTTGGAATCCTTTCTGCACCACTTAATGGACATATGCCTTTGGGTAAATTATTTAATTACTTTAAGTGTCGTTCTTTGTAAATGGACCTAAAAAAACAATGTGTATCTTAAGGAGGTGTTGAAGGATGTGGTAATTCACATAAAGCATCAAGTATAGCACCTAGCATATTGTGCCATCTAAATGATATCCAATATCATAATAATTATGATTACAATTTCACTTCATGACCCAAGGGGTTTGAAGACAGTGCTCTGGGAATATAAAAAAGGTTTGGGGGTAGAAGGGGGGGAGATACCTACATTTCAACTAGGAGTTATAGAATATTCATTTAAAAAATTCTGTCTCTAAACCAGGCCAGAGAGAAGTCTTTCACAACTAGCAGGGCAGAATGCTAAAAAGCAATGTATGATTTTTGGAAGTCTTATTTCACTGGGACCAATGGATAACTTCTGTTCCTGAAAGGGGAGGGTGCTTCCTGTGAGAGACAGTAATGTCATTATTCATGCAGTAAACCAGCCCACTTTAACTGCCGGTCTTCACAATGCCTACAAGTGTAATAAAAAAAAAAAAAAAAAAGAATACAAAAAAACCACTTGCTTCCTTTTTTATGAGTATTGACATTCTTGTGCAGTATTAGGAGAGCTAATTTAGCTTCCAGTTCTAAGAATTTTTGAATCTATAGCCAGTAATTATTGGCATTCAGAGGTACAAAAGAGGAAAACAAAGCTTGCAAATTCTAGCACATTCATGTGGGATTGGGAGCTGAATTAGGATCCTCACACCCCATTGAATGATCAGCCCCCCTATTAGAGCCTTATTAACATGGTAATGATTATATGCCAGCTATAGGCAGGCAGCCGCACCTGTCAAAAACTACCCCGATTATCCTGTTCATTGAACTGTCTGGCTCTTGAATCAGTGTCTCAGGTTTACTTCTCTGTGAAGTTTTTTTTTCCTCTCTTTTTTAAATAAAAAAAGATACAAGAACAAACATCTCTTTGGGGTCACAGAACACTCTCAGAGTCCATTATATCCTTTCCTCATTTTCTGTTTTTGTATCTGGTCTGGCACTATGATAGGAGAGCTGTCCTCTCTTTGGTTTGGGATAGAAACAGGAGAAAGAAACCAAAGAAATGTAAACTCTCATTCAAACAAAAAATTCTAGTGTCAGTAAAAAATAATGTAAATCTGTAATTAATCTGTAAACTGGGATTAATCAATTGTCAGTTATAAGTACTGTGATTAAGGCTTAGATTCTTGTCATTCATGCATCATTTGCCAACCCTAGAGATTTGTTGTCCTTTATTTAAAAGATATTTTGGGCCAGCATCTTACCTTTTGCCTTTAAAAACCCACAGAACCCACATGCTTCATTTGAAGTCTCTTTTTTCCTCCAAATGAACCCTATCATTGAATGCACAGCATTGTTTTTGTTTTTGTTTTTTTTCTTACAAGACTAAATTCTGCCCTTACTGGGAGGAAAAGTGTCTTTAAAAGTATTTTATCTAGTGGTTTGTCAAATTCCATAATAGGAAATAATGTGGGGTGGAGAGAGCACTGAGGGGTTGGATGTCATCAATAGGACTTAGGACAGATACTACAACGCTCACCGGTCAGAGCACAGGGGGAAAGTCAATGTACCAAGAAAAGCAGATTTTTGTTTGTTTGTTTGGTTTGCTTTTGTTTGTTAGATGACAGCTTCCTCTGATTCCTAGCATTTCTTGGGGGGTAGGGGACATCATGAAGGATTCTGGTTTCCTACAAAAGCTACTGAACTGCAGGGATTTCTGTTACTTATCAGCCACAAGTGCAAGCCCCCCGGGGAGGAGAGCAGGAGGGTCAAGAGTTTTTCTTATCATCTGCCTTTTGGTAGAACCTCCCCCTAGAGGTACTTTGCAGATGCAGGAAGCTAATAATAGAAAGAGACTCAGATTCTTTTTACACCTTGTTTTCTTAAGTTGCAGGAAGAAAAATATAATTCAAATTTAGGATTCTGTGACACTATTCCAGCTGAGAGGCCCTTGGGTTGCCAATCACTTTAAATATCACAACCTGAGAATATTCACGGCTAGGGCTGCTAACCGAAATCTTAATTATACTGAGCTGCTGTTTCTATTACTGTAACAACAAAAGGATGCATTTTTGTCACAGCAACTCACGACTGATCTGAGACACTCTTTCTCAAAAACGCTATTTATTGAATGACCTTGGTCATTCTTGTCTCTCCAACACCCACTGCAACCTACTTTGTCCCCAGGATTGATTATCATGGAGTGCCAGCTCCACACCTTTCTTGCCGCAATATCTAAAGAAGGTTGTATTATGGGATAATGACATATTGAAATAATTGATTACTATGCCGCCAACATTATTACCAGCATATCTTAGTGGTCAAGTCCTGTTCATACCCCCAAGTGCCCTGACCTTGTTCTAGCATGAACAACTCTTGCCTCTCTGTCCAGAATCATCTGGCCTGACACCTTTGTGATGTGTCACCATCCTGGGTCTCCTCCTACTTCCCTTCTCTTTTCTTTTCACACTTTCCTTGTTAGCAATTGATTTTCTCCTGCAATTCCTTGTAATCTCCTCTGAAAAGACAGCCCCAAATTTCAACCTCAAGCAGAGACTTCTGCAGTCATTCATTCCCTATGTGTAGTGTCCTCTTCCCTCAAGGATGTCTCAGGACTACCCAGCTCAGCTTGACCATTTCTGAGTTAATTGTTAAACCCGCTCCCATTTCTGCAGTGTTCTCTTCTGCTATCAATCACCCATTAGCCATCGATATTCAAACCCTCTAGCATCTTACAGCAGGATATTCTGATGAACTAGACAGTGTGTCACCCCACCCCCTCCTCTACCCATGCTTCCACATGTACGTTTTGTCTTACAAAAACCACCATTCACTGGGCAGTAAAGGAGTGTCCCAGGAGAAAACAATCTTGGGTCTTCAAGCTCAAAACCAAGATTCCAAGAGAATTCAGTGTGTAAACACTGAATTTGGAGAAATTTCTGGTAAATTCTGGCTTCTCTATCCACATCAGCTAGATGAGGATGTCTTCGGTTGAAGGGAAAAATGAGAGGACCAGAGGTATAAATAAGGAGAGAAGTCTGTGGGCTCTAGGACAAGGAGGCCAGGACTGATGACATTCAGGGCTCACAACTTCCACTTCCATGGATGTCATCCTTAGCCAGTCCTGGCAGTCCTGAGGAACTGGGCCAGTGCTCATGGTGGAGATTCATCTCAGTGTACGGTGTCCATGGCCATGCTGGGCGGCTCCATTAGGTGGTCCTTAGAGATGATATCTGGTGCTCATCTATGGATAATAACCAGCCGAAATGACTTGGGACTTAGGACATAGAAATCCTAAAAGACTCACTGTGACTTACCAACTTTCTGTGTGTGGGCATCCTCCTGTCAATGACTTTGTAAACCTCTCCCTCCCAACTATCCCTTGAGATGGAGAATGGGCTCTGTTCTGCATTTTACAGAGACCATGTGGTGTGAGAGGAAAAGTTCAGGTCTTCCTCTTACTCAAGGCAGTCCTGGGAGAAACAGCCCACCCTACAATCTCTTAAATCTGTGACCTTATTTCTGCTTTGCCTACCACTAGCTTATATGAGGTCTTTATTACTTTCTTACTTATGCTGGATGTCATTGGTCTTTCCTCCTCCCATTGTCTTGCATGTTGGGTCCCTTCAAGTTACTTCCCTGTTGAAATACCATGAGTGGTGCTCTATTTCATACTGAATCAAGTTCAAACTCCTCTTAGGTCTTATATACATAGGTATAAAAATCAGTCTCACCTCCTATAAGCCTCAAAGGGAACCATCCATTCCTGGCTCTCTTTGAATTCATAGGCCACAGAGGTTACTCCTTATTTCAGCAGATTTAAGTTCCTTTCACTCCTAGAGGCCCATGTAATTCATGAGTCCTTTCCCCAAATATCCTCCTCCTACAGTAAAAGCTAGAAGTCATCTCTTCCTCTTCTGACTCTTCACAGCACTTTATCTGAACCTTTTCTGGCCCCTTTCTCTTTAAATATTCCATATGTACACATTTTATTTACCTCCTAGAATGTACATTTCTTGAGGGCAGGAGCAAATTATGATCATCTCCAGAGAGCTCAAGATCTTGCCTGCTGCATAAGATTCAAGATGCATACTTGTCAGAGGAAAAATAATTTTTTATTAAATATCTGTGGCTCTGTTATGCATCTGGTTGCACTGAAGTGTTGTTAATGTGTTCTGAAGTAATTTCCTAGTAAAATTGCTTAATATTCAGTGCAAAAAGTTGAAAAAAAGGTAAAAAACTCTCAAAATTAAGCAGTAAAGTTAATTTTACTATTTTATGAATGGATTCATATCAATGTTTTAATTTTTTTTAATGGTAGCGTTTTTATTTTTGCTTTGTGCTCCAAATCTTTGATTCTTTTTGACTCCACTCTTTCACACTCCAGAATCCATCAGAACATTATTTCACAATATATCCAGAATCCCGATCATTCTTACCACTTCTACTACTTACTTTGGTTTAAGCTGCCATCAATTATGCTACCATATATCTATATATATCTCTCTCTCTATTTATGTGTGTATATGTGATATATAACGTATATGAATCATGATATAATGTATATAATATATATAACAAATTAACTGTATTTCATATCATATATTTTATATATACCATGTATTATATATAATTATATGTATTATATCATATTATAATCACCACCACCTAGATTACTATAATTGCTCCCTAACTAGGCCCTTGTCCCTACATTTTATTTCAATACAGCAGCTGAAGTGATCCTGTGAAAATGTAAGTCAGATCATGTCACACCTCCTTTCAAGACTCAGTGGCATCCCCTTTCACTCAGAAGAAACTGTGTTCTTATGGTGGTCTACCAGGCCTTCCCTGTTCTGCCTCCAGTCCTGCCTTACCTGGGACCTCTTTTCTTACCACTGCATTTCCTGATGGCTCTGGTCTAATCACACTAGTCACACTGGTGTCCTTGCCGTTCTTGAGCAGCCCAGATATTCTTGTGCCTTAGAGTCTGTACCTGACTGTCCCTCTGTCTGGAACATACCCTCCCAATTTGTACTGACATCTCATTTCCTTCCAGTTTCTGATTAGATGTCACTTTCTTTATAAGAAAGATCTGTTCCCAACAACCTTGTTTAAAATTATAGTTGCTCAGGGAGTCCCGATTCCCCACACTTATCACCTCCCAACATACAACATAATTCACTTATTTTATTTCCTGTCTTTCTTCACTAGAACGGAAGTCCCACAAAGGCAGATTTTTATGTTGTGTTCAGTGGTGTATCCTAAGACCTTAGATCAGCTTCTAATATCTAGTAGCTGCATCAGTAGGTGGTGTAAAAGAAGGGTACTATATTAGGCCTTCAAAGGAAGGTCTCTACAGATCCTCTGGTCTTGTAGCTCCTCACTTAGGGGTCTCCAAATGTCATAATAGCATCTCTTAGCACTTTCCATCATCTTAAAGAAGTCTAGTAAAAACAAACACTTGACTATGATAAAATTGTCTAGTTCTGTGGCTCCCAAACTCTATGCCGGGACCAGGGTCATCATCTACATCTTGTCCCATTTACAATGTACTTCAGCAGGCTTTCTCCCTATGTCTGCAAGGAGTCTATGGAGGGATTTTTGAGTACATTAGATTTTGATGGTTATATGATCATTTTACCTGTGCTCTAGTGAAAAGTGTGCTTTCCTCCCCTTGCCCTGTCCTATGGGCATTCTGTAATCTTGGAACATATTAAAAAAAAGGCATGCTAAATTGAATTATATAGTGACCATTCCATCTACAGAGTATATTTCTTAAGCTCAGATGTACATTGATGATAATAAACCCAACAGAGAAGTTAGTAAAACTGCTTAGTTCACAGAAGGGAGGGATCACTGCTGGTTAATGCATCAATGCTTTAAAAATGGACTGTGTTGAACAGGTGTGCTTAGGACATGACTTTATTTCACAGAATGTCTTGTGAATGTTAGAGAGAATATAGCTCTAGCTATACCCAGCACTCTTAGTTAAGAGAAAAGTTAGAAAAGTTTGATTAAGAAGTCAAAGCCTTAATCATTTTTTATGCAGCTCAGTGTGTTAGGGTTTGAGGACAAGAATATTTTGAATTTCATCCTTGACCACAGAAACACCAGTCTTACTTACCAAATCCAAGTCAGCAATCTAAGAAAAGTCTTGAATTAATAACTAAGTATCTAGAGTTGTATATAGAATAGTTTACAAAACTGAAAAATGAGAAAATGCAGAAAAATGCCTGCTTCTTTAACATCTTGCACTCCACAGATGGTCCCCTGGCCAACATAATTTTCTCTCTCATTTTGATGATATGGGCTGGAAAATGTCTCAACCAAATTAAGCTAATGGAGATCAGTGTGTGGTATGTGCCATTAATTTGAAAAACAAGGAGATAGATAGAGGAAAGACAAGGTAATGATTTGTGACAGGGGGCCCCAAATTTGATTTAAACAATTCAATTACCCTTTTTAAAGTCCCCCAAAGAAATGTGCTGCAAAGCTCTCCATTCCCCACCCATGCAGACAGGGACACAAAAGCTGCTCTTAATAACAGTTCTATATTACTTCCTCTGCGACATGCTGTGGGGATTGCAAGATGAGAACAAAACAAACTCCGATGTATTCCGTTGTAAAATATTAGAGGTGGTCAGGCAGCAAAGGGATGTTTTTGCAGGGCTTGGAGAACAGAGGATGGCAAGTTGCATGGAAACAGTCTCCTTTGTGGCACCCTGCTGGGGACGCTGGGCCAACGTTCCCAAAGTAGCTCTGGCATCACGAGAGATTTATTTAAGGAAATTTCCATCTGCAACAGCCCAAAGATGCGAAGTAAATTCAAACTTCAGCCCTGGCCTCACAATGGGAACCAATGGAAGCAAGTCTGGGACACAAGCTCTTAAAAGAAGCTCAAACACTGGTTCAATGGCCCTCTAGCTCCCCTAATCTTGGGCAAGTTTGTTAGCTTTCCTCTGTGATTTTCATCTACCATATCCTAAAGTCCAAAATTTGCAAGGTTTGTTGATGGAGTATAATATTCCAAAAACGTTTAACAGGCTGATCACTTTTGTGGCACCAGAAGATTGAAAATATAAAGGCATAGTTTCACTTGTTGATGAACTTGTGACATTCATTCTTAACTCAATATATAATTGTCACTTATCTACTACCCTTATATGTGCTGAGTCAATCAAAATAAGCAAGAAATAGAAAAGGCTTTCTAGCAACTTTGAGTATAGCAAGAGATGCAGACACACAAGCCAGTAGCTTAGAAATCTGGTAGGTATAATGACAATCTGGTAATCTGGTAAGTAGGAAAGAGGTATGTCCAAGAGTATACAGAAACTGGCTGCAATAGGCACACAGGGGCTTGAAGGATGAGTTGAGGGACTCAGGATCCTTATCGCATTGATCATTGCCTACTTTTTCAAATACAAAATAAAGGCTCTTTTCGGGAGAACTTTGGAAGAATGGAAAAGATATTGTCTCCAAGCACATTGTATTCTTGTATTGATTCTTTTAGCTTTAAAATATAAGGCATTTTCTGCCGTGGTATGAAGTGCTATATCTGGAGAATCATTTTTAGTGCTTCTGTATTTCAAGAAAATGTGACCAGTTCTTAATCATCTGATTATCAGAACATTGCATAAACGGGACATGACAATTTGTAGACAATCTCATTTCTATGTACTGGGAAAACAGATGGAATTATTCAGGAATAACAGAATATATACATCCTTTGAGTAGATAAACCTATCTAATTAGTGCAGTCTCCCCTTTGACCAGAGAGTTCTCTCTTTCCCAAACTATGGAATATTTTTGTATCAACAAAAACAAGTTACCCACTCTTGCCACATCTGCAATTTCTGCTACACTCATAGTATATTCTTAGCCCAATTCTGTACATTGCATGTAATTTTGATTTTCTCTTGGATAAGGAAATCAAACCTTGGATGTCTGTGCTGTTTAGATCCCCAAGGCAGGAGGCCATAGGACTGGTGTCCTGCCTTTGGAGCCACACATGCTATGCCCACAGGACTGGCCCAAACTTTGGCGGGCAATCTTGCCCACAGAATCGGTGTACTGATGATGAATGGCTGTGAAGGCTTTGTGATTGCTCAGGCTCCTTTGTGGGACTGGACAATGGAGGAGGACACAAGTCTGGCTCAGGAGAGCAACGGATAAAACTGCTGGGCAGAATGGCGGGCTCCTGCCGACAAGACCACTTGTTGACATTGAAAGGATTTCACAACAAGTGAGCAGAAACAGAAACGATTCTGTTCGGCAGAGCTATTAGTTGCAACGTGTGGCACCGGAGCGGTCACTCCCGATGTGTTTCCTCACTAATGAGCTCTGAATGCCCATTAAACTGGGCTGCCATAGGCCCAGAGCCACCCGGACAATGGCATGCATGAATGCCTTCCCCTGTTACTATTGGTTGGCCCAAGGAAGAAACAACTGGTATCACTCAAATTTAAACAGAGTTGACAGTACAGTTAAATGATCATTAATTAGAGTTTGTGGGCAGATAAAGACTCAGAGCCATTTATAATGACAAGATAGGTTAGTGTGACTCACTCGGGAGCATAACCCAGTCTGGTCCTGCCCTATTTCTTGGGCCATGTGGAGGGGCATCCATGGGATTTTAGACAGAGTAAGATAATCTGTAGAAAAGTGTATGTGTGTGGGGGGGAGTGACAAAAATAAAGCTTTATAGGATGTAGGAGGTTTTGTAATGATTAATAATACTGCAGAAATAGTACTAAGAACTGAATTCAGTTGTATATATGAAAAGTCCTTCACCTGGGATGTGATAGTGTAGTAGGAGGTGCAAAAGACTTTAGTTAGAAAATCAGACTTGAACTTTGGCTCTTAAATTTATTTGTTGAGTGATCTTGAGCAACTTTTGAAACTCAGGAATTTTCCTTTCTCCACCTGTAAAATGGGGATAACCATTACCCCAACTTCACAGGGTTATTGCAAGGATCACATGAGGAGGAAACTCATAGGTTATGTTGAATCACACAGCTGCTAGTTATAGCTTGCTTTTGAGTTGCTACAATATGCACAGATATGACATATCCAGCAGGTAGGTGGGTCTAGCAGGATAACCAAAGATAAGGACGATTCCAATGAAAGGATAAATTTAAACTTTATTTTTCAAACACTTCATTCTGAGGGGAATGATTCAATTTACATGACACACCAAAATGCCTCAAGAGAAAAATCATCACTCTCTTAGAGGAATTTTCCCTAATTGTTCATCTCATGATAGCATCTCCTAAGAAATAATGGCCATAGAGCTGAATGAGGAACAATATTTCATGATCAGAAAACTACTATCTTATTCAGAAAATAAATATTCTCAGATACATCCTTGACTGACATCAATGCCATCCCCATGCTAATAAGCAATAAATCTCTATGTAGAGAGATTTATGTAGAACTTCATCTGCCTTCCTGAGATCCAGATCGGAACCAAGCTTCCTTCGTATCTAAGTGGATATTTCACGAGAATATCAAATGTAATATTTCTATAGATGTCAGCTTTTGTTATATGATAAACTTCTGAAAAATTAGTGTTCAAAATGGTAACTATTGATTTAGCTCATGATTCTGTGGGTTGGCCATTTGGGCTGGGCTCAGCAGGGTGGTTCTTCTGGTATAGGCTGGACTCACTCATGTGTCCATGCTCGGCTATTTGATAAGGTGGGTTGGCTGGTCCAGAATGGCCTCAGTCAAGTGGCTTGTTCCTGCTGCTCATGATCTTCCATTCTGTAGTTGGCCAGCCTAGGCTTGCTCACGTAGGGGCTACATGGTTCCAAGAGAAAGAGCAGAAATGTCCAGAGCTTCTTCAGGTATAGACTTGGAACTGGAACACATTCCTTCATCTGCATTCTATTGGCCAATACACACTACAAGTCAAGGGCGGGAGACAAGGGTTGGGTAGCTTCCATTTCTTGGTGGAAAGAGCTACAAAGTCTCACTGCAAAGAAGTGTGGATACACTGAGGGAAATTATTATGGCCATTTTGTTGATAATCCCAAGCTGTCCTAAACTGAACTCATTATGTTCACAATGAAACTTTTCTCACCCCCAATTCTTCCAGTTTGGTTAAAGCCATGAAGGCCTACCCAAAAACCTTAAAATATTCTGGGTGAGTGTCATGCTGACAGTGGGTGGTTGAGTTTTATTATCTCTACTTGATTGATAGATCTTTATTCAATATTCTCAGCATCTCCATTCCAATAGACTCGGTGTGAGTATATATTCTCATTTTTGCCTGGATTATTCTGATAACCCAACTGAAACATCTCCGATTATTACTTTCCACATTAATTTTCTATTGCTACATCACAATTTACTACAAATTTAGCAGCTTGAAAAAACACCCATTTATTATCTTCCAGTTTCTGTAGATCAGAAGTCCAGGTATAGGTTAGCTGGTTTCTCTGCTGAGGCTCTTATAGGATATCAGCTGTGTTATGTTTCCTTTCTGGAGCTCAGAACCCTTTACCAAGGTCACTGGGATGTTAGCAGAATTCAATTGCTTGCAGTCATAGCATAGAGATCTCTACTTTCTTGTTGGTCATCAGCACTAGAAGCCACCTGTTGTTCCTTTCACAAATCCTGCTCCATAAACATGAGAGTTGCTTTTTTCCAGGTCAGTAGGAGCACATCTCTCTGACTTCTATCTTTTCCTCACCCCAGACACTAAGTCAGAATCTTATATACAGTATAACTAAATCACAGGAATGACTTGTCATCATTCACAGTTCCTCTCACACTCAAGGGTAGAGGATTACACAAGTTATGCACATCTGCTCACAGGCAGTGAGAATCTTAGGGACCATTTAGAATTCTGTCTATTATATCTTCCTCCAAAAGTAGCCATCTCATAAGAATGCAAATTGGATTATGCCATTCCTTGGCTTTTAATCCATTCATGGATTCCTATTACTTATAAGATAAACATCTTCTTTGACAGACTGAATCTTATCCTTGAAAATCTTTCTCATTTAAGCCAGAACATAAGGAAAAGGCTTTGAATTTGGAGTACGCTCATCAAATCAGAAGCATGGCTAGACCAGAAGACACGTGGCATGTATCTTAATGACTTGGTCTCAGAACAACATCTCATCTGTTCATCTTTTGGGTTATATTTAATCATAGGCCTTATAGATACTAAAAAATCATTGGAAAGAAAATGTTGTGGACCAAATGGGTTTTTTACCCCCTTTAAGACTCTGGAGAATAAAATAAATACACTGCAGACAAGCATAAGCTTGTGCTTATTAAAAATAAATAAATAAAAACTAATTTTAATAATGTCTAAAATCTGTAGAGTTATAGATATTCAATAGCATAATTGAAGTTTATCAATTGTACTCAAAACCACCTAATTAATAGTTCACATTTATCATGTGGCTACTCCATGCTAGGTGCTGTGCCTGGCTTATATGCACCATCTCATTTAATCTTTATGGCAGTCAAATGCAGTAGGTATAATTAACTCCATTTTTTTGTAGGAGGAAACTGAGGCAGTAAGAAGTTAGAGCACAGTTAATAAGTGACAAAAAATGATATTCAAATATATATGTCTAAATGAGGTTATATGCGAATATTTTCAGTCTTGGCAACATGGTATAGACAGATCCAGTGCAGAGTCCCTTCCCAGTTTAAACACACACACACACACACACACACACACACACACATACACAGAACACACTGGATAATATATAACACAGTTAGTTAAAGATGAGTTTAGAATAAAGAAAGCCAAAGTCCCAGATCTCAAATTGCAGAACCAGAGTGAAGTCTGAACAAATGAACACTACAGCAATCTAGGAGAACGCTGGCTATAGAAATGTCTTCCAAATAGGCAGGAGTTGTGGCTTTCATGTTTATGTAGGAAAAGAAGACTCAGAAGATGTGACATAAGGTTCTAACCCTTGGTGGGGGTGCCTCGCCATATAAGAGTGGGGAGAAAATCTCCATCCACAAGGTCATGAAAGTAGCAGGGATGTTTGTCTTTTCTTGAGGCTCTAATAGAACAAAATAGCCCCCACCTTCCCCATGAATGTCAAAACCCAAGCCTGAGCTGTCTTCAGGTGTGGCTTGGAATGCATGTTCCCACACTATGCTGGTATTTCAAGCAAAGAAACACATGTAAAGATTTGTCTTAGACAAAAACCAGAGGCAAATGAGTATGCTCTATAGAGACACTTCTACCTTGGCACATGGGAGCTGGCAGGAAGAAAGTGCAGACAAAGATGAAATCACAGCCCAAAATTGCAAACGATATGAAAAACTGATCCACTAAAAGGGAGAATCAGCAGACACAATGAAGAGGAGGATGATCATCTCCATAATTTCAGATGTTATTATAGCTGGAAGAGTTTATGAAATAGGAAACAAAAAACTTTTAACTTAAAAAATAGAATGGACGCTAAAACATAATTAGATTTGAAGAAAAACTGAATGGAACTGCCTATAATTTAAAATGTATTTTTAAATTAAAAAACTCAAGAATTATTTAAATTAAATTAATTAATATCTATTTAAATGAAAAACTCAAAAGCAGACTAGATACAAGAAGAAAAAAGTACAGATTTGGAGCTAAATATGAAGAAATTACACAGAATGCTACACCAAGGGATCAAAAGATAGAACATGTGAAATCTGTTGGTTTTTTCCTTTTTTAGTGAAGTGCATTTCACACACAGTATTATATGAGTTTCAGGTGTATAGTAGAGTGATTCAACAGTTCTATATGTTACTCAGTGCTCATCACCTTAGATGCACTCAATCATTTTTATTCACATGTGAAATTTGAAAGGGATGTTAGTGACAGGAAGGATAGAACAGAGTCATAGGACATTTCAACAGGCATCTAGGAAGAGGTTTGAGAATGGAGAAGACAATATATTCAAAGGTATAGTGATAGAAGTTCTTTCCAGAACTCACTAGAAACATGAAACTATAGACTGACGAAGCATATTAGTACCAAGTAGGATAAAAAGAATAAAACCATATCTGGTAAGTCATGATGCAATTGCAAAGAAAACTTATGAGGGATGGTAGTTCAATTGACAAGGCTCCCTAGCAACAGAAATAGAATTCAGAAAAAGATGGAATAATGCCCAGCTTACCTAAAATTCAAGAAAGTAAAATAAAGGTATGTCACTCACAGCGACTGAGTTTATTGCTTGCAGACCCTCACTGAAATAAAATCACTGAAGTATGCACCTAGGTAACAAGGAAGCTGAACCTGAAGGAAACGGGGTGCACTAGCGATGATGGAAAAATAGAATACCAAACATGAGGGAAAATATGCACAAACATGGACTGTTCTCTAAAAAAAGAGTAATTTTTAACCTTATGATTCCATATTGTTTTATTTTTATTTTAAATAAATTTAAGTATATTTAAATAGACAAATATATTTTTATTTTTTTTTAATTTTAAAAATATTTTATTTACTTATTCATGAGAGACAGACAGACAGAGAGAAAGAGAGAGGCAGAGACACAGGCAGAAGGAGAAGCAGGCTCCATGCAGGGAGCCCGACGTGGGACTTGATCCCGGGTCTCCAGAATCATACCCCGCCCAGGCGAAAGGTGGCACCAAACCGCTGAGCCACCCGGCTGTCCCGAAAAAAAATATTTTTAAAATAAAGATAAAACAACATGGAACTATGACTTTGCAATAGTAATATGAAATGTGGGTAAGTGATCTAAAATATTTTGTTCGAGAAGAAATGTGGAAATATTATTAAACTTTAGACTTTGTGGATTCAGAGCTAAAAGTTGTGGGTATCCACTAAAAGTACGAAAATAGAATATAGGACATCTAAAGATTGATAGTGGGGAAAAAGGGAATAAAGAAAAGTCAAGTAATCCCAAGAAGACAGGAAAAGAGAAGGGAGAAAAAAAGAAGGCATAGGGGAAAATAAAAAAAAAAATCACACTACAGAAAGAAATCACATATATCTGTAATCACAATAAACATGAACTTGTAAGCTCCATAGTCAAAAGACAGATATTCTCAGGTTGAATAAAATTATAAAATCCTGCTAAGGCTGTTTCTAAGAGACATTATTGAAATGCAATGATAATGAAAGATTGAAAAGAACTTGAAGGAAAAGCATTTACCGGGAAAATATTAACCAGAAGAAAGCAGGTGGGAATGCAAACTGGTGCAGCCACTCTGGAAAACAGGATGGCATTTCCTCAAAAAGTTAAAAATAGAGCTACGCTAAGACCCAGAAAGTTCACTACTGGATATTTACCCAAAGGATGCAAAAATATTAATTCAAAGACATACATGCACCCCAACATTTATAGCAGCACTATCAATAATAGCAAAATTATGGAAAGATACCAAATGTCCACCGAGTGATGGATGGATAAAGAAGTGGTATATACACACAATGGAATATTACTCAGGCATCAAAAAAAGAAATTTGCCGCTTGCAATGACATGGATGGAGCTAGAGGGTATTATGCTAAGCGAAAAAAGTCAGAGAAAGACAAGTACCATATGATTTCACTCATATGTGGAATTTAAGGAACACAAATAGATGAACATGAGGGGAAAAAAGAGAGAGGCAAACCATAAAACAGACTCTTAAGGATGGAGAACAAAGTGAGGGTTGCTGGAAGGGATGTGGAGGGAGGGCTAGATGGGTGGTGGGTATTAAGAAGGGCACTTGCTGTGATGAGCTCCAGGTGTCGTATGTAAGGGATGAATCACAAGATTCTACACCTCAAACTAATGCTGCACTGTATGTAAACTAACTAGAATTTAAATAAAAACTTGGGGAAAAAAGAAGAAAGCAGCTATAACATTATCGAAGGGAAAAAGCTTTATTGTGAATAATGCTAAAAGGAATAATTTATCAGAAAACTATAGTAATCCTGGCCTATAAGAACCACATCATCTAGATTCACGCTATCTAAAGGAGCAATCAGATAATGACAAACTCATAGGTTAACACACGTCTGTGAGAAACTGGTAGATCAGTTTAGCAGGTAAAATTAGCAAAGTCATAAAACATTTTGAAAAACAAAATAAAAAATCTTGAATATGTATCTTGCATATTAAAACTTTGAATCCTAAAATTAGAGGATAGTATTCTCAATCCTAAAAGTAGAGAGCAGTATTATTTTCAAGCATTCAGTGGACATTTACAAAATTAACAATGTGCAGAGCCACAAAGCAATTGCCCAAGAGCACTAAAGAATCAAAGTACCTATCTGATTTTTTTCTCCTTGATATAAGTAAATATAAAAAGCAATAATAAAATTATAGTCATAAACCTCTCCTATGTTTGGAAATTAACAAAATACATTTTTAAACAGTTTACTGGTTAAAAATGTGTTACAGAAATAACAATATTTGAAATTAGTTGACAATGAAAGCGCTGCATTTTTAAGGTTATAAGATGGAGCTGGTACATGGAGAAAGTTTATAATCTTTAACACATAAATTAGAAAGAGACATTACAAATGAATAAGTTAAACATTTAAGTCAAGAAGTTAAGAAATTGGTGCACTTGGATGGCTCAGTCGGTTAAGCATCTGCCTTGGGCTCAGGTCATGATCTCAGGGTCCTGGAATAGAGCCCTGCATCTGGCTTCCTGCTCAGCGGGGAGCCTGCTTCTCCCTTTGCCCCTCTCCCATTCGTGTGTGTGTGTGTGTGTGTGTGTGTGTGTGTGTGTGTGTGTTCTCTCTCTCCCTCTCTCTCTCTCAAATAAATAAATAAATAAAATCTTAAAAATAAAAAGAAGTTAGAAAAGAGCAACATTGTAAACTTTAAGTAGAAGGTAGGAAATAACAAAGAGAATGTGTTAATGAAAAGAAAAAAATGAAAGAACAAGTAAGCCAAAAGCTCTCCTTCTGCAAAGACAATAAAATCATTCCTTAGAATGACTGATTTAAAAAAAAAAAAGAGGACAACCCAGGTGGCTCAGCAGTTTAGTGCTGCCTTTGGCTCAGGGCATGATCCTGGAGACCAGGGATCGAGTCCCACGTCAGGCTCCCCGCATGGAGCCTGCTTCTCCCTCTGCCTGTGTCTCTGCCTCTCTCTCTCTCTCTCTGTATCTCTCATGAATAAATAAATAAAATCTTAAAAAAAATAGAGACAGAAGAAATAAACAAATAAAATGAAGCTTAAAAGGACAAATAGAGACACAGAACATATTTAAAAATATAAAGTAAAAACCATCCTAATGCCAATGATTTTTTGAGATTATTAAAATGAACAATCAAGATAAATATTAATTACTATAATTGACTAATGCCAAACTAGAAGATGTGAGCAGATTTGTTATGATCATTATATAAATTTGATCTACATCCAAAATTTCCTTGTTATAAAAAAGAACTGGCCAACAGAATCTTTCTGGAGAGACCTATCAGATCTTCCAGGAACAGACACTGCTGTGCTATATCAACTGTTTCCAAAAGCAACAAAGGAAGGAAAGCTCCCTAAATCATCTCATGAGGCTAATAAAATCTCCACTGCAGAAGCAGAGAAACCAGTATTGGGAAGAAAACTTAAAAGGCACAGCCACTCATTTATATATGAAAAATCATAAATACCAGTAAGTTAAATCTAACTGCGTGTGTGTGTGTGTGAGACAGAGAGAATGTGTGTGTGTCTGTCTGCAGAGTTTATCATAAGAGTTGAATATGGTGTAATATTAAAATATTTGTGAATGTTGTTTGTCATATGAACAGATGAAAGGGGGGAAAACACACAGTAATTTGACAAAAGGTAAACATGCAATGCAATCATTATTTTAAAACTTTTAGCCAAATCAGTAATTGAAAGACTTTCTCAGTCTGATAAAGAGAATCTACCTCAACCTGAAAACATAATTACTGATAGGAGCACTCCCTTCAAAATTAGCAACAAGTCAATGACACCAGTTATCAATTTCAAGTTAACACTGTATAGAGGATCTTAACCAGTTGCCATCCAAACACTGTGGATTAGCCACACACTGAGGTAAAATATTTGTAAAACATGTATTTGATAAAGGCCTTATATTCGGAATGTAAAAAGAATGTTTCTGGAATACATAAGTAACTATAAGTTACCTACGAACAGACCTAAAATATGGAAGACCTGATGGAGAGAATTATAAACATTTGTTGAAGTACATAAGGGAAGATACTGATCTTTGGAGAGATGTTTATGTCATTGCAGGAAGATTTAGTATCATAGGGGTGTCAGTTGTCATTTAATAAACCTTTAAATTTAATGCAACACGTCACAACCAACAGTTTTTCATGGCCTTGGCAGAAAGCTAATCCCAAAATTTATATGGAAGCATAGAGGGACCAAGAATAATCAAGATGATTTTGAAGAATTAGGAGGGGAAATTCGCCTCATCAGATAGAGTCATTATAGAGCCAGATTAATAAAAGCAGGTGATATTGCTGTAGCTGTAGAGAAACAGACCATTGAGACAGAATAGACAACTCAAAAATGAGCCCATATACACGCATACGTGGATGTGTATACTTGTGTGCATGTGTGCGTGTGTGCATGTGTGTGTGAGCGTGTGTACATGTGTGCACATGTATTGTAAAGCTAGTCTATGAGATGGGTGCCATTATGGATCAGTGAGGGATAAAGAAACGCTTACAGTCTAATGATTCTGGGACAAGTAGCTTGCATTACAGAACAAAAAGAAAATCAGATCCCCATCTTAAGCCTTTCACTAAAAGCAATTCCAGCTAAGTTAAAGTTCTCAATGTGAAATACAAAACTTTAACGTGCTTAGAAGAAAAAAACAATAAGAAAATATCATTATCGTATCTGGATGAGCAGTGGTCTCATAAACAATACACAAAAAGCATCCATCATGAATGAAGTCTTCTTGTACATGAACCTACCCTAAAATGTAAATACCTAAATAAAAGTGGGCACCATGAACAACTAAAGAAGAGAAGCTACAGATTTTTTTTAAATGCACACTGAGGGGTTAAAGACAATTTATTAGCATCCAAAATATATAAACAATTTCAATCAATGTTATGTAAGCAGCAAACAATCCCTCGTCCATCTCCAGACCCCTGCAATGAGAAAGGATTACGAGTAAGAAATTCACAGAGAGGGGGGCTCCTGGTTGGCCCGGTCAGTTGAGTGTCATGCTTGGTTTCAGCCCAAGTCTTGATATCTAGGTCATGAGAGGAAGCCCCACGTCGGGCTCTGTGCTCCGCACGGCGTCTGCTTGAGATTCCCTCCCCCTCTCCCTCTGCTCCTCCTGCTCATGTTCTCTCTCTGTGTCAAACAAATAAATAAATCTTTAAAAAAACTCAGAGAGGAAGTAAAAAATCCCAATAACATCAACAGTAACCAGAAAAAAAAATCCATAAGAAAACAGTGAGAGAATGTTGGCTCTTCACACTGTGTAAGAAAAGGAAGTGTGAAGTTGGCTCTTCACACTGTGTAAGAAAAGGAAGTGTGAAGATGTCAGATACCTGACGGTGTGCAGTAGAGGGTTCTCATGCTGGGCCAGGCCCCCCACAATCGACCACCACTTCTTTGGAGAATGAGACTCTGTGTGTCCTTCAAGAGAGGGCATACAAATATATTTACTGCATCATGAACTACTGCTGGGCAGAGACATCAGGGAACGAGATTCACAAGTACCATCATGGTTCAAACTGAAAAATTGTGTTGAGTAAACAAAGCAGGGATCAAAAGTGGACCTTGAGTATGATACCATTTCTGTGAACTCTCAGGACACACAAAGTAAGATCGTCTGTTGTTGATGGAAATGCATGTAACTTCAGCACAGGAAGGGCACACAGCAGCCTCGGGATAAGGGTTATCTCTGGGGCTGGAAGAGGAGTGCTGGTTAGGGAATGTTGTCTTCCTATCCTTTTTATTTAAAACAAAAGCCCTGCGTGATTCTGGAGTCCCGGGATCGAGTCCCACGTCAGGTTCCTGCATGGGGCCTGCTTCTCCCTCTGCCTGTGTCTGTACTTCTCGCTCTCTCTGTGTCTCTCATGAATAAATAAATAAAATCTTTTTAAAAAAGCCCTGGAGTAATTATAGAAAAGTGTTTTGTTGAATCTAAGTGGTAAGTACAAAAGAGCCTGATAACCTGCTCTATGGGATTTTTTTTCATGTCTGAAATATATCAATATTAAAGTTTTAAAAAGTCATACAAGATTTCTGGCTAATGCGAAAAATGAAATACAATGACCAGAAATCTCTACAAGTCAGGGTATAAATAAATGCAAATACCCACTTCCTTACTATCTGTTTTCGAGACTCTTCTGGAGTCCAGTATAAAATAAATAACTTGCTACATTTTGAGCTTAGTTTGTGGGTTTGGGAGGAGAGATTCAGCAAGGGTTTTATGTGAAAACCATGCTATATCCTAGAAGCACTAATTTTTCATCATTGATAGTAAATATGCAGATAGGTTTCAAGCTGATAACACCAGATGGGTCATTTGGTCATTATTAAATGTCACGATCCAGGTTCTCTCACCACCAGTGATGGCTGAAGGGGCGGACAGCACTGAGCTGCTCTTGCTTTTTTTCCAAAATTCTATGTGCTTTGGCCTCCGGGAAAGTCAGATCTCACTGAATTACAGGTACAGCTGCCGATTTAATTTCGTTTTGAGTCTTATTTATTGATTCCACCCTTTACATAGTGTTTCACCTTCCATCATCCTTTCACCAGTCTTATTGTCCTTTCTCTTACACCAATGCCAACAGCAATAGAAAACGCAAACAAGAGGTTGGCAAATAACTAAAATGTGGAGAAATCATTTGTTCAGAAAAATAGGCTTAAAATGTGTGAATTTAAAACATAGACCCGGCTTCTGTCCCGGCCTCTCTAGCTTTAGTCAGTGTCCCTAAACCCAAGTCATACAGACGTGGGAGTGACAGTGGGTTAGTACTTTCTGAGTCCTGTACCTTTAAAGAATTCCATGAGCACTGGGTGTTATGCTATATGTTGGCAAATTGAACTCCAATAAAAGAAATACAAAAAAAAAAAAAAAAAAAAGAATTCCATGGGAATAACTAGCCAACATTTAGTCCAAAGGAAAACAAATATTTAGTAGGGTTTCAAGAACAGTGAAGAATGAGAAAAGATGTTGTGGGGTTGGGGCCTGTCAGCATCTCTAGATCCACATTAAACTCAACCAACTCAATTATCTTGAGGGCGCAATGCCCCATCGGGCCTGGGTCATGGAGCCAGCAGGGCAGTCAGAGTTCACGCCTCACAAAGCCTTTGTTCTCAACAGTTGGTCTTGCCAGGGGTTGTCACAACTAAGGAGGTGCCCCTGGCATCTAGTGGGCAGAGCTTGGGGATGTTGCTAAAGATCCTATGATGCACAGAACAGCCCCCTCGACTGCCCTGACAGGTACACAGCCCAGATGTCAATAGCTTCAAGTTGGAGAGACCCCAGCTCAGAATTGACATTTCATCTTGGAGATTTAAAAGAGGCCAATTGCTTTTGAAATTAAAATGTTAGTTCCTCCTAGATACTATGGAGTCCTTCAAGTACGTGTTTCAGCTTCTTTGTTTTGTGAACAGGGACATTGGGCTTGGGGTACAGAATATCGATTCTAACCGGGCCACACTTTATGTTGTGTCTGTCCCTTTTCAGCAAATGAGTTCGTTTATATGAATGCCACAATACAAAGTTTAAATTTTCTTGTCAAATCATAGGTTTTTAAAAAAGACTCTTTTAATAGCATTATTTGTCATTGTTTTTTCCCCTACCAGTGGGCGGCAAGGGGAAGACACTTTCTATTTTTGTTAAAATGTTTTAATAAGATAGAAGATAATTGTAAATGTTCAGATTGTTCAAGTGAGACTTTGTGGTGTGCATTTTAAAGAAAGATTCATGTAAAGTGGCTGCTGGGAGAAAGCCAGGGGAGCTGCTGCCATTTGTTATGCACTGGCAGTGGGGTGTGGGAAGGGGAGATGTGGCTAGGAATCAGAAACCTGTCGTTTACCTGGTGGTTCTCAAAGTGGGGTCTGTGGCGCAGTAGCAACATCAACATCCCCCAGGAATTAGTGAGAGATGCAGGCTCTCAGGCCCCACCTGCACCTGTTGACTCGCACATCAGCAGCTAGGGCAGGCAGACAAGCCTTCCACACAACCCCAAAGGATGCTCAAGTGTGAGAGCCACAGGTCTAAAACTCTTGCCCTTCCTACTGATATCACTCAGGCAAGTCCGTGACCCTTCGTGACCCTCAACTTCTTTGTGTACTTGCCTCCCTGGATGGAAACTAAAGGAGACATTGCTGTGAAGGAGCTTTGCAAACTGCATGACCTACCTATTAGTAGTTTGTGATGTACCAGAATCCGAATCCATGCTGCTGAGGGTGGAAGACCTGGAACCTCCCT
The DNA here is from genome assembly GCF_003254725.2 of Canis lupus dingo. Taxonomy (NCBI): domain Eukaryota; kingdom Metazoa; phylum Chordata; class Mammalia; order Carnivora; family Canidae; genus Canis; species Canis lupus. Next base: position 41,835,642 of record NC_064257.1, read on the forward strand.
TACAAATGTGTCCTTGACTTTTCCTATTCATTATCCCCAAAGCAGAGATGTCCACCCCTGGGACAAGTGGCTCAGGCCGCATATCAATCAGATACGAGGGTTCACAGGAATAACTCAGTGTTTGCCAGGGTAAACAAGAAAACTTGCAAGCCATGCAGAAAAGGTACCCCAAAACACTTAACGGTTGCTTTCATCCTGGCATAAGTGTATCCCGATGTACTTGGTCCTTGTTGATAACACATTTGTACACTGAACTTCAGTCTCCCTGGTAAAGTCTGAGAACTAAAAACATACTGTGGGAATGGCATTTTGTATGCTTGGTCACCCATAGCCTCCCAAAAAAGGAATGATGTCTTCATATTAATCTCTAAATTGATCATTTCTAAATTAATCTCTCATGCTTTTGTTTTCTTCGTTGCTAAGCTACCATAGCAGCAAATGTTCTCGGAATAACACAAGTTGTGTAGTCTCAGCTGGATCCCTAAATAGTCAATGAATTATTTTTTAAAGATTTATCTATTTACTTGAGAGAGAGGGAGAGAGAGACAGACAGAGAGAGAGACAGAGAGAGAAAGAGAATTCCAAGCAGACTCCCTGCTCAGCGCAAAGCCCCACTCAGGTCTCGATCTCACAACCCTGAGATCATGACTTGAACCGAAATCAAGAATCAGATGCTCAACCAAACGAGCCATCCAGGCGCCCAGCTCACTGGATTATTTTTTTATTATGACTATAGACTAATCAGGAGATCCTGAGTGTCTTAGGTGAGCTTCCAGAGTGATATTGCAAGGGTATTTGCCCCCACCTTCCACCCTCACAACCCAAGCAAAGGCCCTATTTCCTGGAAGTTAAAAGTTCTCAGCTGTTCTGTTTCCTTTATCTACTAAAGTCAAAAGAGGATCTTAGAGAATTGTGTGGGCCACAAGGTCGAATCACTGTGGATGGTGTTTTCAGTTCGGGTGTATAAAGCCATGAGGCATCTATTCGCAGCAGGCTCTGGTGTTGGCAGCCACCTGTAAAGTAGGATCATATCGCTCACTTAACAGAGCTGTTTGAGAACTTTCACGAGATAACAGGATGTTTAGTACTTGTGCAGTGGTTGGCATGTACTAAGGGCTCATCTAGGATCATATATATCTATCTCTGAAACTCAATTCATAGGTTCGGACTTGTTGTGCACACATAAGGACCTCTCCCAATTCTGCCCCCAGCATTTGAATTTTCTTGGTAAATATGGCCAGATTCATTTGTGGAAATTGTGAAGACAGTGATGAGTCACAAAAACTATAGGTTTTGTTTTGGTTTTTTTTTGGCCTAGCTATCCACATACGTAGTGAGTGGAACAGATTTCAGTCATGAGATGCTCTGAAGTTGGAGTTTGGGTCGTAAGAGAACATTAGTGAAACAATGGATCAATATGTGAACATACTATCACCCCTACTGATGAGGAGAGTCAAATTCTTACCACCAAAATGGGGTCCAATGAAGGTATCCTCTGCCTCCTATGACATTTCAGTGTGGGCCTACCTTGTGGAATATGTCACAGTGACTTTCAGCCAAGCCCCATTGTTCCATCACCTTGTGAGCACTGCCATGCACCCCTTCACTCCCTCAGCCACAAATACCAGCAAGTGTGGTTTATAAGAATTGTGATAATGATAACTCATTGACTACTCCCCCTGAGCCAGCAAGGTTATGTCTCTGATTTGTGAGTGAGTCTTTGCTGTGTAGAGACACTGGGTGACCAGCTGTGAATTGAACAGTCCATGTGACAAAACTGGCCACTGTCCTCAACTGGGTTCTCCCTCGGGTTCTTTATGTACTTATTATAATAGTCCTCATTAACGAATGATATTTTTATTCCCATTTCACCGATGACAGATATGAGGCTCAGAGAGTTTAAGTACTCAAAGCCTGGGTTCAAGCCCAGGTTTCCCTAATTCTTATTCTGATTTTACTTTCAAAATGCCTGATGATTTCCAACTATATTTGGTATTTAGCCCTTTTTGTCACAAAAATTGTATTCTGAACAGCTCTTTGCCCTGCACTGTGTTTAAAGCAAGTTTCAAAGTTTAAGCAATGACTGCCACCCAAACAGATTGTTTATTACTTACATTGATTGTTTGCTTACATTTTTTTGTATGACCTTGAACACAAGGAGGTGAGTACCTGTCCCTGTTATCATGGCCACACGCGGAGAAGGAAATTGAGATCCCAGAGTTAGGTAAGTGGAAAAGTTAGCACTCAAAACCAGTTCTCCGACTTCGTGCACCGGAGTTGCTTCCTTTCTTTCTTTTTAAATTTAAATTCAAGGGATGCCTGGGTGGCTTAATGGTTGAGTGTCTGCCTTCAGCTCAGGGCGTGATCCTGGGGTCCTGAGATGGAGTCCCACATCGGGCTTACCGCAAGGGAGCCTGCCTTTCCCTCTGCCTGTGTCTCTGCTTCTCTCTGTGTCTCTCATGAATAAATAAATAAAATCTTTTAAAAAATAAATAAATTTGAGTCCAATTAGCCAACATATAGTGCATCATTACTTTCAGATGTAGAGTTCAGTGATTCATCAGTTGCATGTAACACCCAATGCTCATCATACCTCATGCCCTCCTTCATGACTCCTCAGTGGTCCTGGGAGCAGTGGTATGCCGCCCCAGCAAGGATGCAAAATTTTGGCCATGAATGGTTCATGAGTATCAGACAAATCGCCTCACTTCTCTCATTAAGATGATTTCTCTCCTTTTAACAAATGGATGTTTCTGACTAATCTTGAGATTAGCAATTTATGTTGATGTAGAGCTCATTTGGTCTTTAAAATATATCTTTATATGTGTGGTTGATAATGACTATTTCAATATTTTGAGAATAATCTCCAAAAGGATGGAAGAGAAGTTGCAATAGTTCTAAGGGTCAAATTTAATTCTGTAAGAGTCTGTTGAAAGATTTAAATTTTGTTTATTCCCTTCAGGTGTATTGTATGCATGCAATCTGAGTACAGCTCTGATTTGTAAACAGAAAACTTGAATTTTCACATCCTGACACCTGCCCTCCCCCCAGCTTATTATTCACCCTATGGCCTTGGAAAACTCAAGGTTCAGCTTCCTAATCTACCAAATGAATCTAGAATATGTTCTTTCTATTGTTAATGTAAGGAAAAATGATCTAGAAATTATAAGTCACAGAGGAAATTGAAGCATTAAATACTTTGGTGTCCTTAAAATTTTAACTTTGGAGCATAAGCTCATGATAGTAGAAGGCTAGTATTTTCATAACTTGGGAGGCTTAGATAGAACTCATACATACCACGGTAGAAACTGTGCCTCTGAGTTTATCACTTGTGTGTTTGCCTCCCTTCCTTGACTGCAAATATGGAAGGCGGGCACCATGACTTATTCAGCTTCTTTATCTCTAGTGCCTGTCATGTGCACACACAAAAACACTTGAGCATTTAATAAATATTTTGAGGAATGAGTGAATCCAACTATTTAGCGGGAGGTGAGGTCGTAAAGGGAAAATAAAGCCCTGTAGTTCATCATCAGGCCCCCCTGCTAACCCAAAGGTTGAGTGCCAGTGGAAATGAGAGTTGGCCCAAGATTGATTATACATGGACCTTTTGTATATGTTTCATTTACTCCTTCTTTTAAGCATTAGTTTTCATTATGTACCTGGAACTATGAAAACACTAGCTTTTTATACAATCATAAGCTATGCCTTACTTAGATTTATGAATTTATGGAAACCAAAGTATTTAATACTTTACATTTCTGTGATTTAAATTTACACATTCCTGAAAATTCAGCCTGAGATTGCCTATAAAAGTAAATACAAAATGGATGGCCCCATGGCCCAATTTGTCTAAAAAAGTCCTGGCTTACATCTGCTCTTCTGAAGGGGGGTTAATTATTAATAGTTCTTTCATTCTCCAAAGCATTCTGTTTTGGATAATTAAGAAAAACTGGCATGGATGTAACTTGCTGGATTTCTTTGTTGCCGCTAGAACGGAGGGAAGCAGTATAGTTATATAGTTAGAACATATGGGATCTACCAACCAGATCTTAATTCCATCCCCTTAATTTACTAATTGTTTAATCCTGGGCAAGTTACATAACCTCTCTAAATGTCATTAGTAATTACTGTTATTAAAACAAAATCGCTGTGGCGCCTGGCTGGCTCAGTCAGAAGTACATGTGACTCTTGATCTCAAGGTCATGAGGTTGAGCTTCATGTTGGGGGTAAAGATTACTTAATAAATAAATAAAAACTTGGAACAAAACCCCAGAATTGCTAATAACGTGAACCTTGACAGTTTTATGATAATCAAATGATATAATACACGAGAAGTATAAGGCCTGCTACGTAATAATCATTCCATAAATATTGCTTATCAGCTACGAATGTAGTTTTCCCTCCCATTTGTATCCTACTGAGGTGCAGCACAGTCACTAAATGTAGTGGGGGGGCGTGCAGGGGGAGGGAATCTGCCCTAAGCCTCAGGGAAGATCTTATGACAAACACTGCAGCAGCAAAGGAAAGTGGTGATAACCAGCAGACAATTAATGAAGACTTGCCGGATCTGACAGATCCAGATAACTTTTCAGAGTATGAAGTGATTGTTCAATGCCTGTCTTTCCCCAAGTCAGCGATATGCTCCATGACGGTAGGGGCTATATCCGATCTTTCTACTATTTGTAAAAATTGTATTCTCAGCACATGGCCCGACACACGGGATACAGAAACCATTTAATAAATATTAGTTGGAAAGATAAATGAATTGAGCTGAAGAGAGTAATACTGTACACATGTATGTGCAAAAACATGGAGTCAACACCTCCAACATGTCCTCCCTGCCCCCCCCCCACCCTCGCCCAGGCCAAGCCCGACCCTTCATGATATGAAGAAGGAGGCCATAGATTTTGATAGCTCAATCCCAACTTGGCTTTTGGCCTTATTGTTAGCTGAAGATCCTTAATGTGGTACAACCCTGATTTATTTCTGCTTTGGGGAAAATAGGCGATGGGCCATCTCACTCAATTATTGAGTGAGAAGTCCCTTCAGCATGAGCAGAGTAGGGAGAAGGAATGACAGGGAAAGACACAGAAGAACCATTTCCTGTGTACTTGGAGAACACGTATTTAATTTATAAAATAATTCTTTGTGTAGCACCTGCTATGCATTGAGCACTATACAGAGTAGAGACACAGATATAAGACAAGCTCCTTGCGAGAAAGTTGCATTCAAGACCAGAAGCACATTTCTGGGATAGTCAAGTAAGTCCAGTAATGAGAACACTGAGAAGAAGGGATTAAATCTGCATGTGAGCTCTTGGGAAGGCCTCATGGAAGAGGGTACACTTGAGTCAGGTATTGAAGAGTGAATTTGTGGGATGAGAAAGCAGAAAAAACATATACATGGGTAAAAAGTCCATCATTTCCAGAAGGCTGTGATGAGCAATGTTTTAACAGTGTGGAAAGTGATCCAGCACATTCTGGAGGTAAGAATATTTGAATCAGCAGAGGCAGGAGTGGGATCCCAACACCTTAATATAGTTTTTGACTTCAGACCACAATTTCATCTTTCCATGCCTCAGTTTTTTCATCAATAAAATGTGGGTAATAAAAGTATCAATATCATGGGTCATTTTTAAAAATTAAATAAGGTAAATAGTGATTATTCCTATATTATCATGCTATTATAATAATTATAATGAGTCCTACTCTAATAATTCTATTAGTAACATAATGTCATCACTATAATAATTATGTTCTTATTATAATTATATTATTATAATTAATTACTATATTATTAACAATATTATTGCTATAATTATTGTTATAATAATAATTATTATCATTCAGTTGCTTCTTAGCAGAAGCCTAGATTTAAGTAAGGTGACAGTAGATATTCATGGATTGACAGAGAAAATGGGTGAAGCTTTCTTCATTTGCACAAATGTTTTCTATCAAAAGACTCAGCTAACATAAATCCTCCAGAATTTAGGGGATTAAATATTTTGCAGACTGGTCAAAATTATGACCTTCTGGGGACACCCAACCTGGCAAAAGACTTGAGTCAGTTCAAGGCGGTAGAGTCTCAGACTGATTTAAATCCTGTTTTTAAATAATTTCCAGTGGGACACCTGGGTGGCTCAGCAGGTTGGAAGTCTGCCTTCAGCTCAGGTCGTGATTCCAGGTCCTGGGATCGAGTTCCGCATGGGGGTCCCTGTGAGGAACCTGCTTCTCCCTCTGCCTATGTCTCTGCCTCTCTCTCTCACTCCCTCTCTCTCTCTCTCTCTGTGTGTGTCTCATGAATAAATAAATAAAATAAAATAAATAATTTCCAAGATGCTCTCTCTGTAATAGAGTGGACTGTTTAAAAACAGAGTGAAAGTCCATCAAAATAATACAAGTGGAATATGCTGTCTTCTACTATCTGGAGGCTGTCTTCTACTATCACAATCAATGAATCTTCAAATAAGTGAGAATAACCTCTCCTTGAACTTCATTACACAAATAAAAGCTAAATTTTCATTTCAAGAACGGCTGAAGAAGTTCTTTACCAAAAAGGGAAGACAGTTTAATCAACAAGAAGGACAGAGTGGGTAGGGCTGTGGTCTGCAGGCATCAGGAAAACCTTCCCATGTGGCTTTGGAATGCCGCATAGTGTACTGGGGAGGCCCGTGGGCAGAGGAATGTTGTACCAGTGGAGTTTCCGTGAAATCTAAGAATGTGGAGCTGCATCAAATATAGAATGTCCTTAGTTTGCAGAACTTCTGTACCAGGTGTCTGGGAGGGACAGACAGACCAGGCCAGCATGTGGGAGGAGAGAAGGCAGGCTCTGGGATCTGACTCAGTGGGCCAACGCTGGCGCGTGGGCTCCAGCGACCACACTGTCATTGTCCACCATCGTCCCGTGGATCCCACAGAACTTCAATCCTCAGATATTTCTCACATATAAAGTCTGATTCAGGGGTGATTCAGGGGTGCCTAGGAGGCTCAGTTGGTTGGGTGTCTGCCATGGGCTCAGGTCATAACCCCAGGTTCCTGGGATCCAGCCCTGCTCAGTAGGGGGTCTGCTTGTCCTTCTCCCTCTTCTACTCTGCCTTCCTGCTTGTGCTCACTCTATCAAATAAACAAATAATATCTTTAAAAAAAAAGGGTCTGATCCAAATGACCCTGGTGTCCAAGAATTGCTATACCCAAGGGTTCTAGATTTCACTTATACTGAATACAAAGATTAGCCTCTGCTAGATTTTGTGGCTCTAATATCTAGGTGACTACTGTCATGGGTATTTTAACCCAGCAGGAAACGAATAATGCAAGTACTTTAATGTCTCTATAGGGAAATTCAGATGGAAATTACCTTGCCTAACAGATGATATTTTTGAACAAATGTGTGAACTGGGGATTAAAGGTGTCCTGTCATTTCAAAGAAAGTGGAGAAGTAAGGAAATTTTAGTAATTATTCAGGCTGAACAAACCATCTAGTTGATGGATTCTGGTCTTTTTGTTATCTGAAAATTTGCTTTAACCTTTTACTTCATCTGTATGCATACATGTCTGTTCAAGGTGGCTAGGGCATAATTTTTTCCTGTGAAATTCTGCGAAAGGAGCAAAGTATGGATCCAGTTGGAGGAAGAATTATGGCCACAGCTTGAAATGCTTTGAACTCTCAAGGAGGTAAACCAAGGGGGCAACAAAGGATTTGGTTCTCCCATTCTTCCTGTTTTCCCTCTGACTGTTTGCATTTGTGAGCACTACTCCCCTCTGCGTTAGGAAGGAGCCAGCATGGGTTTGGGCAGGGATTTACAGGAAATGCATTTCAGAGTTCTTTTTTTTTTTTTAATTTATTTTTTATTGGTGTTCAATTTACTAACATACAGAATAACCCCCAGTGCCCGTCACCCATTTCAGAGTTCTTGATGGAGTAGAACCAGCATTCCTAATGCACAGGTTGCTGGGCTTTCTGCGAGCATTAGGGCATTTTTGTTTTCTTCTGTGACTTGGGAGGGTAATTTGGTGCAAGGTCTCAGCCATTATTTTTATCCATTTAACCATCAACAAATATCTATCAAGCACCTACTATGTGCCCAGCACTAGGCAACTTCTGGAAATTCAAGGGTAAACCAGACATATATGATCTCTGGGAATATAGAAAAAGTCCTGATAAGCAAGAAAAAGTATATATAAATATGTAAGCAACATGTATGTTATGTTAGATAGTGATACGTTCTATGAGAAGAACTAAACTGGTTGAGTATTGGCAGAGGGTTGCAATTTTGAACAAGACTATGAAGCATACCCTCATTGATAAGGTAACATTTGACTAATGACCTGAAGGACATAGCGGAGCAAGCCATGTGGCTCTCTTGGGGGATACATGCTCTAGGCAGGGGAAACACAAGGGTCTACATAAGGAGCTTGCCTCCTAAGGAGAGGGAACTGCAAGGTCTAGATCAGAGTCAGAAAGCAGGGCGGGGTGGGGGGATGGGTGCCAAGAGAGTTATTGCAAAGGGCCTCGTAGGCCAGTATGAGGACTTTGGCTTTTTACTGTGATGAGATGGGAAGCCATTGGAGGGTGCGACTAGAGGAGCGATATAAGCTGCCTTGCATGTTAACAGGCTCTGTCTGGTTGCTGTGTGGGGAATATGCTGCAGAGAGGCAAAGGAGGATGCAGGAAGATCAATTAAGAAGCTACTGTGATAGCCCAGGTGATGGAAGATGGGGGCTTGAATCAAGCTGTTAGCAGTGAACTGGTGGGAAGTGGTGAAATTCTGTGTATATTTTATTGGAAATGTTCATGGGCCTTCTATAGAGACTGATGCATGTTAGGGGGAAGCTAGTGGCTTCAAATTGGGGAATTTTCAGAGACTTTTCCATAGTCTGGATGGGCTAGCACCTGCCCTGTGTTGCTAGAGAGCCATAACCATCCTCGACTGAGGAGGATACCCGAGGAAAAGTCCAGCCAGTTGGCAAATGTTTGCAGTCAAGTAATTGCAAGCAGGGAGTGCAGAAGGCTGCAGTGTTGCTTAGATGCTCCCACTGACTGGGTCAGAAAGCAGGCTGCCAGCTTTAGCAGGTGGCAGGAAGTCAATTTCCAGGATACCCTGGGATGACGCTGAGCAGGGTTGTCTCAGCGCTGGATCAGAGAAGACACCTGATTTGAAGGAATCAGAAAGATATATGAACCTGGGGAATTAGATTTTCACTGTGCAACCCAAAGGACTCATTAAGGAACTCGGTAAGGAAGAATTAGTACCTAACCAAAACCAAAATAATAATAATAGGATGCCTATGTTTAATGCTTTAGAACCATTTCATGATACGGTCACCATTAGTAATATGTGGCAGTTGAGCACTTGAAAAATACCTCACTAACTCAAGATGTGCTCAAAGTATAAACTACCTATGGATTTCAAAAATTTAGTATGGGACAGCAGGAAGGTAAATATCACTTTAATAGATTTTATACTGATTACATGCTGAAATAATATTGGATAAACTTTAAATACATATATCAAAACATTAAAATTAATTTCACTTCCTTCTTTTTAAAATATATGACTATTAGAAAACTTAAAATTATACTAATGGGACAGACTCATAACTACAGGGAACAGACTGGTGGTTCCAGAGAGGAACCAGAAATAGGTTCCAAATGGGCAGAACTAGGTAAAGAGGATTAAGAGGTACAAACTTCCAAATATAAAATAAATAAGTCATTGGGATGGAAAGGATAGCCTAGAAGATATAGTCAATAATGTGGTAATTTTGTTTGGCGACAGTAACTACAGTGAGCATTTTGCAGTATATATAACTATCAAATCACTGAAATGAATACAATATTGTATGTCAACTATATACTTCAGTTAAAGAAAAGAATATAGAGGGTTCCTAGGTGGTTCAGTGGGCTTAGCGTCAAACTCTTGGTTTCCGCTCAGGTCATGATCTCAAGGTTATAAGATTGAGTCCTGTTTTGGGCTTCATGCTGGGTGTGGGGCTTGCTTAAGATTCTCTCTCTCCCTCTCCCTCTGCCCCCACCCTCTTGCGCTTTTGCACACTCTCTCTCTCAAAAAAAAAAATCAAAAATTAAATGAGGTAAAACTATACTACGGCTCTCATTTGTGGCCCTCATTACATTTCTATTGTGCTGTATAAAAAAACTTTCATGCAACACTTCAAGGTAAGTGACAATCTGTCTCTACTTTCCTTTAAGAAGTCAAGGTTCAGAGAATCCTTGCCAAAGGATACTGAGCCAGTGGTTGAAACACTCATTCTTTCAGTCATGAGAGGAAGACTATGTATTAAGAATGGAAGCAAAGCAAATTAATGGATTTTCAAAATCTCTGCTAGTTTGAATGCCTTATATTTTCTTTAACTTAACCATGGCTTTTTTTACAAAGATAAGGTTTGGATCAAGACAGTGTTTCTTCTCCCTGGTGTAACTTTTCAGTCTTTAAAAGTTTATTCCATCTCCTGTATCCATCTGGGACACATTTGGTGTCCCTCATTATCTATATATTTAGAAGCACCATAGTCCACAGAACCATGGCTAGAGCACCTTGGCTAGGGCATCAAAGCTTCTTTAGGTGAAGCCTCTCTTGATGGTGGATCTGCTCATAAGTGAGCTGTGTCTGCTCCTTTGGCCATAGGGTTCCCATTCATGATGACTCCAAGATGCTAGATAGTTTGTACATGATTCTGTAAGACTCCAAAAAATACTCTTCTAGGTGATAAGCTGGTTTTGCTCTCCTTAGGGCCTTGTTATAAGGTGTAAAGGAGGGGAGAAAAAGTAACTTTTACTGGGTTTCCATGCTGAGGCTGTAAGTTATTGATAGAAGGTCGGTTTGTGGTGGTAGCAAGCTGTCTGGATATGGATGGGTAAGTCCCCAATATCTAAAGGAGGTTGGGAAGAATAAAATGGAGTCCTTGGTATCACACAGTCTCTGAGCCTAGGCAGCCTCCAAAGCCCCTGTAGGTGCCGGGGTAATGTTACCACTATACATTCATAGCTATAAACTGGCCCTGCTTTCAGATCTCTTGAAAACTGTTTTTGGCATTACAGTATTTGGAATATCAAGAGGTAAACAGTGGCAGTTACCTCACACTCAAAGGGTTGTATCCAACATAAGAATAGTTATTTATGGTTGTATCTAGCATAAGAATACACTGTTGTTTTTTATTGGCCTTTGTACATATACATCCTAAGTCATTATTATATAGCATTATCTTCAAATATTTGGGATATTGACACAGATGTAGATATTTCAGATCAGAGCAATGGGGTTTTATCTATAAGGCTCATGAAAATAATCCTCTCCTCTCCTAAAGGCTTTGTTCATACAAATTTCATGGTGATTTGAACTCTGCCATTCTTTCATATTCTCTTTTAGTCCTTAAAAAATTGGAAGAAAAGGTTATAGACTGAATTTATTCACTCCGAGAAAACATAGCTAAGACCCCAAAGCCAGAAATTCCAATTTAGAAAATAATTCAAGACCCATAGGGTACCCTGAAAAATCTTAAGAGGCTGACACTAAAATCACCTACAACCTCAACCCAGGAAGACAAGAGGAATATATACATGTCACCAGCAAGTCTGTGCAGGGGACTTGCCAGGAGCTCAGACCATCCCAGGTGTCCCACCCATTCAGGTGTTTACTTGAAGACCACACAACAGTGTCCCCTATCTATAAGTGCAGAGATCCCCCAACATCAAGAACACTAGAAAGAAATTATAGATTAAAAAATAAAAAGAAAACTATGTAAGAGGTTAAGGAGAAAAAGGAAAGCGATGGACCCATTACTTGGTAGAAGGCTAACAAATGGCAAAGAAAGTGGACTATCTCTTTCACTTGGTTCTGCATTGTGTATCCAGAAGTATAATGTTTGTTCTGGAAGTGAGTGATTGGCCAATTAACCATTATCATCAATGGAGCATTGATGAGGACCTCTGGTTCGAATGGCAATGTGTTCACAAGCGATTATTTCTATCTTTCCCAATTCCCATTAAAACCACCTTCATGATATGGGAAAAAAGGTGGTAAAGACTTGCAACATCACCTACAACTAAAGAAAAATGTCATTTCTGGGGCGGAAACATCATCAGATTTCTCCTAGAAATGGTGTAGGAGAGACTACATCCAACTGAGGCGCTATCAACTTCCAATGCTGCATCCTGAGAATGAACAGGGAATGGAGAGCACACAGTGTGCGCCATGAGCACACGCGGATGCTGCTTGTAACTCTGGGCCACCCTCCGACTTTATGCATGATGGAGGCAGAGACAGTGACTATAGGATGTCAGGAGCTGTTTTTCAGTTGGCTAACAGCATCAGGTAGATGCTTGCCTGTTCCTATCTACCCCAGGAAACGGGATTAAAAAAAAAAAAAAAAAAGCAGGTGCTGTTAGGACAAACTTTGTAGAAATGCTTGATGTATTGAAAGCAGAAAGGAAATGATGCCAATACAGACTGCTACTGGGCAGGACCGCAGCTCTGGCCTCTTCCATGTTCCCTCTAGAGACAACTGAAAAAGTTCTATACTCACTCTTGATTCTAAAACAATTGAGAAACACTCCATTGTAAAGAGGAAGGAGTAGAGTTATCTATATGATAAGTCACCAGAATCATACCTAGTGGACACATGTTAGTTTCAGTCTGTTAATATTAGGAATAAGATGCCCATTATGAGGGCAATGATCCACATTGTTTTGGAAGCCACAATCGGTGTCATGGTTCAAGAATGGAAGAGAAGTTAAATATTAGAAAGGGAGATATAGACTTATCACTACTTGTAGACATGATAGGAAGCTTCATGGCACTGTTTGAAAAAATAAACAGAGAAAGGGCCATGAAGGGTGTTCACAAATACCATCCCCTATTAGTTTCCCACATACAGTTAATTTTTTTTTTCTGAAAGAAGATTCTATTCACAAGAACTACAAAATATGAAGTAGCTAAAAGTAAAATGACAAGAATTCTTTGTATAAATGTAGTGTTAAAATTACTGCAGGACATAAAAGGAGACAAGAATACATGGGAGGGCATACAATTGTCCTTGTCTAAAAGTAATAAAAATATCAATTTTTCCAAAATTAATATTAAATTCAAAGTGTTAGCTTGAAACACATAAAGTCATCAGTATTTTATCATTTTTTAACCTAAAGAAGACTATAAGTCCAATAAAATTCCCCCAAGAGATTACTTATGAATTTTATGAATAATGTTAAAGAATTTTTTTCAATGATTTTAAGAATTTTTTAAAAGGCTTCTACAATTACAAAAATCATAACTAAAGTTAAGAGACAACAAACTTGGAAATTATTTCTTACATAAAAGAATATTAAGGGCTATTATATATACCATATAAAGAATTCTTATAAAAATGAAGTCTTCAAAAATAAAACACCCAGATAAAAATAGACATAGGACAGAGAATACAGTTCCAAAAACAAGAAATGCAAATAGCTAAAATATGCAAACAGATGTTCCATCTCACTAATAATCAAAAAATTCAAATTAGCCATAGGATGCTCTTCATTTTACCTGTCACATTGGCAGAAATTTAAAATATTGCTAATACCAACTGTGGATGATGATGTGAGAAATACGCACTCTCATACAATGCTGACAGGAGCATTAATTTTTTTTAAAAAAATTATTTATTTATTTATAAGATACACAAAGAGAGGCAGAGACACAGGCAGAGGGAGAAGCAGGCCCCTGCAGGGAGCTCGATGTGGGACTGGATCCCAGGACCCTGGGATCACCCAGGTTGAGCCAAAGGCAGATGCTCAACCACTGAGCCACCCAGGCGAACCTAGAGAGGAGCATTACTTAATGACTTGATTACTTTCTGGAGAAAAATTAACAAAATCTACAAAGGTCATCAGCCTAGAAACTCCACTTCTAGGAGTTTATCAGAAAAAAGAAAAAAAAAAACAACTTCCTTACTAATTTTTACACATAGCACTATTCACTGCAGTGTTTCTCATGCTGGGAAAACAAACACCTTAATGGACAAATGTAGGGTAAAAGGTAGGCAAATATCATATAGGGACAAAATGCAGGATTCTGCAATACTAGGCATAAAGTACAATAGTATTGCAGAATATCTAGGATATTGTAATGTCGATATTCTTACCTACACAAAAAATAATCACAAAACAATGTGCATAACATAATCTAATTTTTGATATTTTTGATGTGCAGAAGTATATTATTTACATGCAGAAATCCTGGGAATTAAGTGTGTGCACGTGTGTGTGTGTGTGTAGAGAGAGAGAGGAAGATAGAGATCTCTTAGGAGAAGTCTTGCCTCTTTGCCAGGAACCATTTAGTCACTGAAGATCCTTTGTGCCTCCCACAACTGGAAGGGGGAAACACACTAACATCTACCGGGTTGGATCAGGATGGTGGCGAAGTACCCTAGGATACAGTCAGCCCTCACCCTGGTAAAGCATCATCCGAGCCACATGCCAACAGTGCCAAAGAGGCTCTGATGTATACATATGTATTTTGTGTACAGGACTTTTGGGAATATTATTTGTTTGGGCTCTGGTTTTTGGTATTTTCTTCATTATATTCTTCCATGGTTTAAATGTGTTTGGCCAAGATGCTCGACTATTTTTAAAGTCAAAAAAAATCATAAAATATTACCTAATTTGGGGAAGAGGGAGATGCCCTTGCGATGTCACTTTCTGCTAGCCTCATATCCTTTGCTCTCCTTCCTCCCCTCCCCTGAACTACAGCAATACTTCTGGTGGTGTCACATCACCTAGGGTAGTTACAGCCCCATTGGTTTAATTCCGGCAGTTTCCTGTCTGTTTGTCTCAGTGACCCAACTAAATTGCGGACCCTTAGAGATCTGGAACCACGAACAATGCTCAGAGGCGGATTGTGTTTCCTAGGTGTCTGTCCCCAAACATGACATGTGAGAAGCTCTTGGTACCTGCTTGTGAAAGCAAGAGAGAACGGAGAGGGAGGAGAAAAAGGAAGGGAGGGAGAGAGGGAGGGAGGGAGGGATAAAGCAGAAAAGGTTGCTCACTGTATAAACCTTCATACTTTGCCTTGTAGTCTGGCCCCAGCATCTGGCACATGGCAGCCAATGAAGCCTGCTGCATGGCACAGAGTGGGAGCAGTGTGGGCGGCAGAAGGAGCACCGGCTTGGGGCTTAGAGGGGTGGGCTCAAATTTTGATTCTGCAACTCAACTATTTTTGGGTGATTTTGGTTTTTGTTGGTTTGTTTGTTTTTGGTTTTGGTTTTTTTTTTTTTTTTTTTTTTTGCTTATTGTTTGGGGTTGTTTGGTTGGTTTGGTTTTAGCAAACACACAGTGCTTTCCATTTGCCAAGCACTGTTCTAAACCTTTTGCAAACATTCACTAACTGTGTCACCTCACAGTTAACATGTCATAGACATGTTAATATTTCAGTGCCCAGATCCTTCATCTGTAAAATGGGAACAACAGTGCCTCACACACTGCTGTGACGTGTGAACGTGATAGTGTATGTCCAGCGCTATGGACAGGCTGCAATACATGCTCAGCAAACACTGAATGCCATCATCATGGTTCCCACTGTTTCTTTATCATCCTTGATCATCCAATGAAGTCTTTGTAGATGATTAGTTATTAATGCATCTAATGGACTATTGAGATTTAAAATATATCTTGAAACTATTTCTACAAATGAATTACTAGCTTGCTAGAAGGTAGCACAGAGTGCACACAGTCTTGAAGGAAGAAATGTCAGCTTCCTCCTGGAATATCCCACTGGCTGGCTAATGGCAGAGTCTAGGGGGTGATATGCAGGGAGAGGTGTGGAGGACCCACTGGACAGTGGGGTGGCTTTCCCACACAGTGTTCTTACAATCGGCTGCAACCCCTCTGAGACCCTTGATAGGCACAGGGACTGTGTGCTGTATTCTTGGAAGCTATACTTAAAGACCAACATCATAGTCATGGACTGGAGGGCAGGAACACGGGGAGAGAGGAAACATGGATCTAGGGCCCAGAAAAATGCTTGAGGCAGGTAACGAGACCATGGATGGATATGGGAAGGAAAAGTATTGATTTCTCCAACTTTGCACATGATTCCAGTATGTTACGATTCATGGAATGGAGTGGCATCAGGGCATGTTGACGCTGGACCTTGACCAGAGCTGAGTCAGATGGGATGAAAGATGATAAGGTTAATAGGAGAAATCAACTGAATGGGGTGAGGTTTCTTTGAACATGTTTCATTGGTTTATTTCATTTGCCTCTCCCACTTTTTCCCAATCAATAAATCAATCAACTAAAGTATTTCTTTATCAAGTACTACATATCAGACCTGTCCTAAGTGATTATTAGTTTTGCTGCCTTTTGATGATGTCTCTGAGTCCAAGTTCCCCTGCCTCCTTCTAAAATCTCCTTTCTTATCTATTATGGTGTGTTTCCTCTCTATTCACTCCTTCCTAAATAACACTGGAGGGCATTCCAGCCCAGTCTTCATTGGCCACCATATTCCAGAAAGCTGAATGAGTTTTTTTTCTTAATCCTGAATCCTCTGACCCTTTCCAACCCACTTTGCCCCAAATGTCTTCTTGGCCCAAATCCACAGGACATCAGCTACCACTTATTGCTGCCTGGCTTAGCTTCTGTCTTCTGTGTTATGTGTGGACTTGTCCCATCTTGCCCACCTGTCATCTCAGTGCCCACACAAACACCCCAGACAAATGCTGAGGATGCTAACTAGCCAGATTCCCGAGTTTTGTCCCCATCTCTTTCCCTTGGGAGAAGTGCCTATTCCACAGGGATTTGTATCATTCATTCCTGGAAAACAGGGAAATACTTCCCATTTTTAAACTTCTTCCCCCAGATACAGACAACACAATTACACTTTTCCAAGTCAACCTTGGCACCTAGCCCTTTCCATGTTATATCTCATCTGATTAACAAAACCCTTTGGTAATTATTATGGTCTTCGGTTTGCAGACTGGAGAGCTGAGATGGAATGAGGTCAAGGCACTTCCCCAAGGTCGTGTAGCTACAGGTGGTGAAGAAGCAATTTTGAGCCAAGTGTGTCTGCCTTCAGTAGGTATCCCCGAATTCCACTTTGGGTGGCTCTACTGAGGATTTGTCTCTATCCATCATTCTAATTAAAAGAAAACATAGGGAATCCCTGGGTGGCTCAGCGGTTTAGCATCTGCCTTCTGCCCGGGGCGTGATCCTAGAGTCCCTAGATCAAGTCCCACATTGGGCTCCCTACATGGAGCCTGCTTCTTCCTCTGCCTGTGTCTCTGCTTCTCTCTCTTTCTCTCTGTGTCTTTCATGAATAAATAAATAAAATATTTTTTAAAAATTAAAAAAAATAAAACACAATTTATCACTTGTGTTTTACAAAGAGATTTTATTAAAACACCTCATTTGATCCTCACAAGAGCCCAATGGGTTGGAAGAAGGCAGTGAGGCTGAGAAAGAGGACCAAGGTGACTCTCCCAGGCTGGGTCTTCCAGGGAGCAGACTCAGAGGTGGGTCTTCGTGGGTAGGTCATTTCTTAGGGAAAAGATTGCAGATCAGCACTCAAGGAAAGTGGAAAAGGAAGTGGGTTGGGCAGAGGCAAAAGTCAAGCTCAGTGCAGACTCAATGGCATCCCAGGCCAAGGTTGGGGAGCTCTGGAGATAAAACAACCTTGAGTAAGGTTGAGGGCACTGAGACTAATTATCTAAGCATGATCAGTCTCTGGGAGTAGTGTCTGGTCCTAGTGTCTGGTCCTCAGACACCCACATGGACACTCTTGCACTTCCCTAGCTGGGCTGTCACATTGCCATTGCCTTCCTGGCACTGACAACTCTTCGTTGATTTTGAAGCCAAGTCAGAATCCAATCATTTCTATTGGCCATCGTGATACTTATAAGCTGCCTAGGTGGGTACCAAAAGGGGATGTTGGTGAGCGTGTTAGGGGATTTATGGGGACCCCTACAGCATAACAAAGCTGATAAAAGTGGAACCTAGTCATCACATTCCACCTATTACAAAACGACGATAAACTCCCTGAATTAGAAATCACTAAACTTGTGAATGACTTGGGGTCCTTGAGAATTCATATAGAGAGGGAAGAATTTTTAATTCTTTGGAATACATAACTAAATCCATTGCATGCATATGATCAGTCCTGACTTTTAACTTATTAAAAGTTATATCTTCACTATTTCCTCTAATCCAAGTTGCTTTAAAACACTTTCTTATTCAGCCCCAAACCGCATTCCAGTTCAAAAGTCATAATCAGGGAAGTATCCATTTTCATATACTTTCACATAGTATAGCTTGTCAGAACTTTTCCTTGATAATTTTGATCAAATCCTCTATGGTTTAGTTCGGGCCTCATATTACTTCGAATTTTCAAGATCCTTTGAATTATTTGTACTATTTTAGCTCATTCTTATCTTGTTTTCTCAGAAGAAATTGGAGAAATCCAACTCAGAAAGGTTCATCTTAAGATTTATCTCAGATAATTGGACAGTTGTAGTCACTTGAGGGAGAGTTTTGATGGGGGCTGTTGTTGTTGGTGGTAATACTGGTTTTAGTGTTGATGTTGGGGGTGGGGTATTGGCGGGTGATGGTGGCGGTGGTAAGAGGGTGATGGTGGTGGTGGTGGTGGGTGACATTCTTATTGGTTGTGGTGAAAAAAGAATCGTGGTGGTGTTGGTGGTGATGGTGGTGATGGTGGTAAGGAGTTTGCATACTGAGAAAGTCACGATTTAGACTGTCTATTGAAAAGGAGTCAAATATGAATTTGACACGTTTATTTCCTGTCTCAGGCTTCCAAGAGTTGAGCCCAAATAGGGGTGAATAGTACTGGATAAAACACTTTTCTGAGATGCTCACTCAGCATTCTTTCCCAGGAAACTATATATTCCCTAGAAGAAAACAAGTCAGAGAATAAAATTTCCTGCACCTCCTGAGAAAGTGATCTTTCTCCCTATCACCTCAATTTCACTTTTTACTGATGCCACAGCACATTTGTTGTGCCAACCAGACTTTCTCCCTCTACTGACCCTGATGAGTCACGTCACTCTTCACTTTGCCTTTACTCACCTCTTGCCTTTCTCTTGCATCAACCCATCCCCTGCCATACTTTTGTCAACACTATCCTTGAAGATTTAGCTTAAACTTCAACTCCTTATGGGCTTAATCCTCCACCTTTGTAGAATTCTTATTCCCCCTACCATCAATACTGCACAGTTTAGCACAATTATGTATTTGCGTTGTTCCTAAATGATGCCATGTGAGTTCATCTGGCCTCCCCAGATAGATTTTCAGGTCTCTAAGGACAATGCCCTAGTCTTGTACTTTCCTTAATGCCCCAGAGGATCCAGCACTCAGTAGGTACTTTATTAAACATCATACTTCACTATAAAGCACAAAGAAAGAACATCAAAGTGGAAACAAGGACCCTATCCCTGGCTCTGTCCTTAATCCATTACATAACCTTAAGTCTTTACTTCACTTTTCTGGTCCTGTTTCTTCATCAATAAAGTACATTATTGAATCAGATTAATAATAATAATGATAATGATAATATTTATCACTGTTTTTCAGGCATGTGGATGATATATAAATTTCTTTCATATGTTCAAACAGTATTAATCAATGCATTGCAAGTATAACTTTTGAAGTCACCATTATTATAGGTTAAAAAATAACCAGAGGGAAGCCTGGGTGGCTCAGTAGGTTAACTATCCAACTCTTGATTTTGGCTCAGGTCATGATCTCAGAGTCATAAGATTGAGCCCCATGTCAGACTATGCTCGGTGTGCCCAGAGTTTGCTTGAGATTCTCCCTCTCCCTCTACCCATCCCCCTATCCCCCCCCACTCTCTCTCTACATCTCTCTGAAACAAATGAAATATTAAAAAAATAACTTTAGAGCTCTTATTCCTGATGTTCTAGATGGTGGCTTAAACACACAGAGATCATCCCTGTTCTGCTTCTACACTCATAGAAATAATAGAGGACAGGGACGCCTGGGTGGTTGAGCATCTGCCTTTGGCTCGTGTGATCCTGGGGTCCTGAGACCAAGTCCTACATCAGGCTTCCTGCAGGGAGCCTGCTTCTCCCTCTGCCTATGCCTCTACCTCTGACTCTGTGTTTCTCCTGAATAAATAAATAAAATCTTTTAAAAAAAATAGAAGACCGTATTTAAAAATATTAATATACATACAGCTAAGCTCCAAAGCAAGAGCAAAAAAAGAGATTTCCAGTGACCAAAAAAATTATGATGTACATGTTTGTCAAGAAAGAAGGAAAAATGAGAGAAAGGAAGAAAGAAGAAAAGAATGGAAAAAAAGAAAAGAAAAGAAGAAAGAAAAGAAAAGAAAAGAAAAGAAAAGAAAAGAAAGAAAAGAAAAGAAAGAAAAGAAAAGAAAAGAAAAGAAAAGAAAAGAAAAGAAAAGAAAAGAAAAGAAAAGAAAAGTGAGATACGGAAAGCTCAGAAATTAATCTGGGCTGATTTTGAGGTGCAGAGAGAGAGGGCCATGCTGCAGAGGCCAGGTGCTGAATCTGTAAAGTTTTATCTACAATAGTCTATTTTTTTTAAGAGACCTATATTATGTGTAATTAAAGAAAACAATGCAAATATAGAGTAAAAAAAGGTCAGGAAGCAAACATGCCCAAGATGTTTTACAACGATGGGACTGTGAAAAACAACTATTTTCTTCTTTGTCTGTTTCTATAGTTTTAGAGTTAAAACACAGACAAAAACTACCCGTCCATCTCCTTATCTCACTACTCTGCATGTCTCCCTTCATACCCTGAAATACTTGCCAAAGTACCAGCAACCCGAGCTCTAAGCCCAACCTCTGTGAGATCAACATACTAAAAACCAAGGCTGTGGGAGGTGAATCTAAGCCAGAAATGGTGGGCTTTTCAGTTGTCGATGGAGTTGTCCTTGGGAAGATCAGGTGGGCTCTTGTCTGTGGCCCCTGCGTCCCCTTCCCGCTGGTATTCTTATACAACAATGCAAACATTCTATCATTAAAAGCTAAAAACCTACTGGCTTCTGTTTTTGAATCATTTCATTGTTTTGATGCCTTGTGGCAGGGCAGCGATGAATGGAAGCCAGCCTGACCTAATCTAGTCTAAATATTCAGAACTCTAGAAGGGAATCCTTGTGCAGCAGAATGCCAACCTACATCTTTTAATTGCCTCGGCTCCTGATAGATTGGCTCTTACCCCCTTTGAATTCCTTTGTTGCAGAGGAGTTAAAATTCATGAGCGCCCCATGCCTGGGAAAATTTACTCCAGTGCTGCGATTTTTCTGAGCCAAGCTGGCCAACATCGCAAAGAGTCGGAGGTCTGTCGGGCCATCTGTTACATAATAGTCAACAATCTCAAAAATCTAGGGAAACAGGGATGGGGAGAGCGAAGATGATGAGGCATTTAAACAGAACAGATTGCTGCCTTACTTACAGGAAAAAACGGGAGAGATAATATGCTTTGATGGAAGCAGAGACAAGCTTTATTAGCATAGGGAACAAAACAAACTTTAAAAAAATGGCACCAATAAAACTGACAGTCTAAAGAGTCTTGGTGACAAACCCCATGTTGAATTGTAGGTCACAGGGGCCCCAAATGCAACAGGGAGACACGCACACACAAGCAATGCACAATGTATGCGCTGGCACACAGACGCGCATGCACCGGTGACATATGAGAGAAACCACTGTGATCTTGCTGTTGAATTCAAACACTAAATATAAGCTTACACTTGAATTTCAAAAGCCTACAGGCCTGGGAAAGGCACTTGGCCTTCACCACCTTCCAAGCAAACCATCTTAGTTTTTATGGGGTAAGAAAGGAGACAGGACCCACTCTGACTATTTCAACAAATCCAGAGCCTCACATTTGATCAGGACTACTCTTAAGTCATCCTGGGGGAAGCTGCCTGGAAATTCTGGAATCTTCACGAGGCACAGGTCAGTTCCCCTGCCCTGACCTGTAGCATTCCACCTGAGAAGTACTGTTTCTAAAGGAAAGGAATGAAATAAAGTCACAAAGAGTAAGGAAAACCATAGATGAGGACAATCAGAGAAAGAAAAATAGCAAAAGGGACAAAAGAAGATCTGGAAAGGGCATAATGTCAGTAGAAAGCTCCCAAAATATAGGACAAAAAATAAAGTATGTTAAAAACCAACTAGCTGGCTACAAAAATTGAACTCTAGTTAATGATGTGCAGGTTGAAGTGTTTCTGGGGCGG
The DNA here is from genome assembly GCF_003254725.2 of Canis lupus dingo. Lineage (NCBI taxonomy): Eukaryota > Metazoa > Chordata > Mammalia > Carnivora > Canidae > Canis > Canis lupus. Next base: position 41,857,869 of record NC_064257.1, read on the forward strand.
AGGTGGGGGACCCTACCAATATCCCCATCTTACTTGAAATGCATCCCAAAATACAATGGATTGATGGAAGGATGGACGAATGGATCACTTTGTCATAAAGCAGATACAGAGAAATGCTAATCATGCCATCTAGGTGGTGGGCTATATGGATATGCACTGTGCAATCAATCCTTGTCTGATTGTGAAAATGGCCACAACAAAATGTTTGAGACAAAATAAGTGAACTTGTGATTCCAAAAATTAAAATGGAATGAACAGTGAACCTAAAATCCTAGATATTTAAAAATGTTCAGTTACTCATCTCTTTAATTTCAATTTTTCTTGGAAGGGCATTGTTTCCAAAAATGTTGCTTGAAGTAGAGATGAAAGAAATGGAGTAAAGTATGTGACTGCGGAGTTGGGGTGACCAGCTCTACAACTGGGCTTATTCCAGTGTTGTTATTTTGTTGTTGTTTTCAGTAAATGAAAATTTTTTAAAGATTTATTTATTTATTCATGATAGACACAGAGAGAGAGAGAGAGAGGCAGAGACACAGGAGGAGGGAGAAGCAGGCTCCACGCCGGGAGCCCGACGTGGGACTCCATCTCGGGACTCCAGGATCGCGCCCCGGGCCAAAAGCAGGCGCTAAACCGCTGGGCCACCCAGGGATCCCCCAGTAAATGAAAATTGATGAGATTGGAGAAAGTCATAATTTGGTATAAGATGGAGTAGATTTTCTCATCGTCCCTTTCTCACAAATGGACTCTCTATTGAAATGAACAGTACAAATTCTTATTTCCTCCTCACCAGTTCCTTGTCCTGACAGTCACATAGAAACAAAACAACGCAACAACAAAAAACACAACAAACAAATCCCCAAACCAATCTAAAACATCAGATATCTCAGAGTGCTTTTGGAATTTGGAATGCTCTTGGCAAATTTCACTCCAATGAAGATAATTGTATCTGATTTGTTCTTCTTGTAAACCTTCAATGGCTCTAAGTAACTAAACTTGTTAGATGTATTTTTTATTGAGGGACTGGCCCCAAATTTAAGACTCTTGTGTATCAAAGACAGAGGGACAAAGAGAGAACTTTTATTTCCAAGATTTCATTTTGTTTATGTCTTTGAACTAAACTATGAAATGGAGGGTTTGATTCAGTGATGGGAGAAATCAAAGAGGAAGAGGGAATTAAAAGGATAGCAAAACCTCATGTGCATTTATTTGTCTGCGTGTGTCTCAGAAAGGACTTAATTTCCATGTTCAGGGCATTTTATGTCTAACTCAACAGGGTAGCAAACCACCTTTTTTCCATAAGAACTAATAGCAAAAATATAAATATATATATTTTGACCCACTCCACTTAGTGTGTTTAAGTCAAATTTTTAAGCACTCGACATTGAAATTTCAAATGAAAACATAATGCAGTTCCATTTAGTATACAGAATCATGTTGTGGGGTAACCTCTCAGCTTAGAATCTGAAACCTCAAAAAGGGGGCAAGATGAGAGGCTTTGGTTGGTGCAAGAATATCTGTTTGCAAGCAGCACATTTTACACTGGAATGTGACAGGCAACAAGTTTATTGTCCGCAAGTTTTCACCCTAGGGGATTAAAAAAAGAGAGGTGGGAGAAATGTAAATGTATTTGAGCAGATAGTAGACACTGTGGGGTGTCCTCTATTCTAAGCCAGCAGTGGCATGTTCAATGCCCTGACCCATGAAAGGAGACCTTGATAGCTCATGCCCACCAAATGGCAGGGTTGGAATTCAGTATTGGAAAATCACTGGGTAGAAGAAGATGCAATATCTAAGAGCAAAATAAGGCAGAGGATCTGGAAAAGGCCAGGCTGACTGTTTGTTCCAAACTTCAATGCCATTCCTGGCCTCTCTTGCTTCATTCTCCTCGCTGGGGTCTTATCCCAGGCCTGAGAAGCCAGTGGGGTACAGCCTTTAACACCAAGAACCTGGGCAAACTCCTCTCCAATGAGTGGCAGAAACCCATGCCCTGTTGCCTGTTTCTGTGTGCTCAGTATGGTAGACTACCTGGTTTATTTGAGAAGAGTAAGCATTCACCTCCTATTGTACAACAAGCATCTCCTAAGGCTTACGATTCCAAATGGAATTCCAAGTGGTGTCTACTAGTCTTTCTCTCATGGGTAGAAAAGGCCTTTGAAGAATTTATCAGATGAGATAATAGAAACATTGGGGAAAATTTTTATGATTGTCGCCTCTGAAGCACAGACAAACCAAACACCAATTGAGAGTCTGATGACCAGGCCTAGGTAGCTCAGTCGGTTTGGCTCTGGACTCTTGGTTTTGGTTGAGGTCATGGTCTCAGGGTGGTGAGATCAAGCCCCTCATTGGGGTTGTGCTCAGCGTGAAGTCTGCTTGAGCTTCTTTCCATTCCTATCTCCCCCCTCTCTCTCCTCTGCTGCTCCCCTCTGCTCTTGCACACTCTAAAAATAAAAAATAAATAAATAAATACATAAGTAAGTAAACAAATAAACAGATAAATAAGAGTCTGAGGACAAAATGCCTCTCTGCCATTTCCTACATGCATAGAGTGTGCTTGGTTTTTCTGTCTCTGGTCTCGGCTTTTCCATCTGTAAGATGGTAATAACCGTAAGAAGAAGACCAATACAATCCTAACCATTTTCATCATTATCATCATCACAAGGTTATTATGGGATCAAAGTTTCTAATTGAAATACAGCATTTACCACAGTGCTTCACATTCAAGTGTTAATAACAGGTTGGTAAATCAATCACTGCCATGTTTATCATTGTTATTATTATCTTTGGAGTAGAAAGAAAAATATAAACTCCAATAAAATACATTTATTGGGGGATTCCTGGTTAAAGATTCTTGGACACGTGCTTTGGGAGCTTGGGCTGAAATGCTTTTTGGCATTTTTTTGGCTTTGTTCTCTTCCAAGTAAAAAAGTCAGAGAAAAAAGCGGGGAAGAAAAAGCTAAAAAAGTGCACTCTAGGCAATTTTAGCCCTAAACACAAACCATTTATCGCTCCAGAGACTGGGGCTATTTGCAGTCACCTTAGCAAAGCTGAGGAAAGTCCCATGGTATTTTTCCATTCTTAAGCCATATTTGAAGTAATTAGGTAAGTCCCTTATGAAAAATGAGATACCAAAGAGGCAGAGAGTACAATTTTGTGATTTTTGCAACATGCTAGGCAAAGTGGATGCTGGTGTCAGCTTTCATCACTGCAAGGCGATTAAATGAGTCTTCCACACAGATCTATTACATCTGAGGGTGAGCTTCAACACACATTCCTCATTATCACAGAGGGTGACATAATTCTGAGGGGTGGAGGAAACACTTTTCACATTCACGTCGTTAAAATATCTATCATATTATCCATCTGTATGTAGTCGGTGTTCTTGGTACAGCCAACAGACACTGACTCAGACAACTCAAGCAGAAGGGATTATTTGGGAGTGATATGGAGACTGTTTGGAAGACCAGCCCTACAATGAGCAAGAACCATGGGGACTATGAGGGGCCAAGCTGTAAGAGGCTGCACCCCACTGCCTAAGAGCCCTGTTGGCATCTTCACATCGTGGCCTCCTGTCAAGAGGCTGAATCCTTGGAGAACATCTTCTATTAGCAGGGGCCAGTCATGTGACCCACCCTGACCATCTTGTGGAGCTGTTGGGGCGGCATTCTCCTCACCTCCATGGCCACGAGTGGGCACTGCCTCCTCCCAGGGCTACAGGCGATGAAGGATTATCCAGAAAAGCAATCAGAATGTTATGGGACCTCATATTGAATGTTGGGCAGCCAGAAAAGGTGCTTTTATGCTGTACTTTTTCTAAACATTCCAAAAAAGTTACAATTAAACTTATTTTTATTTTATTTATTTATTCATGAGACACGCACGGAGAGGCAGAGACACAGGCAGAAAGAGAAGCAGGCTTCTTGCGGGAACCCAATGTAGGACTCAATCTCTGGACCTGGGATCATGTCCTGAGCTGAAGGCAGATGCTCAAACTGTTACTTTTAATCATGATTATTATCTTTCATGCATTTAAAAAAAATTCCTGTCCTTACTCAAAATAGGTAATTCTTGGAGTTCTGAGTTTTCTAGTTCCAAATCAGAAAGATATGAATCTTCATCAATCTCAAAGAGGTCTTGTGAGAAAAGGTAAGAGGAATCATGGTCGTTAACAAAGATGACAGAGTCCAGGCTCACCTCTGTTGCTTTGACAAGGATGAGCTAAATTTATTATTTTTTGTGTGTATGAAACTGACCAACATAAAAATGGAGTCATAGCCAGCAGTGATGAGGCTAGAGTGAACAGACACTCATATATGGCTGGTGAGAGACTAATTTGTGCACCCCATTTGAACAACAGTTTGGCATTATGTACCAAGAATCTTAAAAATGTCCTCAACCTGGGGCACCTGGTGGCTCGGTCAGCTCAGCCACCTACTCTTGATTTTGACTCAGGTCATGACCTCAGGGGTTGTGGATGGAGCCCCCCTTGCTCTGCACTCAGCAGGGAGTCTGCCTGCAATTCTCTGGCTCTGCTCCTCCTCCATCAAAATAAAAAATTAAACCTTTAAAAAAATGTCCACATCCCCTTGACCAAATAATTCCATTTCTAGGACTTTATCCAAAAGGAAAAATTAATGTAAGCACAAAGATGTTTATTGCAACATTATGTACAATTGTGAAAAATTAGAAACCACAGAAATATCCCATGAAAGATAGATTCTTTGATTAAACTGTGGTATAATCATAGAATGAAATACTGTCATTAAAAGATGTTGTGGAAAAAATAAATAAATAAAAGATGTGGAATTTTTTACCAAGATTTTGACATATTTATGATATGCTGGTGAAGTAAAAAAAGTTACAAAGGAGTATGTGAAGTACGGTGAACTCTTTATTTAAAATAATAGAAATACAGTATGTAAAAATGTAGAAAGAGGAAAAATGTTTGGAAAGCCACCCCAAAAAGATAATAATGATAACTGCAGGGGATGGGGTTATGGGTGATTTTTACGTTTTTCTTTGTGTTTTTTGGTTTGATTTTTTGGTCTTTATGTACTACAAACATAATTGATATATAGTAAAAATCTTTAATAAGGCTTTTTAAGGTTAAGAATACATAAGCGAACAGAAATGAGCATGCAGAGGCAAAACCGATGTCACACATACTGTTTCAGAATGTGCTTTATGTAAACTGTGCTCTTTCAGGGAAAAACCCGCCTCTTTGCACAAGTTGAAAACATCTTGAAAGCATCCTTACATGTTTATAAGACAGATCATAACGTCCTTTCTACTTTCATAACGTTCACATCATGAGGCTGAGGCATTTTTTAAAAAATCATCTACTAGGGGGATCCCTGGGTGGCGCAGCGGTTTGGCGCCTGCCTTTGGCCCAGGGCGCGATCCTGGAGACCTGGGATCGAATCCCACATCGGGCTTCCGGTGCATGGAGCCTGCTTCTCCCTCTGCCTATGTCTCTGCCTCTCTCTCTTTCTCCCTCTGTGACTATCATAAATAAATAAAAAAAAATTAAAAAAAAATCATCTACTAGTGTGGTTTGCATAAACCGTGGGACACTGGGAGAAGCAGCACTTCCTGTGCGCATGGGCAGAAAAGTAGAAAACTGCATTTTGCCAAATAACCAGAAGGCCCAGTAAGGTAACCAGAAGTGCGGTTCATGGATGGCCAGATGCAAGATCAACAGATAAAGTAGCAAGCAAAATGTCCTTGTTCCCTTATTTCTGGAAGGACAGTGTTGGCTCATAGATCATATTTCAGAGGGTGCTAAGATGATGATGTGCTCATCGAGTGCAGCCCAGGATGAGTTCATATACTTTTTATTTAAATTAAGCCTTAATCGTGGTTTCTGCAAATAAGAGAGGCCTGTAAAAGAGGCAGGAAAACCAGCATTAAAGTATCCATGTGCTGTGGTCAAAATGAGGTCCCAAAGGTTGAAAACAACGTAGCCTACTTCTTTCCCCTTTATCTGGCTTCTAGCTTTCATTTTTCTAGACAATTATTTTCTAATTGAGATGCTTAATAAGAACCTTCAGGTCATTATGATGAAAGACACTGTGTAAAATGAAGAACTAGCATTATGCCAAATTAAAGTTTGACTCTTTGCAGTGAATGAAGCATTTTCTACATAGAAATCCATGGCTAGGACCCACGGGCAATGCAGAGGTTAATTTTATTTATTTATTTTTTGGTGGGATTTTTTTTTTTTTTTTGGTTTTGTTTTGTTTTGTTTTTTTTGTTCTTCCTAATGAAACTCTCTCTCTCTCTCTCTCTCTCTCTCTCTTTTTTCCAGCCAGTTGTCTTTGTGTCTCAGAATTGAATGCAACCCACCAGGCTTCGCCTCTGGTTCCCTCCCTTTTCTGCACTGCACAACACTGACTGCTATACACAGTGTACTCTGTAAAGCCGCGATTGTGTGAGGCCGGTGCTCACTTGGAGTGTTGGTACAGTACATGTCATCTTGTTTAGGTCCCTGGCCCCCATTTCTGTCTTGCTTTGAAAAACCTTGTTCAGCCGTTGCAAGAGAGAACAAAATGCCCAGCAAAAACGGCAGACAAGATTGCAGAGAAAGTCTGTTTACCCAGGGTGCATGGACCAGAAACCCAAATAGCCTGAACAACTTTGTGGTTTAACTTTCCGTAAGTAGCGACCACAGGACAAAGCCCCTGGGGAACAATGGGAGACGTAAATATTAGGAGCATCCCCTCCTCTTTTTATTAGTTTTTATTAAATGGCCTGCAAAAGAGGGCCATTTAATTTTAAAAGGACTCGCATGTGTGGTATAAAATCGTACCTCTCTGTGTATTATTGATGGGTGACAGTGATGCAGACAGATGGAAAAATAAATTTGCTTCATTCAAAAAAAAGCAAACAAGGTAGGTTTGTGGAAGCAAATCCTCACTACCATATACCAGAGACATGATCAGGTTTATGTATGAGTCTGCCAGAAATGCAATTATGTCAGGTTATTTTAGGTTCTTGCACTTCAAGGGCTTTGCTAATTAATAATGGTTGTTGTTGTAGCTAGCACCATATGCCTGTATCAAGAGTCAAGTCCTTGATTATGACTTCAGTGTGACCGGTTTCAGACCAAAGCACATTTTGCTTTAATACAAGGCACTCCCATGGTTCAAATTCTGTTTTTAAAAGTCTAGTTTGCAACCTTGATTTGCTATGGTCTTGTTTGGCCCTTACTGTACTAACAGGAACACCTAGCTAGAAATCCTCTGCAAATCCCACTTTATTTACAGTTCAGTGCTTTTTGGTCCCCAAATTAGTTCTTCATTTACCATCCTTGTTTGAAATACTAGAGCATTTTGGACGAGTATGAATAAAGAGGGATCCTTTCTTTTCGATGGTTAGATTTAGTTCAGGAAGGCCTTGTTTTCCATATCTTCCTTCTTCTCCCGGCCCCGGGACAGCAGGTGCTATACGAGACTCCTCCCAGCTACTGGGATTAGCTAGCAGATATAAATAATAGTGTCCATTTTAATAAAGTGAGGTGTCTTGGAATAACTGAGAAATAAATTGGTATCCGTTTCCTACAAGATCAGTATTTCCTTAATTATCTCTGTAATGTACATGGACGTAGATTGTAGTTCCACTTCCTGTGTGGGAAACTAAACATAGATTGGTTAAGCATCCTAAAAATCATGCTCTAGAGGCACCTTGAGGGGCTCAGTGGTTGAGCATCTGCCTTCGGCTCAGGTCATGACCCTGGGGTCCTGGAATTGAGTCCCACATCGGGCTCCCTGCATGGAGCCTGTTTCTCCCTCTGCCTATGTCTCTGTGTCTTTCATGGATAAATAAATAAAATCTTTTAAAAAATCATGCTCTAGCTTGCACATTAAAAACCAGGACTAGGGAAACGTCAGAAGAAGCTTCCTGAGATGCTTATGCAGCAAGCTATGTACAGGTCCCTTCATCACTCAAGAAGGAATTTGTATAACATGGCATTTCCTTATTCAGATTTATATTAAGACCATAAATAGGGCACTGAACATAGTTAGTGTACAATTCTTTGTTCTCATTTATTCTGAAAGGCAAATTTCCTTTGTAGTCAGGGAGCCCTGATACTTTACTAGTTACCTAAACATATACTTGTCTTCAAAAATCCATTTTGAGGTGCCACTGAAGCAAAACTGTTTTCAAAAGTTGAGCTTAGATTGTATTCTCTTTTCATTGATTTTTAAAATGAAACTCTTGCTTATAGTCAGTTTTCTGTCAGTAGAACAGCTGAAGTTTTCATTCTGATTTCAGGACCAAAATAAGCAGTTCTTAAGCTGTGTCCCCACAGGACACTGTATGACGTAGACTGGCTCAAGATTTGGTTCCATCTGCTGAGTGAAGTAAGTCAATCGGAGAAGGACAAACATTGTATGTTCTCATTCATTTGGGGAATATAAATAATAGTGAAAGGGAATATAAGGGAAGGGAGAAGAAATGTGTGGGAAATATCAGAGAGGGAGACAGAACATAAAGACTCCTAACTCTGGGAAACGAACTAGGGGTGATGGAAGGGGAGGAGGGCAGGGGGTGGGGGTGAATGGGTGACGGGCACTGAGGGGGGCACTTGACAGGATGAGCACTGGGTGTTATTCTGTATGTTGGTAAATCGAACACCAATAAAAATAAATTTATTATTAAAAAAAAGATTTGGTTCCATCATTAAAAATGACATATTTAGTGTTGCCAGTTTAGCAAACGAAAATGCAGGACACCCAGTTAAGTGTGAATTTCAGATAAACAATGCATATTTTCTAGTAAACAGAAATATATTTCTCTGCCTTCTGATAATATTTAAGAACAAATCTAGTCAAGAAATTGAGATTTCATTTTTAATTTACGCCTTGTGTTCTAAGTTTCTTTAGTGAAGAGGATATGTAAGGTTGTAATTAATCTGGAAGTGTCTATTCTTTCATAATATATCAATGAAATATTGCTCTTTACTTTTATAAAGTTGCTTTTTTAATGAAATAGCTTATTTGTGCACCAACACTAAAAATGCCAAGTTATCCTAAATTTCAGGAATTTATAAAAGTAAGACTTGGGGGATGAATTTGTCAAACCAAAGCTTTTAGGAATGTATGTACTCCTAAAACTTAAGATAATGACATAATTTAATAAATCTCTGTCACTGATACTTTGTTTTTGTTTTTTTTTTTAACTTGGTCACTTAGTAGAGATTATTGAGCACTGGGAATATATTAGGCACTGGGAATATAAAGATGAAGGAAGGAAGTGATGTCCCTTTCTTCAAGAATCTCATGGTCAAATTGGCAAAAACAAAAACAAACAAACAAACAAAAAAAGAAACCCTGTAAGTTAAGTGCAAAAAAGTGTCCTTGTTGCTAAAATACCCCCAGAATATCATCCACATATGTGTTACTTCTGCTAAGAATACATGTTCCAAAAAAACCAAAGTGCTTCTAAAACAATGAGTAGATAAATATCTTTGAAGCTAGCTTTTTATGAAAGCCTATTGTGGCCCAGCCTTTGTGCTAATTTAGGTTAATCCATAATCTAAGTAAATCCTCATAATTCTATGACATACATTGTTTTATTATTTCCTTTTTGCAGGTGACAAAAGTGAGGCACAGCAAGACAGAATCACATGCCTAAGCTCACACCTCTTTGGAAAGCTGGCCCAACTGATGCCTGCTATGAATCAAAAGAATTGGGATATGGGATTGAGTCAAGGTGATTCATAGTTTTAATCTGTTCACAGTAGATTCCTTAAGGGATCACCAATAACAGAGCACCTATTTCTAAAACAAAATACTGAAATAGCTGAATATTGTTGGAATAGTAACTGCTTTTATCAGAGTTTTTCTCTACTGGACAGACTCATTCTTTTATTCCATCAACACCACTTTGCTCCAGAAAACCATCATAGATTACAGCCTAGCTTTCCTAACCTATAAATCTTCTTTTTTTTTTTAATTTATTTTTTATTGGTGTTCAATTTACTAACATACAGAATAACCCCCAGTGCCCGTCACCCATTCACTCCCACCCCCCGCCCTCCTCCCCTTCTACCACCCCTAGTTCGTTTCCCAGAGTTAGCAGTCTTTACGTTCTGTCTCCCTTTCTGACCTATAAATCTTCTGAAGGGAGAGTATCTTCCAAAGTGCTTAATACTGGCAGATACTCAAATGGCTTCACCAGTGAATTAATTTGAACATTTAGGAATGAAATAATACCAATTTTGCACAAATTCTTTCAGAGAATAGAAAAAGATAGAGGGATCCCTGGGTGGCGCAGCGGTTTGGCGCCTGCCTTTGACCCAGGGCGCGATCCTGGAGACCCGGGATCGAGTCCCACATCGGGCTCCCGGTGCATGGAGCCTGCTTCTCCCTCTGTCTGTCTCTCTTTCTCTCCCTCTCTCTGTGACTATCATAAATAAATTAAAAAAAATTAAAAAAAAAAGAAAAAGATAGAATACTTCCTAATACTTTCTCCTTCCTAGGAGGCCAGAATAACCTCAATTCTATAACCCAACAAAAATATTTACTTTTTTTCCCAACAAAAATATTTTCAAGAAAGAAAAATTACAGATCAATTTCCCATAAAAATATATATAAAATCTATACAAATCTTAGATTTAACCATATTAAGTTACCACTTGTAAGTGAAACATGGTCAAATGGCAGCCACTTCATATGATTTAAACTAACATTAGCACATTCTTTAAGAAGAGTAGCATCACATTCAAATGAAATTTTTAAAAAATCAATCATATCATTCACATATAAAAAAAGAAAAAATTACTACTCATCTCAAGAGATGCAAACATTTGATAAGATTTAATCCACATTTATGATAATGACTCTTGGCAAACTATAGATGTATTAATTATAAATAATTCTCTGTACAGCTCCCTCTCCTTAGTGTGGGCAGAACCTGTAAATATGATAGGATATCACTTCACAATTAAGTTACTAATTAGTGATGTCAAGTTAATTAAAGGGCAGATTATCCAAGTGGCCTGACCTAATCAGGTCAGCCATTAAATAATTTTTATAAAGATTTTATTTATTTATTCATGAGAGACATACAGAGAGAAGCAGAGACACAGGCAGAAGGAGAAGCAGACTCCCTGTAGGGAGCCCGATTCAGGACTCGATCCCAGGACCCCAGGATCATGACCTGAGCCAAAGGCAGATGCTTAACCTCTGAGCTACCCAGGTACCCCTCAGGCTAGCCATTAAAAGGACCTGAGACCTCTCTGAAGTCAGACAGATTTGCTGTAAAGAGGATTTCCCATTGCTATATTTGAAGAAGGAAGAGGACAAATGGCAAGGACTTAAATATGGCCACTAGGAGCTTAAAGAAACCCAAGGCAGGGAAAACAACAGAAAACAAAATAGGAACCTCAGTCTTGTAATCACAAGGAACTGCACTGAATCGATGTTTGGTCTTAGAAGAGGACCCTAATCTCCAGACAAAAACCCAGTTGCAACTGACACCATGATTTCAGCCTTATGAGACTCTAAACAGAGAATCCTGTTGAACTCTGCCCAGACTTCTGGCCTGCAAAATTGTGAGATAATAAATTTGTGTCATTTTAAGTTGCTGAATTTGTAGCAATTTGTTAGGCAGCAATAGAAAAGCAACTCAAATCTGTATTTTAAAAATCCACAAGAAATGTCAAACTAAATAACAAATATTGGAAACTCTCCTTTGAGATCAGAAATGCTCACTTCCATTATTTCTGTTCAAGATGGTACTGGCTATCCTAACAAATACAACACACATGAAAAGAAAGAAAAGGCATTGAGGATTAAAATGGATAGAATTGATGTTGTTTACATGGTTGTGGGCCTAAAATATCCAAAGAATCTATAAACTTTTAAAATTGACAATAAATGTACCAAGGTTGGTCAGCACAAGGAAGTCAATATATGACAATAATTTTATTTTTGTAAAATACAGTGATTGTATTTGTCCCCAGTAAGCAGCAAAAGTGGAAAATAACATTTTAAAAATACCATTTATGATAGCACCGAAATAATCAAACACATTTGAGAAATATAATTAAATATATACAAGACTTTTATACTAAAAACTAAAAGAACATTACTAAGAGAAATTAAAGATTTAAATAGAGATATATACCATGTTCATGAATTATGAAGTGATCAAGCCCCCACAAATTAATCTATTTACCTATTGCAGTTCCAATATAAATTCCAGACTGAATGTGTCCCCCTAAAATTTATATGTTGAAATCCTAACCCCCACTGTAATGATATTAAAACATGAGGCCTTGGGAGGTAATTAGGTCATGTAAGTGGAGCCCTCATGGATGAGGTTAGTGCCCTTATAAGAAGAAATATATAAAAGCTCTCTTTCCCTATCTGCCTTTGCTCCTCCCTCCCTCCCTCCCTCTCCCTCTCTCTTTCTCTCTGCCATATGAGAAAGTAACAAGAATAACCTGCCTGCAGACCTAGAAGTGGGCCTTCATTAGACACCAGATTTGCCAACCCCTTTATTATGGACTTCCCAGCCTCCAGAACTATGAGAAATAAATTTCTGTGCTTTATGCCACCCAGCCTATAGTAATTTGTTATAGCAGACTAATGTCACCTAGAGGAGCAGTTTTAATTTTTTTTTTTGGATAAAATTAACATGTTCTAATCCAATTGTTTAATTTTCTTATATTGCCAGTGATTTTGGTGTCACATCCAAAGAATCATTGCCAAGACTAAGGTCAAGGAGCTTTTTCTCTACATTTTCTTCTAGGGATTTTAGGTGTTATATAATTAAGTCTTTAATCCATTTTGAGTTCATTATTATGAACTGTGTAAGATAGGGTCTAATTTTAGAAAAATTAAAACTGACAACAGTTTTCCCAACACCACTTATTGAAGAGACTATTCTTTCCCTACTGTATGTTCATGGAGGCCTTGCTGAAGACTAGTTCACTACATACATGTGGGCTTATTTCTGGGCTTTCGATTCTGTTCCATTCATCCATGTGCCTGGTTTTATGCTAGTATGCAAAGGTCTAAAAGAGCTAAGGTTATTGTGGCACATCAGTTAAGGAGAGAGAGAATTATTTTTTCAATAAATAGTACTGTATCAATTGAATATCATTATAGAAAAAATATCTTAATTCCTACCATATGTTTCATACAAAATTAAATTCTAGTGGATTACAAATTTAATTATAAAAAATAAAACATATATCATTTAGAGAGAAATTGCAGGAGAGCATCTTCCTGATTTGGAGGTAGCAAAGTCTTTTTTTAAAAAAACACACATAAAAGGCAAAACTATAAAAGAAAACCATCTGTTAAATCGAATTATACATAATTAAAATTATGTGTTCCCCAAATGATACAAATAAGAGAGTTAAAAGTAAATCTATGAGGTGGGATAAGGTATTTTCAATGCATTTTTCAGCAAAGAATTCATATCCTAAATATATAAAGAACATCAACAATTGAAGAAGAAGAAAAAGGCAGACTTCCCAACAGAAAAATGATCAAAAACTTTAAGGGAATGCCTCATGAAAGTAGATATTCCAATGGCCAATGAGCTTATAGAAAAGCACTCAAATTCATTTGTCATCAGGGAAATTAAAATGTCACACCCAATCCTTAACTAGAAGGATTAAAATGAAAAAGACAAAAAGACCAAGTATTGACAAAAATATGGAGCATGAAAACTCTCATGTACAAACAGCAGAAGTATAAATTGGTACAACCATTGTGGAAAACCGAGTATCTCTAATATCCTAACATATGCATTTTCTGTGGTCCAGCATTTCCACTTCTAAGTGCATGCCTAATAGATATTAAAACCTATGTTCACCAAAAACATATGCTACAATATTTGATAGCCTCACTATTCCTAATAGTAAAAACCAGGAAATTACCAAAATCCCCTTCAATACTAGTAAGTAAATTGTGGTGAAATCACACAATGGAATACTACAGTGGGTATGAACACTTTATAAGGATGTACAAGAATGGGGATGAGTCTCAGAAAAGTAATGTTGACAAATGAAGCCAGACCCATGAAGTGCTGAGATGCAATCTCATTTGTCTAAAAAGTACAAAATAGACAAAACTAATTGCTACTGGCAGATATCAATATGGTGGCGACCCTTTTGTAGGGAAGTGGCTGAAATGGGCTCTGAATTTGGACGATGGGCTTCTGGAGTGCTGGCAATACTCTATTTCCTAATTGAGATGCAGGTTGGATTTAGTTGGTGAAAATTCATCAAGCTGTATAATTAAATGTGCACTTTTTTCCTGTAGGAATATTTCACCTCCATAAAACGTGAAATTAAAAACAAGCAAACCAAATCCCCATGTTTTGCAGATTGGTCAGTCATCTATCAGCATCACGATCAGCCTAGAGGGATGTTCCTGGCAAGAGGAGGCAGTTCATTAACACTGGGTGATGGGACCTGTCCTAGCTTTAAATTCTATCAAAAATTATTTGCAGAAGTGCAAAACATATAAAAACATGTGTCAGCCTAATTAGTAGTTGAAAAATGCATATTACATGGAGAAATATTATTTTTACCCGTCAAATTGGGAAGCAAATGCCCATGCCTGTGCTGTGAAGGAATGCTGATAGATTTTTGGGTGGGGAAACAAATTGATTTAACCACTCTTGGAAAGCATTTTGGTGATACATAACCAGAATCTAAAAAGTTTTTTTTTATTCTTTCATCTCATAATTCTTCTTCTGTCAATGTAAACCAAGGAAATAATATGAGTTACAGAGAAAGCCTATGACTAACGTTGAATATTAAAGCGGTATTTATAATGGTGAAAGAGAGAAGACATTCAGATATGTGACAAAAAGTAATTATAAGTAGATCCTGACACTGTCATCGATTCAATTAGACATTAGGCAATCATTCAATATTATGTAGGGTGTTGCAATAACATGGAAAAGCCTTAAGTTAATGTGTTGAATAGGAAGAAATAGACTAAAATAATAATAATTTATTTGGCGATAGGATGATGAATACTTGCTTTCTTCCTCTTCGGTTTATTTATATCTTCCAGATTTTCTTTACTGAGGACAAATTACTTTCATAAGGGAAAAAAGAGGAAAATTGAGGTTGTTTTTTCCCAGCAGACAATCATATACTCAGACAACACAAAGCCAGAAAATGATGTTTGTCATGCTATTTGCTTAGCTAGAAATAACTTTCCATTTAAAAATGAGTTGAATTTATGATTATATATTTGCACTGGTCTATTGGCTTTCAGCTGTGCTTCATTTTTTTAATTTAATTTTTTAATTTTTTAAAATTTAGGTCTAATTAACGTACAGTATTACATCAGTTTCAGGTGTATAATAGAACGATTGGATATTTCTATACATTACTCAGGACTCAGCACGACACTGTACTCTCCATCCCTTTCACCCAATTCATCCCTCCCCTCCCACCTCCCCTCTGGCAACCAACCTCCAATTGGCTTTCTATTTGAGTCTGGGTTTTTTTGTTTATTTGTTTCTTTTTTTCTTTGTTCATTTGTTTTGTTTCTTAAATTCCACCAATGGATGAAATCCTATGGTATTTGTCTTTCTCTGTCTGACTTAGTTCACTTAGCATCATACCCTCTAGGTCCATCCATGCTGTACTTTCGATTTCACAAGTCTAGCATGAACCTGCCAGTGGCTGCTTACCTCTCTGACCAAATGCCTGGCCCTGTGTTCCATCAGTGAGTTGGTGCTCAAAACTGAAAACCTCCATCCTCCTCTCTCTCTTAGCCCTAAATCATATGCATCCTTTATATCCTACCATAAACATTTTACCAGAATTAATCTGAACGTATCGGTTTCTCTTTGTGGTCACTGCTACTACCCTAGTTCAAGCTCTTTGAAATCATGCTTGGACAAGATCGTCCTGAATTATTTTGGGGGGTCTTAGTTTTGTCTTCCTCCAGACCTGTGACCAAACCACGTTTGAGTGGGACTGAAGGTAGGTGGGAAGCATATCCAACAGGCAGGGGGCCTCAAGCTGCAGGAACACCACAGTAAAACCTGGTCACAAAGGTTGATTCTGGCTCTTAGCTGTCTCTTCCTGGTAAACCACAAAGGCACTGATAACAAAAAGCTGTTCAAATTACTCACAGTTAAACAGAAACAGTGAGCCAATTTTATGAGCAAGGACAGGTGGGTTGCATGGCCATGGAAGGACCAGGGCACACTGGAGCTGCTAGCCCATCCCTCTATCAGAGAGCCAGGAGGATGCTCACAGGGCTCATGTATATTATTTCTAAAGATATTATTAAGACTATCTGCTAGTGGGTCATAATTATACGTACGCTCCCTTTGAAGAAAGTCGCCTTTTGCAGTCTCCTACATCTGGCATTTACTTTTTCATTAATATAATATAGAAATTTGCTAATGTGTTCTGAATACCTATGAATACAGAATAATATTTCATATTATTATGTATAAGTATTATAATAGCACTAATTGTATTAATCATCATTATAATCATAATTCCTACGATTTGTTCACAGACTAGTGCCCATTGCATTTGGGGCAGGTCAGAGCTGAAAAATCATAACTTCCAGATCATTTCCAGTGCTTCAATCCCAAAGGTGCACAGTTCCTCTTGACATTTAAAAATGTGACTTGTTTGGCTCAGCCACAAAATCGCACCTAGTATGTGAATCTATTTATGTAAGTACAAAAATAGGCCAAACTAATCTACAATGTGCACAAGTCAGAATGGCAGTCACATTTTGGGGGTGGTAGAGATTAAGAAGAGGCCATGAAGGGCCTCTGGGGTACTGTAGTGTTCTTCTCAGCGTGGGTACCTATTGTGAAAGTACACTGAGCCGTGTGCCTCTATTTGTCCTTCTCTGCACAGACATTACACTTCAATAAAAAGTAAAGTAAAAATGTAATTTGTTCAAATCGTTGTCAATAAATGATTTACGTAAAAATTACTATACGCAAATGGTATGGACATTTACAGATTTTAATTCTATAAAATTGTGTTTTCCTTATGCTATAACATTTTCCTTACCCATCGATGTATCGTTTGTACTAAGGAATAGTTGCTTAATTATGTGGTTTTTTTTTTTAATTTCCACTCTGTTATATTCCAAAAAGGTGATTAAGACATAAGGAAAAGTCTCTTCATTCCGGTGACAAAGATGTCAACCATAATAGGACATGTTCTTGAATGTCCAATACATGTCGTAAGCACGTGTGACTCTAATTATCCAACATCTGGTGAGATGAGTATCTCATTTTGTCGATGGGGTAACTGAGGCTCAGAGACATAAAATAATTCACCCGAGCCATGCAGATTTTTTTTAAACTCATGTGTGTTTCATTCCTAAACCTGTTCCTTTCGCACCTTACAACATCATGCATGTGTCTATGTTTCAGGGCAATGCCAATTTGTTGAAATAAGCCCTGGAGACATAGTAGCAGCTGACACTCAGCACTGCAGTTCTAGAGACAGAGAGTTCCTGTGCCCTCATTTCCCTTCCCCAGTGGATCCTTAGTCTATGCACTTTTCACCTTAATCTTCCTAAATCAGGGGTAGTCTTATTTAGAGGCTGCTTAGAGATCTAAATAAGCTCTGTGATATGTATCAGTGTTTCCATTTCAGCTCTTTGTCTTTTTTTAATACCCTCCACCTATTTCACCCATCCCTTCAGCCACTTCTCCTGTTGCAACCACCAGTCTATTTTCTATTTCTGTTTTACTTTATTATTATTTTTTTTAGAATCAACGTATAGGTGAAATTGTATGGTGTTTGTCTTTCTCTATCTGGCTTACTTCACTTAGTGCTATACCCTCTAGGTCCACCCATGCTGTCTGTCACACATGACAATTTCAGATGTTTTATCTGTCTCTTTGCAGGAGAGATGATGTAGTAAAGTTATTCATATCTGGATTTTAAGAAAAAAAATGTACAGGGACATCTGGGTGGCTCAATGGTTGAGGATCTGCCTTAAAAAAAAAAAAAAAGAATAAAATGTACCTAAAGACCCAGATTAAGGTAAGATGATTGCTTTATGGACAGACCCATCTCCCCTTACCTCTGCTCCATCAAAGTCACACTATTTTTTTTTTTTTTTTTTTCTTTTTTTTTTTTTTTTTTATTTTTATTTTTTTTTTTTTATTGGTGTTCAATTTACTAACATACAGAATAACACCCAGTGCCCGTCACCCATTCACTCCCACCCCCCGCCCTCCTCCCCTTCTACCACCCCTAGTTCGTTTCCCAGAGTTAGCAGTCTTTATGTTCTGTCTCCCTTTCTGATATTTCCCACACATTTCTTCTCCCTTCCCTTATTTTCCCTTTCACTATTATTTATATTCCCCAAATGAATGAGAACATATAATGTTTGTCCTTCTCCGACTGACTTACTTCACTCAGCATAATACCCTCCAGTTCCATCCACGTTGAAGCAAATGGTGGGTATTTGTCATTTCTAATAGCTGAGTAATATTCCATTGTATACATAAACCACATCTTCTTTATCCATTCATCTTTCGTTGGACACCGAGGCTCCTTCCACAGTTTGGCTATCGTGGCCATTGCTGTTAGAAACATCGGGGTGCAGGTGTCCCGGCGTTTCATTGCATTTGTATCTTTGGGGTAAATCCCCAACAGTGCAATTGCTGGGTCGTAGGGCAGGTATATTTTTAACTGTTTGAGGAACCTCCACACAGTTTTCCAGAGTGGCTGCACCAGTTCACATTCCCACCAACAGTGTAAGAGGGTTCCCTTTTCTCCACATCCTCTCCAACATTTGTTGTTTCCTGCCTTGTTAATTTTTCCCATTCTCACTGGTGTGAGGTGGTATCTCATTGTGGTTTTGATTTGTATTTCCCTGATGGCAAGTGATGCAGAGCATTTTCTCATGTGCATGTTGGCCATGTCTATGTCTTCTTCTGTGAGATTTCTGTTCATCTCTTTTGCCCATTTCATGATTGGATTGTTTGTTTCTTTGGTGTTGAGTTTAAGAAGTTCTTTATAGATCTTGGAAACTAGCCCTTTATCTGATATGTCATTTGCAAATATCTTCTCCCATTCTGTAGGTTGTCTTTGAGTTTTGTTGACTGTATCCTTTGCTGTGCAAAAGCTTCTTATCTTGATGAAGTCCCAATAGTTCATTTTTGCTTTTGTTTCTTTTGCCTTCGTGGATGTATCTTGCAAGAAGTTACTATGGCCGAGTTCAAAAAGGGTGTTGCCTGTGTTCTTCTCTAGGATTTTGATGGAATCTTGTCTCACATTTAGATCTTTCATCCATTTTGAGTTTATCTTTGTGTATGGTGAAAGAGAGTGGTCTAGTTTCATTCTTCTGCATGTGGATGTCCAATTTTCCCAGCACCATTTATTGAAGAGACTGTCTTTCTTCCAATGGATAGTCTTTCCTCCTTTATCGAATATTAGTTGCCCATAAAGTTCAGGGTCCACTTCTGGATTCTCTGTTCTGTTCCACTGATCTATGTGTCTGTTTTTGTGCCAGTACCACACTGTCTTGATGACCACAGCTTTGTAGTACAACCTGAAATCTGGCATTGTGATGCCCCCAGCTATGGTTTTCTTTTTTAAAATTCCCCTGGCTATTCGGGGTCTTTTCTGATTCCACACAAATCTTAAAATAATTTGTTCTAACTCTCTGAAGAAAGTCCATGGTATTTTGATAGGGATTGCATTAAACGTGTATATTGCCCTGGGTAACATTGACATTTTCACAATATTAATTCTGCCAATCCATGAGCATGGAATATTTTTCCATCTCTTTGTGTCTTCCTCAATTTCTTTCAGAAGTGTTCTATAGTTTTGAGGGTATAGATCCTTTACATCTTTGGTGAGGTTTATTCCTAGGTATCTTATGCTTTTGGGTGCAATTATAAATGGGATTGACTCCTTAATTTCTCTTTCTTCAGTCTCATTGTTAGTGTATAGAAATGCCACTGACTTCTGGGCATTGATTTTGTATCCTGCCACGCTACCGAATTGCTGTATGAGTTCTAGCAATCTTGGGGTGGAGACTTTTGGGTTTTCTATGTAGAGTATCATGTCATCGGCGAAGAGGGAGAGTTTGACTTCTTCTTTGCCAATTTGAATGCCTTTAATGTCTTTTTGTTGTCTGATTGCTGAGGCTAGGACTTCCAGTACTATGTTGAATAGCAGTGGTGAGAGTGGACATCCCTGTCTTGTTCCTGATCTTAGGGGAAAGGCTCCCAGTGCTTCCCCATTGAGAATGATATTTGCTGTGGGCTTTTCATAGATGGCTTTTAAGATGTCGAGGAATGTTCCCTCTATCCCTACACTCTGAAGAGTTTTGATCAGGAATGGATGCTGTATTTTGTCGAATGCTTTCTCTGCATCCAATGAGAGGATCATATGGTTCTTGGTTTTTCTCTTGCTGATATGATGAATCACATTGATTGTTTTACGGGTGTTGAACCAGCCTTGTGTCCCAGGGATAAATCCTACTTGGTCATGGTGAATAATTTTCTTAATGTACTGTTGGATCCTATTGGCCAGTATCTTGTTGAGAATTTTTGCATCCATGTTCATCAGGGATATTGGTCTGTAATTCTCCTTTTTGGCGGGGTCTTTGTCTGGCTTTGGAATTAAGGTGATGCTGGCTTCATAGAACGAATTTGGAAGTACTCCATCTCTTTCTATCTTTCCAAACAGCTTTAGGAGAATAGGTATGATTTCTTCTTTAAATGTTTGATAAAATTCTCCTGGGAAGCCATCTGGCCCTGGACTCTTGTGTCTTGGGAGGTTTTTGATGACTGCTTCAATTTCCTCCCTGGTTATTGGCCTGTTCAGGTTTTCTATTTCTTCCTGTTCCAGTTTTGGTAGTTTGTGGCTTTCCAGGAATGCGTCCATTTCTTCTAGATTGCCTAATTTATTGGCGTATAGCTGTTCATAATAGGTTTTTAAAATCGTTTGTATTTCCTTGGTGTTGGTAGTGATCTCTCCTTTCTCATTCATGATTTTATTAATTTGAGTCTTCTCTCTCTTCTTTTTAATAAGGCTGGCTAATGGTTTATCTATCTTATTAATTCTTTCAAAGAACCAACTCCTGGTTCTGTTGATCTGTTCCACAGTTCTTCTGGTCTCGATTTCGTTGAGTTCTGCTCGAATCTTTATTAGCTCCCTTCTTCTCTTGGGTGTAGGATCTATTTGCTGTTTTTTCTCTAGCTCCTTTATGTGTAAGGTTAGCTTTTGTATTTGAGTTCTTTCCAGTTTTTGAATGGATGCTTGTATTGCGATGTATTTCCCCCTTAGGACTGCTTTTGCTGCATCCCAAAGATTTTGAACGGTTGTATCTTCATTCTCATTAGTTTCCATGAATCTTTTTAATTCTTCCTTAATTTCCTGGTTGACCCTTTTATCTTTTAGCAGGATGGTCCTTAACCTCCATGTGTTTGAGGTCCTTCCAAACTTCTTGTTGTGATTTAGTTCTAATTTCAAGGCATTATGGTCCGAGAATATGCAGGGGACAATCCCAATCTTTTGGTATCGGTTCAGACCCGATTTGTGACCCAATATGTGGTCTATTCTGGAGAAAGTTCCATGTGCGCTTGAGAAGAATGTGTATTCAGTTGAGTTTGGATGTAAAGTTCTGTAGATATCTGTGAAATCCATCTGGTCCAGTGTATCATTTAAAGCTCTCGTTTCTTTGGAGATGTTTTGCTTAGAAGACCTATCGAGTATAGAAAGAGCTAGATTGAAGTCACCAAGTATAAGTGTATTATTATCTAAGTATTTCTTCACTTTGGTTAATAATTGATTTATATATTTGGCAGCTCCCACATTTGGAGCATATATATTGAGGATTGTTAAGTCCTCTTGTTGAATAGATCCTTTAAGTATGATATAGTGTCCCTCTTCATCTCTCACTACAGTCTTTGGGGTAAATTTTAGTTTATCTGATATAAGGATGGCTACCCCTGCTTTCTTTTGAGGACCATTCGAATGGTAAATGGTTCTCCAACCTTTTATTTTCAGGCTGTAGGTGTCCTTCTGTCTAAAATGAGTCTCTTGTAGACAGCAAATAGATGGGTCCTGCTTTTTTATCCAGTCTGAAACCCTGCGCCTTTTGATGGGGTCATTAAGCCCGTTCACATTCAGAGTTACTATTGAGAGATATGAGTTTAGTGTCATCATGATATCTATTCAGTCTTTGTTTTTGTGGACTGTTCCACTGAACTTCTTCTTAAAGGGGAATTTTAAGAGGCCCCCTTAAAATTTCTTGCAGAGCTGGTTTGGAGGTCACATATTCTTTTAGTTGCTGCCTGTCTTGGAAGCTCTTTATCTCTCCTTCCATTTTGAATGAGAGCCTTGCTGGATAAAGTATTCTTGGTTGCATGTTCTTTTCATTTAGGACCCTGAATATATCCTGCCAGCCCTTTCTGGCCTGCCAGGTCTCTGTGGAGAGGTCTGCTGTTACCCTAATACTCCTCCCCATAAAAGTCAGGGATTTCTTGTCTCTTGCTGCTTTAAGGATCTTCTCTTTATCTTTGGAATTTGCAAGCTTCACAATTAAATGTCGAGGTGTTGAACGGTTTTTATTGATTTTAGGGGGGGATCTCTCTATTTCCTGGATCTGAATGCCTGTTTCCCTTCCCAGATTAGGAAAGTTTTCAGCTAGAATTTGTTCAAATACATATTCTGGCCCTCTGTCCCTTTCGGCGCCCTCGGGAACCCCAATTAAACGTAGGTTTTTCTTCCTCAGGCTGTCGTTTATTTCCCTTAATCTATCTTCATGGTCTTTTAACTGTTTGTCTCTTTTTTCCTCAGTTTCCCTCTTTGCTGTCAACTTGTCTTCTAGGTCACTCACTCGTTCTTCCACCTCGTTAACCCTCGTCGTTAGGACTTCTAGTTTGGATTGCATCTCATTCAATTGGTTTTTAATTTCTGCCTGATTAGCTCTAAATTCTGCAGTCATGAAGTCTCTTGAGTCCTTTATACTTTTTTCTAGAGCCACCAGTAGCTGTATAATAGTGCTTCTGAATTGGCTTTCTGACATTGAATTGTAATCCAGATTTTGTAACTCTGTGGGAGAGAGGACTGTTTCTGATTCTTTCTTTTGAGGTGAGGTTTTCCTTCTAGTCATTTTGCTCAGTGCAGAGTGGCCAAAAGCAAGTTGTATTGGGAAAAAGAGAAAAAGAGAGGAGAGAAAGAAGGAAAGAAAAGAGAAAGAGAAAAAAAAAGGGAAGAAAAAGAAAAAAAAAAACGAAAAAAAAAAAAAAGAAGAAAAAGAGAAAGAAAAAGAAAGGAGAAAAAAAGGGGGTGGGGGAAGGAAACAAATCAAAAAGCAAAACAAAACAAAAACAAAAACAAACAAACAAAAAAAGAACCACCGGGGAGTATCTTCTGATTCTGTGTTCTTTAAGTCCCTTGGCTTCTCCTGGAAGTTGTCAGTCTAGCTGGTGTTCTGGGGGAGGGGCCTGTTGTGATTTTCAGGTGTTAGCAGTTGGGGGAGCTGCTGTGCCCCTGCCTGGTGCAGGGCTCGGTGGGGGTTGTTTACCCCGTGAGGCCGCAGGAGGAACAGCCCCAGTGGCGGGGCAGCTCTGGAAACCTGGATTCAGCTCCGGCAGGAACTCCGTCTGCAGGGCCTGGAGGCTCCGGGGTGGGGCCGCTGATGTGCTCAGCTGGGGCAGGAGCGTCCTTGCTGTCCTGGGCCCTCCCGGCCTCTGCCTGTCCCGGGGGAGGCGGGATCCTGGGCTGTGTCCCGGCGCCCTGTGCTCCGGGACCTGCGCTGGTGGATTCGCGCTCCCGGGCCGCGCAGCCCCCTCCGCGGAGCCGCCGCCCAAGCCCCTCCGAGCTGCTCCTGGAACCGCGCAGCCCCCTCCGCACGGAGCCTCTTCCTCTGCCCGAGCCCCTCCGAGCTGCTCCCGGGGCCGCGCAGCCCCCTCCGCGGAGCCGCCGCCCGAGCCCCTTCAGCTGCTCCGGGTCCCGCCGGGTCCCGCCGTGCGCGCTGCAGCCCTTAGGGAGCTCGGCGCACTCTCCTGGGCGCGCAGGTGTCTGTTACTGTCCCAGGGAACCCGAGGGCATCCCCGCCCTCCTGGGTCCTGCTCCAACTCCCCGCGAGCCCCTTTCCGCCCGGGAAGGTCGGTGCAGCTCCTGCTCCTCCGGGACGGGGCTCTCCTGTCCTGGGGACACTCGCCCTGGCCTCAGCCCGGCTCCTCGCGGGGCCCCTCCCCCTCGGAGGCCTTTGTTCCTTTATTTCTTTTTCCCCGTCTTCCTACCTTGATAGAAGCGCGAACTCTCCTCACTGTTGCATTCCAGCTGGTCTCTCTTTAAATCTCAGGCCGAATTCATAGATTTTCAGGATAATTTGAAGGTTTTCTAGGTAGTTTGGTGGAGACAGGTGATTTGGAGACCCTGCTCTTCCGCCATCTTGCTCCTCCCCAAGTCACACTATTTTTGCTTGAGCTCCAAGGTTCATGTGGGAGCCCCTGGCCTAATGCTGGGTATGACATGGGGATTCACTGTGTTCTTAATCAAAATTTCATTGAGAGCCTGCCTTGTACCAGATGTGTTATGTATTAGATGCTGAGGATACAGTAGTGAGTCAGACCTTTTTCCCGTCCTCAGAGAGCTTCTAATATTGTTACTAATGGGTTTGAGATCCAATAGCCTCATTAGCACCTCAGAGCTGGCTGCATCTGTGGGTTACTCCCAGAACTACTGGTTTTGCTCAGATCAATCCAACTGAGACACCCCCAACCTTTTACTGACCAAGGCATTTGCCTTCTGCAACAAATACTATTTGTCATCCATTTAAACTCCCCTCCATTGTCATGGTCACACTTTCTCTTTCACTATCTCATTTCTTCATACGCTGTGTTCACAGTGCCCTCCAGTTGTAGCCTAGGTGTGTAGGTATGTATGCCTGCTTGTACATGTGCGCACATATACATGTCCGCCGGGTTCATCTCCCCAACAAGATCTCCCCAACTCTTTGGAGGCAAGGACTCCATGTTTTAGTTTGTGCATGCTTAGAATGCCTTGTTTGCTTGACTTAGCTTAAGAAGTACTGTTGATTGGGATCCCTGGGTGGCGCAGCGGTTTGGCGCCTGCCTTTGGCCCAGGGCGCGATCCTGGAGACCCGGGATCGAATCTCATATCGGGCTCCCGGTGCATAGAGCCTGCTTCTCCCTCTGCCTGTGTCTCTGCCTCTCTCTCTCTCTCTCTCTATCATAAATAAATAAATTAAAAAAAAAAAAGATATGTTGAGGCAAACCTCAGGAATTATCAGGAATTAGGTTGCACTTAGCTATATTTAAAAAAAAAAAAGAAGTACTGTTTGATCAACTGACTAATTGGTGACTAATTGGCTGAATGACTCTGAGACCACCTATCCTCCATAACAAACCAGGTTGGCTAGTCTAGAAGTGCTTCTCTGGGATGAGGTCACCAGAGATGAAGCAACAGGGCACTAGCCAATGAGGTGTTCACCTCATGGTGTTTGATGTGTTATCAGATGCTGAGAGTTGGCCAAAGGTGACTGATAATGAGCACTATAATTTCCTTATTAAGGTTAATTCAGTGAGAAAAAGTATCTAGATAGCATTAAATAAAAATGCAATCTTTGGTCCTTCCCAGAATCTGGCCTGATATCAAGGTTCTACAACAAAGGAGAGTCTAATAATCCCTATAACAATGGGTAGAATTTCTTTGAGCATAGTTGCCCAGTACTGGTCCATCCTCATCCCTCTTTTCCCCATAAAGGTGTCCAGGTATCCCAGAGGTTAGTGAAAAAAGCTTATAGGGGGTTACCCTGTGGCATAGACTTAGAGTTCTTAAATACATGTTGTCTCCAGATGAAGCAAAAAATAATCAGTAGTGGGACTTGAGGTCACCCTTTGCAGGCTATGGGCTGGATCCCTCAAAATAAAGCTCTCAGGCCTATTGCAAACACAACTCTTCACGTTTGCTCATAAGGTCCCTTGCTGGATAGCCATAGACAGATGGACACCCCTGATCCTGCTGAGTCCCAGGTCTTATCTTCCCAAAGGCATTTTGTCTCCTACCAAGCCTAATATCCCAGAGGGTTTCCATCTCCACGAGATAATAAAGTTCTGGGACTCAAGTAAACTGTGACTTGGACTAGGTAAGATATACAGATAGGTCAACATAACCCAGTGGCTAAAAGTCAGATTGCCTCATTTTGTTCCGGACACTGTGTCTGGGTTTAAATACTGGCTCTACCGCCCGTTAAACAATTACACCGTGGGGCAATTTGTTTAACTTCACTTTCCTCAGAAGTAGCGTGGTAACAACAACCCTCACTGAACTATTTGGGAGACTGAATGACCCAGGGAAATGCTGAGCATAATGTCCCCTATACCTGCGGGTTCAATTTTTATTTGTCCCACTCCACTGGATCTCAGACCAAAATGTGTAATGAACACCACCCCCTCTCAAGCGGGAGAAGGCTTCCTGTCCTCATCATTGCAGGGCTTCTAACTCACAGCGTTCCTCCCAAAGTTCCCCGTGTCTCCACTTCTTATCCCAAATCCCAAACTAAAGCAGAGATCTTATGACCTCTGAAGAGCTCAACATTGAAGAGGTGGACATGAGGATGCATCCTTTCAAAGTACTTTGGGATAGTGGTGGGAACAGCTTTCATTTTTTCATGTTCCCATGTGGGTTCTTCCTGGCTTTGGTTCTATGAAGTCCTCATCAAGTAAAGGCTGCTCTGGTCAAATACCTTTTAAGAACAGTGCTACCATTTCTTTGTCTTGGAGATCCTCAGACTCATCAACATATGAAAGGTTCAAAAAGATCATTCAGGAAGGAAACCTATATGACTTCATCTCACACGTATCTCTGCCATTTATTTACTACAGACCTTCTCATTAATATCGTGGAAGTTGTATTCTTAGGAAAATACATTGGAAATGCAGACCGATGTCCAAATAAACACAAAACAAAACAAGAAACATATTGGAAATGTCCATCATTCAATTTTCCCAAATTCTCAGAAAACATTTTCAAAAATGCTCTGTAGTTAGTACTGGCCACAGTTAAGTTGTCCTTTTGTACAAATGATCTCAAACTGAGGTCTTACAGACTCAGGGACAGTGACAGGAGCCCCAACCACACAGATGACCTACCTGTTTGTCTGTGAAAAGTTTTATGTACTTATTAAGGACAAATAGCTTGATTTTGACTGTTTTTTTTTTTTTTTTCAAAAGAAAGTTGTCTTCCTTAGAAAATAGATCATTCAGCTCCCTTCTACACCAATATGTTTTTGCCTCTCACTCTTTCTTTGTGTAGTAATCTCCTATAGAATCTGTTCCCACAGGTTTGGGGAAGAAAAAAAAAGCCTCCAGCCCTCCAACCCCCCTCTCCTTTGCCTTCCAATGCCCCTGAGCAGCTGGTAGGGTTTATTGCTCTTCTCTGACATTGGCTTCGTTCTATACATGGAGTAAGATTGATTATCTTCATTCTAAAATGTGAAGATCCAGCATGCGCCTTTGTCCTGTTTCCCCCGAGAGTGAATTGGCATCAGCAGTACTCGGTAAAGAGGCGGCACCTTTAGGGCCCAGAGCGGTGACAGCAACAGTATGGAGCAGGCGCACAGAGGCCACATCACCACCCATCATCCTGATCAGCCTCTACCTTGAGGGCAGGCTCCACCAGGGCATGCTGCTGCCTCACCAGACAATGCAATGGACAGAGCAACCAAGTCCAAACCCCCTGCAGGGCCTGCTTTGCAAGGCTGGCCAGAGGGAAGCTATAACCACAGCTGAAATGGCCTTTCAAAGGCACCATCAATTATACATCTGAGGCTACAGTGATGTTGAACAGGATGTTGTGTCAGTGTGTGCACGTGAGTGTGAGCACGCATGCACATACACGTGCACTCAATACATGCAGTGTCTGCACATGTGTGCACACAATGTCTGCCTGAGTCACCCCAAAGACAGGTTGCACAAACCTAGCACATTATAAGATTCTTGCCGGGCTCTCATTTTTTTTCTTTCACTGATTTGGCTGAAATAAAAACTCAGAGTCTCCACAGTATTGAACCACCATTCCAGAGCCAGCCAAGGTTTGGAACATAAAGAGAGCTGAACGAACCAGCATGTAGGCAACCCAGGGAAGGTAATTGTTCTTAGCAGAATGACTGCTTCTCTGCTTAGCATCTGAACAAGTTAATTTGGAAACATGGCCTTCTGGAAAGAAATGGCACTCATCTCAGCATCCCATGGATTCATGGGGAGAGATGCCCTTTCACCAGGTAGAAACAGTAAATTATATTTGAAAACCATTTCTATCAAAGGGGGAAAAAAATTCTTCTCTTCTCTGGGGGCCACTCTGTTTGCATGATGGCAACACTTAACATCAGTCGTTCAACTTCGGAGGTTACTTTTTGCTCACGCTAGTGTCTGGCAACTAGGGGAGAATTTTACTGATGCAACGGGGAGAAGTTTCATTAAATACAAATTCACATAAAGGAGTTTGCCCTTTGCCAACCCTGGGCTTCAAGGAACTGATCTCAGCAGCACCTAAATCAGACAAATGGGCTAAATTGATCCTGCTCCGTAGAAAGAGTGCTTCATCTAGATCCAATCAATGACAGATTGAGGTGTGATGTGCGATCAGGAAAAGGAATCAGGCAGGCCACTATTTCCAGGTTGGGAGTCAGACTTCAAGGAGCAAAAATACCTTCATTTTGTGTTGGTTTTGTTACCCCTGAAAAAAATAGGGGCTGCTGAATCATGGCTCTAGTACTGCCATTTCTTCTGAGTGGAGGGTAGAAGGCAGTAGGCTCAGAAGGAAAGAACCAGAGAAATATGATCTAGACGTGTGTCCTTTGTGGTGTCCACAGCTTTGCAAGTCTACATTTGACCCTCTACCACCAATTATTTCAACAGTGATACCAGAGAGGACCCGCTACATTTCTGGCCCTGGCTCGATGGTTTACCAAATTATTTTTCATATCATAGATGTGAAAAATCAGCTGTGGAGTATAAAGGAGAAGCTGGGGGTGACAACCAGCTTCTAAGAATTAACTGTGGGTTTGGAGAAAGTGACATACACATCCTGAACCTCAGTTTTCTCTGTAGAATTGGGATAGTGATAATGAAGGATTCAAAGTGATAATCCTCAAAAAGCACTTCCTGCAGATGTGATTGTTTCATTCCCATTTATAGATAGTGGAAGAAACTCAGAGAAAATGACTTGTCTCTGATCCCATTGCTGATAAGTCACAGAATTAGGGAATCCAATTGGATTTATTGGTCCCCGAAGTCTAAACAACTTTCCCAGTGACAGGTGGCCATGAGGAAAAGTGATGGTGATATGTCCTCTGCTATATGCTCCATGCTAAGCTCTATAAAGAAAGACAAAAGAAATCTAATGTATCATTTTTTTTTTGTCTCAAAAGCAGCCCAGATATGAGCACTTACATTGAGTGCTTACCATAAGCAGATTAAGACTCCCCAATGAGAGTCTGTGACAATGCTATTCCTATCTCCATATGATCTCCTGCCATCAGCCTCAAGTCTCGGGGACATTAATAGTCACGTTTTGCTCTCTGATAGTAGAGCTATGTATATCTACCTCTAGAATCTCCCATTTCATGGAAATTATCTATATGTAGTCTTTCCTTGTCTGGGCAGCAACTCCTTGAAAACAAGGTATTACCAGATCATATTTGAGTTTCTTGAACCTGGCACAGTGCCTAAAACGTGCTAGGCTCTGACCAAACAGATGTTAGATAAGACACAAATGAATGAATGTGTGAATGAATGAAAGAGTGCATTTCTTTGCCTTCCACAGAAGGACTGACTGCCTACATGATTCCTGGGTAGGCCCAGAGGTCTGCCAGTATACCAGACATTGTCCTCAAGAAATTTACATATCACATTATTTTCCACACTCACAGTCACATGAGCATTTCCATCCTGGCACTGTTGTTTGTGTTAGTTTTGTAAGCCTCCTTCCCCATCCAGATTCTAAGCTCTTGGAGAGAGGGAACCATTTTTTTTTTAATTTCTTTTTATTGGATTTCAATTTGCCAACATATAGCATAACACCTAGTGCTCATCCCATCAAGTGACCCCTCAGTGGAGAGGGAACCATTTATGTACTCCAGACAGCATCCTGCACAGGAATAGGATTCCATTATGTCCTGTTGAATTGAATTACTGGCTTAGTAGGAGAAACAAGATTGATTAAATAAATAAATAAATAAATAAACAAACAAACAAACAAGAAAAGAAACAAGAGATAAATTGGCAGGTTACATGGGCCGATTAATATATTCTCAAGTGTGGAATATTAGGCTATTAGGATGAAATATGCACAGTTAAGGGGATCTGGGATAATGGGACTCATGGCACTCAGGACAAGTATTGTCAGACAAAGCCAGGAAGGTTTACCACAACAGGCATGCAATCCAGTACGTTTCCTTTGTGCTGAAATCTGCTTCTTTGGTGAGGGAGAGGGTTGCAGGTATACATCAAAGATAATAACAGGTCTAAGATGTATGGCAACAATAGTAGGTAGGCCTTCAAACTCAGGTAACGTAGCCAACTAGGGATGATTTCCCTTTTGTTTCTCTTTAACAAAAACCATGAGAAAACCACACAGGTTAGTCTTTCAACCTCCAATGGGCCTGGTATTACAGAGCACGATGAGGCCAAACAAGATCACTGTGCTTAGGAGCTCATAATCTAAAGAAACCACATGGCATTTTGGCTAGAAGCATGGGCCCTGCAGTCTGCCTTCCTAGCTTTGAACCCTTGCTTCACAGCAAATGGAGTCTCAGTCCTTGTGCAAGAAATGTGAATGGCTCTGTGCCTCAGTTTCCTCACCCATGCAGTGGTGAGAACATAGGATGGGTGTCAGAGGTGGTTATTCTGAATATCTAATGAGATACTGTGTAAGAAGAACTTAGTGATATTCCTTAAGATAAATGCTTAGTAAAGGCTGGATGTTGGGGCACCTGGGTGACTCAGTTAGTTAAGCATCTGACAGTTGATTTCAGCTCACATCATGATCTCAGGGTTTTGAGATTGAACCCTGGGCCAGGCTCTGCACTGGGGCATGGAGCCTGCTCAAGATTCTCTCTCTCCCTCTCCCTCTGCACCTCCTCACCCCTGCTCTCAGTCTCTGAAAGAAAGAAAGAAAGAAAGAAAGAAAGAAAGAAAGAAAGAAAGAAAGAAAGATTAGCTATTATTGTTATAATATATAAAATACAACAAATAGAGCATATATAACATATATAATTTAATAAAATTAAATTAGAATCAGATACTCTAGTAAACATTTTGGCATTTTATCTCATTCCACTTGACTGTCACTACAACCCAATGAAGTAGGTAATATCATTCCCATTTTATAGATGAGAATATAAATATTCCAGCAATTTTAAATAATTTAATTATGATCTCATAATAAATGAACTCAAGATCTGAAGTGAAGTCTATTTGTTCCCTAAGGTCATGCTCTTTCAACTATCAATATTACTGAATAAATCCTTCCATTCAAAGGCAATAAGCTCTTTTCTTATTTTTAAATTCTTACCTGAGATGCATAGCGATGTTTCATTTCATATTTATCCTTTTCCTTTTTCTTGTACTGTCTCCACTGTCTCTCTTCACACTCTCTCTCTCTTCATTTAATTTGGTTTTATATCTATGATGGTCAAATTTTTCCTTTGCAACATGCTAATTAATTTCTGGGGGCAAAGTTTCATACATTGACTCTCTTGTTTAAATTGCTCTGCAGATGAAAAGCTTAGGACAGAGCTTGGTACCTATTAATGGCTTCAGGAGATTGGTTGTTGTTATTATCATTATTACTCTTTGTCTTTCCTGACTCTAAAAACATCTACCTAAAAGCCATTTTGGTATTTATAGTCCTACAATATTTTTCTTTTTGCTGCTTTCCAAATATTCATGCTTTTGAAGTGAATTGCTATACTCCTCAGTATATATGGCCCCATATCACATTACATCTTTGGTTTGGCAGGTCTCTCTGACCCTGATAGCTTCATTGATTGTGTAATCATGGTCTTTTTCACATGCAGATCTTTCCAGGTGTATATCTTGACCTGCTCCAACTTGGCCCAACTCCAGATACCAAGGACCTTCATTCAGGCTCAAGTAAGCATCACTAAGGCCCCTTTCCAAAGAGAATTACATCTGGCAAGAAATTAAAAGCGTGATCTCCAACAGTAAATCATGCATATATTTAGCTTTACTTCCTTAAGCCTGGACCACGAGGTACCTGGAGAATCACTGGAAAACTTTGTGTTTCCCCAAATTGAGACTTCTTCCGCTAGTCTCCTCTATGTGGGCTCAGACCACAAATCTCAAGTCCCCGATGTGTACACTAGTCACCTTTGGAAGCCATGTCCTATCTTGAACCCACTGAAGCCCTGATAAATTTTTGCCTCTTGCATCTCGCTAGCCATTGGCTGGTTTCTTGAGTTAATCCAATGGATTCTCTTGGAAGAAATATGCTATCCTTGACCCGCTGATCAAACTCTCTTGTTGCATTTCTTCCATTTACTGGATGAGATTTTAAAACATCATCTCAGTCATCATTTAGTGAACATCATTTCTGGGCTCCAACACTGAACAGTACAAAAATATAAATTAAACTTATTCTCAAATAACTTTCAGAGTCACAGGACAAACCAACAGTAAAATTTAAAGAAACATATTATAGATGGAGGTATGAAGAAAAATAAGCTAGAAACAGAAAGAAGTATTTAACAAACTCTCCCTGAGGGGTATGTGCATATGTGTGTGTGTGAGAATATGTAAATGTTTACAAAGAGCTCTCTCTTACATTGACTTCTAGATAATTTCTATGTTTTAAACTGTGTCTATGTTCACATGTGTGTATATGTCTTTACTTGGGAGTGGGGAAGAGACAATGAGGAGAACCAGGAAATGATTACTATTGTGGATACTTTATGCTTTTATTCTCCACAACGGAGGTCTTCAAACATAAGTAATTGAAAAAATATTTTCAATTTGGTAGAGGGATGAAACCAATAGCAACACATCAGAAAAAATAGGAAAGTCAAGAGGCTGAAACGCAAGACACCAGTGCAGTAATCCAAGCTTGGGTGGCAAACACTCTGGTTTTCTTCCAACTCACAGGCTCTATCTTTGAGTACCCCTGCTGGGGACCCTGCATCTTCTTGACCCTTCAGTTTTGGAGTGCCCCAGATTTGAATCTTTTTTCTTCTCTCTTTATACTTATGTCCTTATTTCATGGCTTTCAATGCCCTACCTACATACTCAGCATTTTCACTTGGATGTCTAGACTTACATGTAGCCAGATGAAAAACTGACACTTTGGTATTCCTCCAAAACTTGGTATTCCTCAGTGGCTCAGGGTCAGTCTTGATTCTTCTTTTTCAGTCTTTACCAACAAACTGGCTCTTCTTTCAAAGTTTGACCACTTTCCTTCCCTCGTGCCTTAGTGCAAGCTCCCATCAGCCTCCCACCTCCCCACTCAGCTCTCCAGTTCTCCTCTCCCCTTATACATATGTCTGTTCTCTCCATAGTAGTCAGAGTGATAATTTTTTTTAAAGGAAGTCAAGTCATGCCATTGCATTGCTCAAAACCCCCCAATGATTGCCTATCTTAGTAGAATCTGAGATTTCTCATAGTCCTCAACAAGGTCCCACATGAACTGTCCGCTGCTATCTCTCTGTCCTCATATCCACCTCTTTCTTTTTTTATCACACAACTTATACTAATGTACTCAACTTAATGCAGGATATGCTACTGCTTTGTCAACTATGGAGGGTATAAATATGAATTGGCTCTCTGCCTTCAGATCATTGACAGTCTCATTGAGATGATCAGATATTTCAGAGCCTAACCATATTTTAGAGATCATCCAGTTTAACTCTTTCAGTGCAGACAGGTGAAATGACTCTTTTGAGGTTGCACATCAGGTTACACATCTGATCTTTTTACTCAGTACTCTTCCTGCCATGCTATTTTTCCTCTCTCTGCCGTAATTCCTGCCACACAGATCTCTGTATTCTTCCTAGAATATACCAAGTGCCTTCTCTCCTGGGGCTTCTGTGATGGCTCATTTTTCTTCAAGATGACTATTACCTCATATAACCACCTGCTCACTCTCACTTCAATGAGATTTCTGCTTAAATATCACCTACTCAGAAGGGCCACTAAAATAGCAGCCCTCCAATACCATCTATCTACTTACCTTGCTCTGTCTTATTTCATATAATTCATAACTACTTGGCATTATGGATACACCTAAGTATATGTTTATTAATTTGCCTTTTGTCCATCTTCCTTTCCTAGAGAGTGAGTTCTATGAGGACAGAGAAATGGTCTGCCTCGTTCACCATATTTGTTGAATGAAAAACTGGAAACGCCAATAGAAGAACAGATGGATAGGTATAAGTTTAAAGAAAGGGTGAACCAGAGTGGGGAATGTCATCAAGGGATACTTTATAATCCCTTCTGAGAGGATCTAAGAGGTCAAAGGTGAAGGAGCAGTCAAAGAGATTTTGAGTCTCCGACACTGGGAGAAGAGTACTTTTAAAAAGCTGAGGATTTGGGGGCACCTGGGTGGCTCAGTGGTCAAGTGTCTGCCTTTGGTGCAGGTCATGATCCTCGGGTCCTGGGATCAAGCCCCACCGCATTGGGCTCTCCCAGGGAGCCTGCTTCTCCCTCTGCCTGTGTCTCTGCCTCTCTCTGTGTCTCTCATGAATAAATAAATACAAAATCTTTAAAAAAAAGAAAGGCTGAGGATTTGGGAGATAGAATAAATGACAGAGAGGGCAGTTCAGAAGTTATTTGAGAGGCAGTGGTATTGAAGCCTGGGTTTTGCTACGATTTCAGACCGAGAATACAAAAGGAGAGAAGAACACAAGTCAAAGATTAATCCTTGGGGCCCACCATGCCTAAGGTTGGGAAGAAGAGGCAGACCTTCCTTTCTTCTTCTCTGTAGTTGGTATCTAGGGACTAGAGGGTGTCCCTAACTACAGGGGAGCTGATGGGCCAGGGATGAGCAAGAGAACCCAGTGAGAGGGACACAGAAAGGCCAAAGTGATAGGAAATACTGGGGGAAGAAATGTGAAAAGCCAGTGTCTCTGTGTTGAATACAACAGGGCCATGACATAAGGAAAGGACCAGTTTGGGCCACCAGAACCAATTATCAGGTAGGGCATAAGATAGGACAGAATGGAGAGCCCAGAGGTGAAGATCAGGTCCAGTCTATTTCTAGGAATGGGTATCATTCATTCATTTCCCAAATTTTAGGCAGGGAGAGGTGCTATTAAAATTCATACATAAAATTGATCTCCTGCCTTCAAGGATGTCCCAGTCTGTGATCGCAGGAAAAACAAAAGAAAGTACTATGAATGAAGGGAAGTAGGGCAGTTTGGGGAGCTGGGTGGATAAAAGTAATGAAGTTAAGGTAATGAAGCTCATGAGTAAGTGGTGAAGTAGTTAAGTGACAAGATGGTGTGAGGAAGCTGACAGAATGAGCGAGATAAGCAACCCAGAGTTGTAAGGACAATGATAACAATCGTATTTTACAGAACCCTCAGTTCCCTTTTGTCTGCTTACTTTTCTGCCTGCCCACATGTCTCATTCATTCTTCACATTATAAGTGAGAGATAATATTTCCCCTTTATTTATGGATAAGTAAACAGAGGCTCAGAGAAGCAAAGGATTTGTCTAAAGGTGCCCAGTCCTCAAGCCAATTGTAAGCTGAGAGTGAGAAATTTCACTGCAGTGTCATGTAGCAGATCCACACAGTCCTCTGCCAGCCCCACTGTATTTCCTAATAAACCATACTCAGATTTTATTGGCCTGTTTCAAGGATAGCCTTACAAAATCTTTCCAATGGTTTTAGTGTTTTCTTTTTTTCCTGGAATTTTATCCAAAAAAAGAACATGGCGTAATAGCCCAATTCTAAAGCTAACATCAGCCTCCTTTGTGCCTAGAATCTGACTTTCATCAAATGTATCTCTTGAACTCACACCCTATGTTAATAATTAAAGTTCCTATCACATAATTTCCATGGGTGTTTTGTTTGGATTGCCCAATAATTGATGTCCAGGGACAGAGCTTCCCCCAAACAAGGCTTTGAAGTGTGACCTCTTCTCTCCAGGAACAAAATGGTCTTTTGCGAAAATTAGCACCACAATGGCTGTTAGAGATAGTCCAGTCCAGGTTCCTCGAATTACAGACAGCACCTAAGGTT
Source organism: Canis lupus dingo (assembly GCF_003254725.2). Classification (NCBI taxonomy): domain Eukaryota; kingdom Metazoa; phylum Chordata; class Mammalia; order Carnivora; family Canidae; genus Canis; species Canis lupus. The sequence continues at coordinate 41,894,086 of NC_064257.1, forward strand.
ACCAAAGATTTTAGTGATATTCTCAAGGTTCCAGGACTGATGGAGCATTTTATTAAATCCACACATTTGTAGTTTTGCATTTTTATTGCCTTTTAGCTGCTCAATATTTAAAATCATGAAATACAATTGATCAGGGATTATGAGTTTAACACCCTCATTTTATAAGGTGGGAGACAGAGGTACAGAGCAGCTAAGAGTGAGAAATTTCACTGCAGTGTCATGTAGCAGATCCACACAGTCCTCTGCCAACCCTGATTTCACAGTGGGGAGTGAGTGAAGCCGAAATCCAGACTTCCTCATTCGCTCTCTGGAGATATTGCATAGGAGAGTCCTTCTCTAAATACACTCCACAGATACCTTCCAGTGTTAAAGGAAATCTGCTTCTCACTCTGGACTAATTGGATCATGATTTCTGGTAGTCACTCAGGAAACATACAGCCTCTGCCTGAGAACCTTCTGAGTCCTGACATTAACCATTTTCTCAGAAGGTTCTGACATTACCATATTCTCATGCTGATCTGAGTACCTCAAGCCAGGAGAAGATGAATCTTACCTCCTCCCCAGCATCCGAGACTTTAAGGGAAAGCAACACAGAAGTCTTTGTAACTTTCGTTAATATTTGCATCCCTTAATTCTTTTCTCAGGTCAATTGCTTCCATTAAAGTGCTCCTTCCCTCTTTAAAGCCCATTTCCTGTGATTCTCTTCTGTGCCAAAAGAAGGCAAGAGAGGTGGTTCACACTTGCTCCTCATTTTTTTTCTGCTTCCTGATCACTGTCATGTCTCCCTCACCACTCTGGTCTCATGCTCCACATTCTCGCATCATGTCTTACCTGATCGTTTTACTGCAGGAATTCCCGAACACCCACTCTTACTGTGCCTAATGTAGATATTCACAGTTTTGGGGAGCAAAGGAAGAGATGATGAATCCAAGTAAAGGGAAGCATTCCATCTGCATTTCCAAATGTTTTCACTTTTTTCTCCCCTATTGGATAATAATTTTTTAGGAACCAGGTAAATATTTTTGATTACACATTGTATAGGAAGTGGCTGAGCACACACACTTTGGAGTCAGACTACCCACATTCATAGATGTAACCCTGTGATTCACCAATTTCTATTCTGTGATGTCGGGCGAGTTGCTTAGTTTCAATAAACCTCAGTTTCCCATGTCTCCAATAGAGAAGTTAACAACTACATTTTAGGTTTGTTGTGTAAATGAGATAAGAAGGCCTGCAAGGGGTTAGCAGAGTGCCTGGCATATGGTAACTGCTCCATAATTAATAAGGTCCCAATTCATGTGTCTGGCCCTGTCTGCTGGCTTTACACGTGTCCTTTAACTCTCACCCACAAGTTTTTGTAGTATCATCATCATACACATTTTGCAATGAGGAAACTAAGGCATGTGTACAGCATACCTAAGATCCCAAAGTGAGTAGTGGCAGAACCAGGATTTGAAGTTAAGGCTTTCAGGCTCCAGAATCTGTGCTTTTCACCCATGTTTTTGTACCACAAAACAAAGCCTAATCGGGTAACCACAGTGGAATACTACATGTAACTCTCTCAGGACTCAGGTGCTAGTAAGAAATTGCTACCATTCACATTGGAAAATGATGCCACTGTGGGTAATTCTAGTTTATCACTTACACTTGAGGTGGAAACAGGTCTAAGCACCGAAGGTCCAGCAGAAGCTATGATAGAAGCTAGCAGTACAAGAATTCTCTCTCCCTTTGCCCCTTGCTTGTTCTGTTTTAGTTCACCATTGAACAGTTTATGGGAATGTACCCCAAACTGTATAAAGTAACAGCCTATTGGGTTAGCCCCTGCCTGAACTATACATTTCAAATAAAGGCAATGGAAGCCACATTTCAATAAAGAACTGTTGGATGGAGATTCACACCCTGCTTTGTAACGGCACAATGACTCCCAAGAAGGCAAACAAATATGGCAGCCTGGTTCCTAGAAAATCAAGCTCAGCTTCTGACACAATATGCCCACTGATGTTTGGTGAGGTGCCTCTGTTCCTAAGGTAAAATGGGCCTCCACAAAGAAAGAAGCAGGAGGCTCTCCACAATATAAAAGCATATCGGGCCTTTGACCAAAACTCATCCCAATACACCCAGCTACAGCTACCAAAAGGAAAATCAGTCTTCTTACCCTATGATCTTTTCTGACTCTGGATTTCCAGAGAGCCAAAGAAATGTAAGGACTCACAAGAAGCTGAAACTATATCAATAATTTTTGAAGACAAATCTTCAGAAACAGGAAAGGAGATCCAAAAGGCAAAAAGAAACATCTTTTAAGGCAGAGAACTGCCACTCTGAGACTTCGGGGAAACACTCCGAAACCCTGAGGAAGAACTGACTTTCTTTACAAGCAATCAGATAATAAGACTCCTTTAAGAAGCACAGGATAGTTTAATTCATCACCATAATTTAATTGTACAGGTTATGAAAGAGCAGTTCGCCTCCTCTCTTTCTCCGGCGCTGCTTTTGTGTATTAAAGTCAGACTAATCAAATTGGAGATTCCAAGAGTACTGTATTAGTCATCCCCATCCCTTTTAATTTGTTTAATGGCCTCCTCTGTGTGTGTGAGCGAGCGTGTGTGTGAGTGCATGTGTGTGTGTGTGTGTGTGTGTGTGTGTGTGTTCTGACTGGCTGTACATCGTTTAGCCTTACCACGATAAGTAAATAAAGAATGGATAGGGAAACTTCTGCAGAAAAGAATAAAGCATGTCTCCATCCTAAAGTTACATTTGCTATTTGAGTGATTCATGGGACGTGTCCTGCAAGCAACAGCGCTTATTATTTCTGCTTAGCGGTCTCCAGACACAGGAGAAGAGAGAGGGCGAAGAAAGGAAGGAAGGAAGAAAGAAAAGGAGTCTGAATTTACACTCACCGCTTCAAAAGCTCTTTTGTACTCAGCCAACTTCTCCTGGCTGAAGATGCAGTATTTGCCAAAAAGTCGCCTGCAAGAAAGCACACAACAAAACTATAAAACAGTTCATTAAGAGACTCCTTTTCTGCCCCACCCCCACCGTCTTTTAACAATTTTCCTTTGACGCAAGGGACATATTTTTAGAAAGTGGCACTTGGTGCCGAACAATGCCAACCGGGATTAGAAAATATTCACCTCGTTAGCGAAGTTTTGAGCTCAATTTGGCTGTTTGGGTCAATTGTCTTTTCACCTGGCTCGGGCCACCAAGTCAACGTGAACTAAGAATAGGGAGTTATTTAACATGTAGAACCCGTCGGCAAGCAAGCCTCTCAGAGCGGTGGTCTGAGGGGATTGAGAATGGCTGTCTTGTTTGGGTTGTTGTTTTTAGCTGCTCTTACACATTCAGACTTTCTGTCCATTCAGCCAGAGAGGCCACGTGTCCAAAACCTGAAAGGGGCTAGTGCTTTGGAGCAACTTGGTTAAACTTGCCTTTTCATATGTAGGCTTTCCTGGGGGACAGTTCTGGGTATTTCCTGGCCAGTTTAGGGGATTTCCTCCAGTATATAAGTTTTGAAAATGTTCATATATTCACACGGGTGCTAAAACACCAGCATAGGTTGTGGGGTGGGTGGGAGGGTAGGAAGGAGGAGAAAGTAGAAACAAAGAGTGATCAGTAACTTCTTCCATCCCAGGCTTCAGGGACACCTGCTGAAAAGTCACAAGTCTCGTGAAATGACTGGTTGAATGTTTTGGTCTCTCTAATGCCAACTGGCTGACTTTTCCAATGAACTGACCAGTTGTTTTGGCATCTTTCAGGAACAACTCTGGTTCAATCAGAATTATTTAGAAGTAATTATCCCATTGGGGGATTCTCAAGGCCTTTCTATTTCCTTCCTGGGCACCTGCTTTTTTGGTCCATTTTAATACTAATTAGTACCCCCAACCTTGGGAAGGGTAGTTCGGTTCACTTCAACAAACATTTTATTGAACATTCGTCATGTGCCAAGCACTCTGCTAGCTTCTGGAGATAGAAAAATAAAAAGAGGTGGTTGCTGCCATCAACAAGTTTAGGATTTAATGAGAGACAGAAGAGATTTCAAAGCAGTGCCACAAAAGAAACTCGGAGTGGGCTGGGATTCTGTGGAGGAGACTTTAGGTCAGCCTGGGCTCTTGGGAATGGCTCTTCAGGGAGCCAACAACTGGGCTGAGTTTTAAAGGATATGGAGTGATAAGCCAGTTAGAAAGAATGAGAAAGGAACCCCAGGAAGAAGGAATCATATAAGAAAAGACAAAGGAGTATAATATAGCGAGAATCACAGTTCAGTAAATGAGAGCATAAAATGTGAAGACAGAAACTTAGGGGATGAGTTGAAGAAACAGGATAAGTGACCAAACTTTAGATGGTCTAGCCACCATTTTTAAAGCAACCGTGCTTAATCTCAAGGGCATCAGGGAGCCCCTGAAATGTTACAGCAAGGGTATCAAGGGGATCAGACCTGAACTGAGTCAGATCTTTATGTAAATCTTTGGTCATATCTTTGGACTTGAGCACCAGAGATGAGAAGGAGGTTAGCAAGACTATTGCAACCATTCAGGGAAGAAAGGATGACATTCAGAATGAGATATTTGGTGGTTGGATTATAGAAGAAGATTAATGTTTCTAAAGTGTGTAGCAGATAAAATTAACAGGATCAGGGGAAAAGGAGAAGCTAGGATAATTCCAACATTTCCAGCTGGACAGTGCTATTGACCAACAGAAGACCCTCAGAAAGGATAGTATGAAGGTGGAGGAGGAGAGATGAAGTGATTAAGAAGTATGGTAAGTTCTGGTCCCACTGGCACAGTGGGCAGAGGGCAGTCAGACATGGGCACAGCAAGCTTCCAAAGCCTTTGATTTAAACCATGTATTCCCAATAAAACCAATGTTTCCTCAAAGGGGTGAAAATTTATTCATGGTCAGGGGCGGGGTGGCAAAAACACTTAAATATTACCACAGTTTGTATCTCCTCAAAGGACCATAGTACCTAAACATATTTATATATCTTGGTATTAAAATTTTGTAGTGGGGGCTGAGAAGGTAGGTGGTGAGTAAAAAAATAAAAATAAAAATAAAAATAAAAATAAAAATAAAAATAAAAAAATAAAATACAAGCTCCTTAGGAGGGCAATAATGAGCCAAAGGTTGAGAAAGGCTAACTTAAACTATGGTTTTATTGTAGGCTGCTAAAAGCTGATAGAGAGCTGCTTTCAATGGCTGAAATGTGAATCTGGTTTGTTTATTGAAATGCAGATTCTAGGACTTCCCACCTCCTAGGATATGGATTCAGAATTCCTTGTGAGTAGAGCCCAGGAATCTGCATTTTAAATAAACCAACTAATGGCTTCTTACTCCCTGCCATAACCAATGAAAAAATTCAGGGATCCAAGCCAGGATTCAGAGGCAATAATATCCTAATGGTGGTACGAAATTGAAAGGAAGAGAAAGAGTGTAAAAGCACCAGAATCCTATAAGTGGAATTTGGGAGCCTGGATCTCATTTGCCAAACCTTAGAGTGGGCAACCCATCACTCTTTATGAAAGAGGAAAGACAGAGATCGAAGAAGTTCTGGCAAAGTTGCTGTAGTTGTTCCAGCTTGAAACATCAGGGGCCTGTGTAAATTGGAAAGGAGGAGTGAATCCATTAACAGATATTGGTCTTCATGGGTGGCCCTGCAAGATTAGTTCTACATAAACCCGAATGTGCCGGCATGACGTTCCTCATTCACCTAGCAAATTCCACTCTATACTAAGTACAGCACAAGCTCTGGAATTGTATAATATCTATCAAAAACTCATCAAAGTAAAAGTATTTATAGAGATTGCCTGAAAGACATATAATCAATCCATGTATCTATTCTTCACTGAAGATAACCCACCATCTCTTGTGCCCTTGCCCTTACCATCCTCCCCTTCCATTTGGGCTGCTAAAAAAGCAAAATCAGAATTACTCACCACTAGTAGCAAGAAAAGACTTAATTATTAGGTGTGTTTTTCTTAACCTTGTTCTTATTTCCACTTTATGTTCTTAAATAAAAAAATAAACCAGGGCCCCTGTACTTATGGCTCTTTCAGGGACTCGTAAATGAGGTGAAGGTATTATGTTATCTGGACATTACCTGCTGAGCAGGGATTAGTTGTATGATCAACCCATTCTAGCTTAAGGCAAAACTGCAAAGCAACAGATATGAAATAGATAAATTCCAAAGAAAATGGCATGGGGAAGGGGCAAATCAGGAATGCTAATAGGCCAAGAGGACAGTACTTTACCCATTTCCTACCCATGTGATAGCATTAGGTATATTGGCTGAGGGTTTCTTAAGCCACACAGTGTTTCCACTGAATCGGTTCAAGGATAGACACTTAACCCCAACTCATCCAGTGAGAAAAAAATAGACATTTCCCCCAAAGTTTTGGGGGAAGGACAAATCTTCCTTTCACTTGACTTGGGAGTGATTTGATGTGAGATTTAGAGCCACAGCAGCCATCTTGCTGCCATAGTTTCTCTCCATTTTTCTCCTTCTGTAAGATTATCCTGAACTTCCTTTGGAAATCCATCTCTTGCATACATAAATATGTCTTGGATGGAATCACTCTCATCTTCATGTTCAAATAGGTTGAGTTGGATTTGCTGCCAGTTGCCAGGAAGACTCCTAATTAATACATAGATCAAAGGACAGAGTAAGAAATGTAAGATAAAGGCAAGGTTGGAGTTAATACATGAAATGCATCCACTTGCTTCAGGTAGGTTACCAGTTTTGGTCTGACCTTTTTAGCAGTCAATGCAAAAGTAGAAATATGAACAGCTATTGCTGTATACTGAATGTGCTCCCCTCATATTCATATGTTGAAGTCCTATCCCTAATGTGATACTATTTGGAGGTATGGCCCTTGGGAAGTAATTAGGTCATGAAGGCAGAGACCTCATGAGTGGGATTTGTGCCCTTATAAAAATTAAAAGCTATCCTGGACAGCTCTCTTTACTCTTCCACCTGTGAAGACACAGCAAGAAGACAGACACTGTGAACCAGGACACAGGCCCTCACCAGATACCAAACCTACTGGTGCCTTGATATTAGACATCCCAGCTTTTAAAACTGTGAGAAATATGTTTGTTGTTTATAAGCCATCCACTCTACAATATTTTGTTATAGCCACCTGAATGAAGTAAGAGAGTTGCTTTCAGGTTTCATAGAGTCTATAAATTAAAACAAGCCAGATGCTTAGAAAAAGAACAACTATTCTTAGAAACAACATACTAAGAAAAATCTCTCCCCTGGGTCCTCATAAAGAGAACATAATTTAACAGGGTAAACAATATCTTCAATAATATCCTTATAATAAATAAAATTAGTTTTGTGTGCCTGCTTGCATTTTTATAACATCCCTTAATGTATGCTGAAGACATCACAACCAAATATTATTTAGTAAAAATAACTCTACCAGGGTCTAAAATCTAGCTTTCTGTAGTCCTGAATTAATCCAGGAAAATGTTTCTAATTCTCTGGAGTCTTGATTTCCTGTAGAGCCTGGGGCAGTCCCAATGAGGCCTGGAGCCTTCTCTGAAGCTCCCAAGAATCAGAGATAAGTGAAAAAGGATCTGTGTGTCCCCCAGCCAATCTTTAACTAGTCTTTGCTTCGATCTGTTTACATGCCTCACTTAAAAAGAGAGAGATTTTAAGCAGAGAGACTTTGAACAAATGAACAAAATTCTTTTAAGAACTAGTGCCCTGGAAAAATTATTTAGATAAGTCCCTACAAATATTGATCTTTCCATAATTTTTAAGCATATAGGGACAAAGGATTTGAGATCATGCATCCTGAAAATACCTAGAGGGTATTTAGCACATGTCTGGTCTAAAGAAGACCCTTAGGTTTTAGCAGTAGAATCTAACTGGAAAATCTGGAAAGAATGAACTGCATATGATTCACTCAGCTTTTCCATTTTTCCTCCTCAGAGAGGGCTGCTCACAGAAAGTTCTTTGCCTTACTATGCTATCAGTCTTATTCAGATTACTCATCTGTAACTCTAATTTGGGTAGCATTGCTTGTATCTGGTGGATAAACCTGTAGACTCCTGGGGTTCAAAAAGCAGGTTTATTTATCACAAACTAAACTATTTCCTTCAACTTAGCCTTCATTTGTAATAAAAGACAGAAGGTAAAATCCTTGCCTTAGTTGTAGTAAGTGGAAACTAAAGAATTCAGTGATAGGATAGCCAATTAGGAAATTGAGGAATTAATTGGTGAACTTGAGTAGCTAGCTGGCTGACAGTTCTGGTGTTCCAATTTGTGACCAAAATCTATCCTGACACCACTGTATTGAGAATGATTGATTCAAAAGTCTGTCACCAGTTTGGATGGTGGCAGCAGCTCCAGACTCTCCCAGCTATTTGACATTTGCTTTTTCATACTGATTCAAGTGTATGGGACCAGGAGAATCCTGGAGATATGGAGACCCACCCCTCCCTCACCTCCCCATTTTTCTAGATGGGGTTACCCGAAGTTACCTTACTTGTGTTTGACTTCCTTTCCATATTCCCCCTCCCCTTGAAACTTGAGAAAGAGAGCTGGATGGAGAACTGACCCCAACCTCTAATCCTGCATGATCACAAGGTATGCTATAACAGGATTTTTATTATAGGTCCTTTAGTTCTCAATTTCTTTAATTTCTCATGGTGGTTCAGAACCTAGATAGTGAAAAGAATATTTATTGGGCCCCTGAAAAGGCTACTAAGGAAATGTTGACTTTTAGTTGTGATTGAGGCTAAGCAGATTCATCTTAACCAAAACTTGTGGAAATGTGGGCAGTTAAAGCTCATAACTACTTTTTGAAGAACTTCTGTCCAGTTGGATTGATTGGAAGCCATGATTTGCTCAAATACTTTCTTGAAACTGAAATGGAAGTTTGTCTTTTCAGATGGAACCCCTTCCTGGGGCAAGGGCACATAAATGAGAAATCACCAATGGCAACACAGCAACACAATGATAAATTTTCCAAACATAAGAGCATGGAAACTCCCATGCTGAAGTGTATGAGATAGTTGCAAGAGGAAGGGCACAGTTGCCTGATGTCAGTGACTCTCAATCTTGGGGGTACAGCATAGGTAAGTGTAACTACTGTCTACAGAAAAGTGAGATGTGTCTCTAGGAAAGATGGGCACCCAACCTTTCAGGGCAGAGAAGGGCAAAGAGGTGGTGGGCAAGAGCAGGAACTTGTTTTTGGTAGGAAGGGCATAGCTGGGGGAATGCCCCCTCTCAGGATCAGCTCACCTTCTGCCAGTAAACTACAACAACAATGACAGTGAAGTCACTCCTTCAGCTGGTAAAACCAATTAGATGCACAGGTCCAGCTCCAACTTGAAGGCACAGCATTAGCCTCTGCCATCGTAAATTCACGCCTACATTCTTGTGCCTGAGAAATGCATAGGGGAGAGGGGAATTAGCACTTTGGAATATGTCAGGGTCAACGATCTTACTAATGTCCAATGAGATGGCTCTACAGCACTGCTGGGAGTCACTGCCCTGAGTGACATAGCTCTTTTTTAAAAGGCTATAGATAGACCTTAAAACTCTCAGCTTCCTTAAATAATCCCATTATAAAACCATCAGTCCATGAACTTATCTACACACTATTGGATCTGTTCATTTTTCCAGACTACATCTGACAGATTTTCTTTGCCACCTCCTGCTAAGAGTTAATTTTTTTTTTCCTTTTAACTATCCCAATGATCATGTCTCCTGAAAAGAGATTTCAACTTTAAAAAGTCAGCTGAATTGGAATGGTATTTGTAGGTTTTTTGCAAGGGGATTTCTTTTTCTCTGTTTAAATAACTAGTATCATTTCCTTATGGATTCAATGGCCAGAGCTAAAAGAACTTGAGGCTAAAATCAAGGCAAATTGATCTCTTTGAAAAGAAAATGGTTTCTCTTTCCAGGTACTCAAAATGCCTTTTTAAAGGAAAGAACAGTACAGGATACATTCTCATCTCAGAACTAAATGAAACAGCATATTTCACAAGGTATCTGCATCTAAATGATTTTTCCAAGTGTAAGGTAAACATACTTCATAAGACATGAAAAAAGCACTAACTGAAAGGATAAAAAATTGATAAATTTTGGTTATTTTAAAATTAAGAACTTCTGAGACTTCATTAAGAAAGGAAACTGTAGAGTGACAAGGCATTTGCAATATTTATCTAGTTTGTAATATTTTATACAGCCAAAATATGTAAAGATCTTTTTTAACTTGCTAAGAAAAAGAGAACTAAAAAAATGGACATAACCAGACTCTCCTCACAAAAGAAGAAAACCAGCACAGATAAAAAAAAAAAAAAAAAAAAAGAGTGAAAAGTTGCTCAAATTGATTAGTCATCAAAGAAATGGAAAATAAAACAGTGATGACACATGGCTTGATACATGCAGGTGGCTGCATTCAAAACAAACAACATCAACCACAAAAATAAAAATATAAAGTTCTGAGGAGGATGTGGAACCATGGAAATACAGATGCAGTTGTTGGGAAAGTAAGCTGTTTGGCATTCCCTAGAAAGGTGAAAGTCTGTATAGCTCACATTCCAGTGGTGTGACTCCTAGTTCCCCAGTCTAGACATACACGTAAAAATATGCACCAGGAGCCATTTATACATGATATTCCTGTGGTATGGTGTATATATAGCCAAAGATGGAAGACCGCCCAAGTGTCCCTCCGCAGCAGAATGGATGAACAAAATGGGATTTAATAAAACAGAATACAGTATTTTCATGGAAATGAACAAATTACGCTCACAGAGAACAATGGTGAATCTTAAAAATGTAATGTTGGGTAAAACAAACCAGATATTAAAAGATGCATGTGGCATGCTTAAATGTTAAAATTGATAAGTATGTAAGGAAGAGGTTACCCTAAGAGCTAGAGCTGCAGATGTATTGCTCCACGGGATCCCCTCTTCAGGAGCCCTGCACCCACTTGAGCAGCTAAGAATGTTCTCTCTTGATGATTCACAGCTAAGTCCCTCTCATTGGGTCACAGGAGACTGTACACCCAAGGTCACACGCCCTCCCTCCTTTGGGGTTGACTTATGTGTAATGACTGGCTCATGTGGGAATAAGAAAGCCCAGCCCACTTGCCTCTGTTTAGGACAACTCGGAGACTCCTGCAGGACTGATGACCAGACTGTGAACCAACTTCCTTCTCCCTTTGCTCACCTTACCTTCCTGATTTTCTTACAGGTGCGTGTCCCAAGAACTTCCCCAGTAAAACTTCTGCTTGGAACTTTCTATCTTAGAGCTTTTTTTCAGGAAATTCTGAAAGAGTCTTTACCAATTTTATTTGAGAAAAAGCAAGTGAAGGGAGCCATTACTGGAAAGGGACACTCTGGGGCTTCCAGAATACAGGCAATGTTCTCTTATTAGAACCAGGTGGTAATTGCATATATATGCTCTGTCTATAAAAAGTCATTAAGCTACACTTCCATCTTTTCAGATCTTTTTTACAATCACCCTATTTCACACACACACAAAAACGGATTAAAAACACTTTTATTCCTCATGGATAGAGGAACAAAATTATTTCTAATACAAGTGTAATGTTTGAAAACAGTTTCTCTTTAGGTGCTTCCTCCTTTCCACAACTATTCTTTGGCTGTGACACATATATATCTTTCAGTCAACCAACTTGGAACTTCACATTCATCAGCCATGTTATGATGGTTCTGGAGCTTCTTTCCAACAGGTTTCTGTAGCCAGAAGTACGGCCTCACAGTGCCACTGAATGGAGTCAGAGACCTCCACTTCCCTTACATTACATAGGGGAACTCTGAGGGCTGCTAATGACTGTACTAATGTGCCTCTGAGTGGGTCTGTTCCCTTCATGTGGAATGCTACTCTTTGCCCTGCAAGCCCAGCTAGGAAATGCGAGTACGAGTGACATATGTCTCCTGTAAGCAGAGGTTTTAAGTGTCATCTCATGACTCATCATTCTCCCCCTTCCTTCTGCTCTGACACGAGCAATGTCCCAGACACAGGCTGCTCCATCCACCCAGTCCCAGCACAGGCCACAGCTGAACCACAGTGGACACTGTCTTCACCAGCTTGAGCTGTCACAGCAAGTTCCCCACATGATAGGCTGTGTGGAGGAAACAACGAACATTGATTTCTCACTGTTCCGCAGGCTGGGAAGTCCAAGACCAGGGTGCTGACATATTCAGTGTCTAGTGAAAGTGCTTTTCCCTATCTGCAGACGGCTGCCTTCTGATTATATCCTTGCATGACAGAGAGAGACAGAGAGAGGGAGAGACACTGAGAGAATGAGCCCTGGTGTCTTCAATCCCTTCTAAGGTCATCAATTCCATCATGACTGTTCAACCCTCACAACTTCACTTAAATGTAATTACCCTCCCAAGGCCCACTTCCACATACCATCACTGTGGGGATTAGGATGTCAATGTATGGACTGGAGGGCAGGGACTATTCAGTCCATTGCAAACCCTTGGCATGGACAACAACTCACTGTAAACCATTGCAATTTTAGGGGTATTTGTTATCGAGACATAACTCAGACTATTCTGACCGATACACAGAACTAGCAAGGGACCCAAAAATCTCAAGCACCACATAAGAGGACCTCAGCAATGGTGCAGATTCTCATGCAATATGCAGTCCCTCCCTTCATGTACATGTTGAAATGCACACACATACGAAGACTTAATGTGCCATTGCTGATAAACAGACACTGCTTCTAAGGTGAGATTTCCCAGATAAAAATAAGAAGAATAAAACCCAAGAAAAAAATTTATATAAAATGGCAGCCGCAATTTGATCTTACTTAAAAACGACCTTGCTTTGAAGAGCTTGTCATAGCCCCTCTGCAAGCCAGCTGAGAGATTTCCATTAACCTGCCTTTTTTGCTCCCACACCTGAAAATGGTCTGTGACTGCCACACAGAGCCACAGCTGCCTTTCCATCTGGGTCTGTCACTTAAAGCAGTTGCTGGGCCCAGCTGACACATCTTCCTGAGTATCCAGCGTTCACCGCAGTACCACAACATGAAAAGGCTAAGAAAAGAGAGATTTTCATCCCTGGTCCTGTCGGGCAAGCTTAATAGAGGTTGAAAGAAATGCTCACGGGTTCCATTTTTAGCTTGCTTGGACTCTGCGAGACAGCTGGCAAAACTTGATCACACAGAACCTTGTGAGGCTGCAGCTCGGTCACATCAGGCCAGCTTGGAAAGGCTTTTGTTTCCACTGCATCCAGGCCTTATCACCTCCTTCTGTCACTCATCCTTCTCAGTCCACCCACAAATCCTCCAGGATTTATTGCAGATGCAGCAAGCTTGCTGGAAATAATGGTACAAGCAAAGAGGCTAGTTGGCTATCGACTCCAAGCTCTCGGTAATACCAATGGGAAATTATGTGCACAAAAGGTGCGCTGGGGTGACAAATGAGGAGAGGGCTGGCCCATTGAAGATGCTGGGACTTAGGCAAAGCTGACACACTAATACCACGCCACCAGCTTTATCTGATTACATTCTGGGGCTGGGGGCTCCCCACACCCACCCGCACATTTTCGAGAAAGACACAGGTTGCTTTCTTTGGTGTGCAGTGTACCGTGAAATGGTAATCTCGAGAATTATTATATTTATATAAACCATGAAGCGTTTTTATGCCCCACGAAAAAAACCATTTCCAGATCCCACAATAAGTGTGTTTTTACATTGTTGACTAGAGAAGCATGTAAGGGTCAGAGGAAGATATTAAATTAGGATGAAGGGAATTAACACAATTTTTACCAAAGAAAAGTAACTTTCTGGCCTTATCTTAGGCATATTTCTATTGGACTCCAGTCAGACTTGACTTAGGGACACATTCAGAGCAACAGTAATGGCATTCTTCACCCATGTTTTTGCAAAAGAAAACCCGTGTTCAGTTTCTCACGTGAAGCTGTGAGTGGGGCCTTCACAAGGTAATAACCCACATCCGAGTTTGTTTGTACTCAGTGTGCTCTCCCCTGAAGCAGGTGGCAATGCTGGGTTCTGGGCGATGTAAAACGGGTTTAGCACTGGCTCCACATTAGAAAAGCCCTCAGCCCTTGGAGTGAGGGTAGCCTCATGGACAGAGTTTGTCCCTTTTTTCTAATCTCCTCATTCTCATAGAAACAAAGTGAAATTCTTTTTTATCTGAGTCCTAGTTGCCTGTTCATGGTTCCAACTAATTCCATCTGCTGTTCCTTCCCATTTCCTTCCCACAGCACTTTTTTCCACCCTCAAGTTTGGTAAAAGGCAGAGTAAAAAGAATAAAATGATGACATCTGAGGATCATTAATGCAACTTGACGGAATGTCGAAATGTTCAAAAAGGAACTTTCTTCAAAAAGTACTCAATACAACTATTTTATGGAACGATGCATCTTCAGCTACCTGTCGCAAGATCTATTTACTAGGCAGTTTATTTACCTCACTCAGAAATACAAAAATTCCTTAAAATGTCAATAGTTGGCAAATTATTGGTTCCACTGGGTGGAATGACACATATCCATTATGTGTCTTCATTGTAACCTGGTCTAGGAGACTTAGCAGAGGACAAAACAGACTCCTGCTTTGTTAGTCAGAGTATATATAATTCATTTTAGAAAGTCATGTGTGTCCTCGCCTCTCCAGTAAGGTGTCTTTCTCTGAACTCCATGCGTCAGCTTATGTCATGCAGTCCTTAGGACAAGGAGTTAATAAAAGATGATTTGCAAGCCAATAAAATTCTACTAATGTCATCCATTCTTAAAATGCCCCCCTATCGTGACTCATACCCACAGAGCAGCCAGTCATGAGTCACAGAATTGGGACCGTTTTTCAAAGCAGAGGTCTCAGAGGGCAATCTTAAGAGAAACTCTCATTCCTAAAATCACACTCCAGCAGATTAAAGAGGCTCCGCCTTTTCCTGGTCCCCGATGATCCCTTGGCATGGCTCCGTGGCTCCGCCTTGTCTTGCCTGGCCAGGCAAGACAGGGCTGGGTTTCACCCATTCGGTAGTCACACTCCCAGATGCAGATGGAAAGAAGTGTTTTCTCTGTTTTTGATTTTTGGTGTTAGTCCTCCAAAAAATTTCTTTCCCAAAGAGATGAAATTTTGCTTTCATCAAGCACAGCATACATACCTACCCACGTTTAATGAGAAAAATTGAACAGGTGTGCTTCAAAACCCCAGCAGAATCTTGCCCCACTCTGTAAAAGCCACCCCTTCCTGGTCTCTCAGCAATTTCCTCCAAGCGACATGCCTCTAATTTTAGACATCATCTATTGTCTTCCTAATTCAAAAGATGACCATCATTCACTTTCTGTTTTTTTTTTTTTAAGATTTTATTTATTTATTCATGAGACACACACACACACCACACACACAGGGTGGGGGGGAGGGAGGCAGAGACACAGGCAGAGGGAGAAGCAGACTCCACAAAGGGGGCCCGATGCGGGACTCAATCCAGGGACCCCAGGGCCACGCCCTGGGCCGAAGGCAGGCGCCAAACCGCTGAGCCACCCAGGGATCCCCAATGGCTCACTTTCACCACCTGTCTCTCCTCTCCTGTTATTCTGAATTATAGTTATACTACAATTTTTGGTTAAGCCAATATCAAATGTTCACATCATTATGTCTAGGCGAATACTGTTCTTTGCTGAGTTAAGGCATGAACTTTAATTATCTTTCTTCCCTTGCCCAACTTCTACTTTGAGTCAACAACCTCATTTTCCATTTTTACAATTTTCTGTATTTCTGAATCTGTGATGCTTCCCAAACTCACCACCTAAACTACAGATGCCTTCCCAATATTCCTTTCTGCACAATCAGATACTTAGATTTTCTCCCACATCCACTTCTCAACAAAACTGCTTCCCCTTATAACCTGCAGAATCACCATCCTGAGATTTCTGATCGCCATGGTCTGAGAAGTCCCTGTCCCTCTTTGCTGTGCCCTGTCCATTTCATGAATTCCATGCTTCCTCTACCACTGCTTACGTACCCATAATGCAGTGACTCACCCCTCTAGTCGTAAAGAAAGGTACACAAAAAGCTATATGAGTAGGGGGTAGGTTTTGTCCATCTGAACATATCTAGCAAACTAAGATGCCCTCCACACTCAGGCTATGATTCCTAGCCTCTCTTGCAGGTGGAATGCGAGTAGTGTGAATGTGTAAAATGAATACTTCTTACCTTTCACTCTTTCCTCTTTTTCACTCTTTGTTAATAGCTCCATTGAGGCATAATTTCTATAGGATAAAATTCATCCACTTTTGGTATTCAGCTGGTTGCATTTTGATAGTTACACACATTCGCGTAAACTCTACCATAATTACAATAAAGAACGTTTCCATCACCCTCAAAGAATCCTTCACATTCTTTGTGGGCAATCCACTCCTTCAGCTTTTCGCCCAAGAAATCTGCTTTCTGTAACTATAGTTTATAGTTTTGCCTTTTCTAGAATTGTGTGTCAGTGGTGTCATGCAATAGATAGTCTTTCATGTTTGATTTTTTCTTTTTTCTTTCTTTTTTTTTATTTTTTTATTTTTATTTTCACATGCTATTCTGAGATTCATCCATGCAGTTGGGTGCATTAGCAGTGTAGTGTTTTCTACTGGAAAGTGCTTCATAGTATGAATATACCAGAGTTTATTTATTCTTTTACCAGTTACTGGACACATTTGCTTGTTTGCAGGGTTTTGCTTCTATGAGTAATGCTATGAATATTTGCTTACAGTCTTTGTATGGACATAGGCCTTCATTTCTCTTCGATAATATTAAAGAACAAGAGTGTCAGATTATGTGGAAAGAACACATTTAACTGTATTAGAAAATTGGTAAACTCCTTCAAAAACACCTATAGCATGATGTATCCTTACCGGCAATACATGACAGTGTGGTTTTACATCAATACTTAGTATGGTCTATCTCCTTACTCCAAACATTCTAATGAGTATATGGCATCTCTTATTGTAGTTTTAATTTCATGTTTTCCTGATGACTGAGCATGTTCTCGTGTGCCCATTGGCACACCCATATATCTTCTTTTGTGAATGTTTAAAATTTTTGCCCATTTTTTATTGGGGCATTCATCTTACTTGTTTTAAACAGTTATTTTTATATTTTGGAGATAAGCTATGGCAGTCAGCCTCCAAGTCAGCTTCCAGTATTCCCAGCTTCCTTGTGTAATTGCTTGATTACCAATTAATTACTATATCGAGTCAAGGTTGGTCTGTGAAAGCAATAGCGCATGGCAGAGGTGGTGGTATGTGCCATAGTCATCCGTGGCTGTCGTGACAAAACACCATAGATGGAGTGACTTAAACAACAGAAGTTTACTTCCCCAAAGTTCTACAGGCTGGAAGCCTGAGATTAAGGTGCCAGCATGGTCAGTCTGGCGAGGGTTTTTCATCCTGACTTGCAGATGGCTGCCCTGTGGCTGTGTGTAAACACGCCCCTTTCTTGGTGCCTCAGTGCCGAGAGAGAGAGATCTTTTGCAGCATTCACCTCGCTTCATCTCCTTACGTAGACATTTTGTCAGCTCACACCATCACAGGAGTGATGAATACAGTACAATAAGATATTTTGAGAGAGAGAGAGAGAGCACATTCATGTAACTTTCATTACAGTATTTTGTTATAATTGTTCTATTTTATTATCCATTATTAATTACCAACTATTATTATTTATTTTATTATTAATTATTAATCTCTTACTATGCTTAATTTATAAATTAAATTTTATTATAGGTATGTATGTATGTATAGGAAAAAACAATATATGGCGCACCTGGGTGACTCAGTGGTTGAGCGTCCTCCTTGGGCTCACGACATGATCCCAGGATCCTGGAATTGAGTCCTGCATCGGGTTCCCTGCAGGGAGCCTGCTTCTCCCTCTGCCTCCATCTCTGCCTCTTCCTGTGTGTCTCTCATCAATAAATAAAATTAAATAAATAAATATATATATAAATATATATATAGATAGATAGGTTAAGTTTAGCACTATCCATAGTTTCAGGCATCTGACATCCATCATACATTGGGGGGTCTTGGAACATACGCCCCCACAGATAAGGGGGGACTATTTTACTCTGAATAATTGAACCTGAGTTGCTATGACTAGATGCTTAGATTTTAGAATATTAGTTCTCCTTGAGATCATAGAATATAAATAAAAGAAACACATTATATAGTCTATTGGTATAACTCTTTGGTTTCCTTTTTTTTTTTTTTTTTTTTGTAGTGATGACTTAGGGGATATTTTAGGTGCTTCCTGAAGACTTGTTGAATGACACCTGACTTTGCAGGGAAGAAACCATGCCTGTAACAATGATCTAAACATCTCCCTCTCCAAAATACTGACAAATGCTGCTTCTACTATGTCCTGCTCCATTTCAGCACTAACAGTTCAACTCATCCTTTACACACATAGGTCCAGTTTATCTAGCATGCGGTGTTCTATATTTAACAAAGTAGGCCAACAAGCTGTTACTCAAAAAATGTATTTTGAGTAATAAGATTGCTGATGTAAAAACATCAGAATCAAACCTCCAGGAGAGCAGATTGTCCTCTTGTCCTCAGGAAAGACATCTTAAGATGAAACATCCCCCCTACCTTTGTTTGTTGTGTAGGAACACCTGTCATCATTAAGGGACACCCCTGAAACTCCCAAGGCCCTCGCTCTCACTGACTCCCCTGAAATGTTTGTTCACTCTTCCTATTGTGTCTCTGCAAGGCTGAACCCTGGGGAGGAGTTCTGTTCCTTCTCCAATAGGGGCTCCCCCATGTTCCCCAAGAATGACTTGGGGAACAAAGTTCAAAGTTCTTTTCAACCAGAAGTCTTTTCTACACCCCAAGATCAATATTCTGTCCTGGAAGTTCATTTGACTCAGTAAAATGATTCTCAATAAATATTTATTGTGAAGAAGAGAAAGAATCCATCTTTCCCTAGAACAAAAGGAGAAATTTCAGTGAAGGGAAGCATGAAGTGGAAAAAAATAAACCTTTCTTGAGCCTCTATTTGTGCCAAAACATTGTTCTAGATGTTTTATTATATTAATACTAACACCAATACCAATTTTAATGCTAATGAATACTGACACCAAGACTGATAATAATATTGATACTAATACTAGTACAAATACTAATACAGATACTGATACTATCTACCAGTTCCAATACCAAAGATACTGGTACTGGTATTAACCAACCATTTCTCAGGTTTTTTCCTGCATGGATGGACCTCCACAAGAGTAACACTCCTGGCCTCTTACCCCCTTTCTTACCTTTTCTTCTCCATGGAGAAGAAATGAGTAGCTTAATGGATGAGTGACAGCCACTGATTAATTCAAAAGCTGTAATCCCTGAGGATCCATCCTCTTTTCATCTCTCTCTGTCCAAGCACTGCCCACAAAAAGCAATAATCCTGGATAAGAGTGTCTATAGGACTCAGTGCCCTTCAGGTCATGCCCAAAGGCTTGGATTTTGAGAGCTGATGGCACAGAGAGCAAGCTAGTCCATTGGCCTAGCTGAGTGCCCCCTCTGGCTCCCTGAGGCAAGTCATGGCAAAGATTGCTTTTCCAGGCCACCTGTTATGGAATGAATTGTGTCCATTCCAAAATTATGTTGAAGTCCTAACCTCCAGGATCTCAGAATGTAACTATATTTGTAGATAAGGTCTTTAAAGAGATGATTAAGTTAAATGGTGTCCTTAGGGAGGCCCCTAACCTAATCTGATTGGTGTCTTATAAGAAGAGGAAATTTAGACACAGACACGCATACACTTTGAGGAAGGGTCATGTAAAATACAGAAAAAGACAGCCAATTACCAGCCAAGAGAGAGACCTGAGGAGAAACCAACCCTGCCAACATCTTTATCTTGGACTTCCAGCCTCTAAAACTGAAATAAATTTCTGCTGTTTGATTAAATCACTTAGTCTGGTTATGGCAGCCCTAGCAAACAACTATACCACCCACCGTACCAAAGTGATAAAAATCGTGTTGAATTGCCCTCTTGATGAGAGACTTCTCCCAGGTGGGTTTAAGTTCATAGATCATGGGTTCTTGGTGACAAGCATAGATGCACTGGCATCATGACAAAGAAACTAAAACAATTTTCTCTATTTTCTCTCCTTCCTTCCGATCTGAGCATTTGCTACCTCGGCTTTGGCAACACTGATATTTGATTCTAGAAACATGATTTTTTCTGAGGTAATAGCTGCTCTTGCACTTATACTAAACAAAACAACAACAACAAACTACCCACTGTTATTTCATTTTTCCTTGGAGTTGAACTTACCTCCCACAATGGGTACAACAAAAAGTCCTTAGTGGCTCCTCTGTCTAGAACACTCTTCTCCAGAACCCAGTTGTCTTGGGTTAAATATTACTCCCTTGAAAATTCCTGCTCCAACCCCCAAGATGAGGTTAGGCACCTCTGTTAAACATCTCATGTACCTTATATTTTCCTTTATGAGTATTATGACAATTGGAATTAAGTACTTATTAAGTGTAATGAATTTTTAAATGTCTGTTTCCCTCCCAGAAGACCATAACCTTCATAACATCATACGATATAGTTTCTTCTTCCACTTGTATCCCCAAGACCTTGCCTAATTCCTAGCACATAGTAGGTCCTCAAGACATTCATTAAATGCATGAACAAACCAATCCTATCAGGTAAAAGGTATACATCTCTAATTTTCTCTCAGACTCATTTACTCAAGGCTCAAAAATTCTGGTAAGAGCAGAATTTCCATGACATCTGAGGGAAGAGCTCTGGGATGACTTCATTTAGGGCAGCCAGGTAATACATACATGGGATGCCCAGACAAATGGGAATCTCAAGTAAGCAACAAATAATGTTTTAGCCTAAGTTTGTCCTAAATATTGCATAATTATTACTTGTCACTTATCTAAATTTTATGTTTCTTTAAAGATTTTATTTATTTATTCATGAGAGACACACAGAGAGAGACAGAGAGAGAGAGAGGCAGAGACAGGCAGAGGGAGAAGCAGGCTCTATGCAGGGAGCCTGACATGGGACTCAATCTTGGGTCTCCAGGATCAGGCCCTGGGCTCAAGGCGGTGCTAAATCACTGAGCCACTCAGGATGCCCTAAATTTTACATTTAACTGGGCATCCTGTATTTTTAATTACTAAACCTAAGGACCCTATTATTCAGAGGATCTTATTAATAGGAAATTTGAAAAGTAAGCCAGCAAAAGAGTTGAAAATGAAAATGGCAGACTCCTTGAGACTAGGAATCAGGAGACTTACCATAGTATCTGCCACACCCATTCTCATTCTCTCTCTTTCTCTCTCTCTCTCTCTCTCTCTCTCACACACACACACACACACACACACTGTGGTGCTCAGCACAGTGCATGACCCAGAGGTATCAATATCAGTTGTTGACCTGGACTAAAATTTCGCTAAGTATCTCCATCCACAAAGGGCCATGGAAAGAAAAATGCTACTAAAATGAATGAATAACAGAATGAGTCAATAATTACATACCCCTAAACCTGGAAGGAGTTAGGGACCACCTATCTACTGCCTCATTCCCCAGTGGGGGAAATATGGCCTAGGGTCCTTCTATGACTTGTCTAAGACCTTACAATTGGCAGTGGCATATCTGGGGCATAACCAGATCACCCCAACTCCTCAGTCCTCCTTCCACATCCTACACTAAAGATATTTCTAACAAAGGCAAAACTTTTTTGGCTTTGAAATTCCACACCTACATTCTCAACCAGCTGCCTCAGCTGCGTCACCAATAAACATCCACCAAGCTATTATGCATATTCTTTAAAGAAATCCATGTCAGAGCTTTTCCCTTTTTCAGGCTAGTAAAGATTACTCTTAAGATGGATGAAACAAAATAACAAATAAAAAATACTTAAGACCTTCTTCATGAAACTACCTTTAATTTGTAGACATATCAGATTATACCAAAGATCTCTTTATACATTTTTTACGAGTGTTGAACCAGCCTTATGTCCTGGGAATAAATCCTACTTGGTCATGGTGAATAATTTTCTTAATGTATTGTTGGATCCTATTGGCTAGTATCTTGTTGAGAATTTTTGCATCCATGTTCATCAGGGATATTGGTCTATAATTTTCCTTTTTTGGTGGGATCTTTGTCTGGTTTTGGAATTAAGGTGATGCTGGCCTCATAGAATGAATTTGGAAGTACTCCATCTCTTTCTATCTTTCCAAACAGCTTTAGGAGAATAGGTATGGTTTCTTCTTTAAACGTTTGATAGAATTCCCCTGGGAAGTCATCTGGCCCTGGACTCTTGTGTCTTGGGAGGTTTTTGATGACTGCTTCAATTTTCTCCCTGGTTATTGGCCTGTTCAGGTTTTCTATTTCTTCCTGTTCCAGTTTTGGTAGTTTGTGGCTTTCCAGAAATACGTCCATTTCTTCTAGATTGCCTAATTTATTGGCATATAGCTGTTCATAATATGTTTTTTAAATCGTTTGTAATTCCTTGGTGTTGGTAGTGATCTCTCCTTTCTCATTCATGATTTTAGTAATTTGAGTCTTCTCTCTCTTCTTTTTAATAAGGCTGGCTAATGGTTTATCTATCTTATTAATTCTTTCAAAGAACCACCTCCTGGTTTTCTTGATCTGTTCCACAGTTCTTCTGGTCTCGATTTCGTTGAGTTCTGCTCAAATCTTTATTAACTCTCTTCTTCTGCTGGGTGTAAGATCTATTTGCTGTTTTTTCTCTAGCTCCTTTAGGTGTAAGGTTAGCTTTTGTATTTGAGTTCTTTCCAGTTTTTGGATGCTTGTATTGCGATGTATTTCCCCCTCAGGACTGCTTTTGCTGCATCCCAAAGATTTTGAACGGTTGTATCTTCATTCTCATTAGTTTCCGTGAATCTTTTTAATTCTTCCTTAATTTCCTGGTTGACCCTTTCATCTTTTAGCAGGATGGTCCCTAACCTCCACGTGTTTGAAGTCCTTCCAAACTTCATGTTGTGATTTAGTTCTAATTTCAAGGCATTATGGTCTGAGAATATGCAGGGGACGATCCCAATCTTTTGGTATCGGTTCAGACCCGATTTGTGACCCAGTATGTGGTCTATTCTGGAAAAAGTTCCATGTGCACTTGAGAAGAATGTGTATTCAGTTGAGTTTGGATGTAAAGTTCTGTAGATATCTGTGAAATCCATCTGGTCCAGTGTATCATTTAAAGCTCTTGTTTCTTTGGAGATGTTGTGTTTAGAAGACCTATCGAGTGTAGAAAGTGCTAGATTGAAGTCACCAAGTATAAGTGTATTATTATCTAAGTATGTCTTAACTTTGGTTATTAATTGATTATTTGGCAGCTCCCACATTCGGGGCATATATATTGAGGATTGTTAAGTCCTCTTGTTGGATAGATCCTTTAAGTATGATATAGTGTCCCTCTTCATCTCTCACTACAGTCTTCGGGGTAAATTTTAGTTTATCTGATATAAGGATGGCTACCCCTGCTTTCTTTTGAGGACCATTTGAATGGTAAATGGTTCTCCAACCTTTTATTTTCAGGCTGTAGGTGTCCTTCTTTTTTAAAGGGTGGTAGCTTCCATTCAATAGTGTTAAGGAGACAATCCCTTAAGCTGTGTCAAAATGCCAGTTATCCTAGATGCCACCCAGATTTGAATAATTTAGAGAGACAAAACACATGCAGAAAGAAGGAATCATCTTTTGACTACGGCTGCTTTTGAAGAGGCTGCTACCCCCACCTCCTCCCTCCCCTCCCCAAGCATCTATCTCTCTCTATCAGTGGTGACAAGTGTCAACCAAACCTTGTGTGGCTGAGGAAGGGGGAGGAATGGGCAGTGAGACTGAGAGGAGGGGAGGGGTACAAAACATGAAACATTCTCAAACAATTGCTCAAGGAAGATTCCCTATCAGTGTGTGGTCTGGGGGAAAGGAGTCTTTTCCTTTTTTCACTTCTAATCTCTAACCGACTATTTACCTCTTTTTATAAACTTGATCTCTCTGTTGCTCTAAAGGCTCCAAAACAAATCGCTGGTCAGCCAGGATTAAGCTGCTTTGTTGCCAATGATTAGCAGGTTTGCTTGTAGTTTTAACATCTTCAGCAACAGCTGAATGTCAAATGATTCGGGAAATACTGGTCTTATTTTGACAGAAGTCATACGAATGTTTGCAATAAATTGGGAGAAAATACCACATAGAGAGGATTCTAGAACATCCCAGAGAGGTAGAATTTAACATGGACAGACTGAGAACTCTAACAACATTTGTATTTCTGTTGTGTTTTTATGCAGCCATCATTTTGAAAAATGTTATATCACAGCCAACAACATCTCAGAGAAAAATCTGTACGACATCTACTTTAAGTCCAGACTCTAGGAAATGTTTACTCCAATCACATTACATATTTTGTGGTTCAATATCCACATTCATTTACTGAAAACCTACTATGCGCTAAGTACTGTGCTGGAATATAAATGAATAAAATCCAGTCCCAGTTTTCAAAAGTCTTCTATTGCACTCACTCGTATACTCATTTTAGCATTTAATCATTTTTTTAAAAAAGCCTCCAACAAGGTAATTACCTGGGACTTTGCCTATGCTGTTCATGTAACTTTAATGATCAAGGAATATGCCTTCATCCTGTACCATCCCTTACTGCACTTTACACTAATCTTCCAAATGCTAGCTGCTCACGGTATAGGGAAAAGCACTAATGGGTATTCAGAGGTTCTGACTCTGTCTCTAATTTCATGGTCATGGACAAACCCCTTAATCAGTGGCTCCTTGACTTTCTGCATTTATAATATGAGGAAAGCCACCTTCCATTATCCCTTCCAGTGCCAATGTCTATAATTCCTTGACCTCAGACAAGCATACTAAATAGCAGGGTTAGGGATCTTTATTCAATTTTAAAAACCTTTAAGGCAGAGCTTATTTCTCTCATTGAATTCCCAGGGATACAGTGTCTGTGGTAAAGATCTACACACCTGAAATTTATGTTGAGAGTCTATGAAGCAGAGAAGAAAGCAATGGGGATAGGCTTAAGTCTAGATCAGACCCAAGATTATATATGGTTATTTTTAGGACAACCAATAGTCACCAGTGTCCATAAGGCTTGCGGATAGATGCAGAAAATCTCATGAGGAACTTCCAGGTAAGAATGTATAGGAGATGGGACTGGGGGTGAAGGGAAAGATGCTGCCTTGGTAGATCTTGAAATATTGGCTATGGAATTTTTAATTAGCTATGGAAATATAAATTACACATTTCCCTCATAATGAGTATATTTTGCCTAAGAGGACAACTTTTACCATCTCTGTGGATCTACTTCTTGTCCCTACTTGGATGTCTCATCTACACAACAGTGAACTTACCCTGTGTAGGGTACAAGAAGGGGGTTCCATCAAGCCCAGAAGTGTTATCTTTTCTGATTCTCTCTTAGGAATCTTACTCCAACATTTCCCTCATTTTCTATACCTCCAGGCTCCCCTCTCCATCAGCTTCTATTCAGTCTATAAATATGCTCAATTCATTCATTCATTTGTAAATTATAAATTCTTTTATATTTTATTTGAATAATATCTAGGAGTGACATCTGTTTCTTCCTTTTTTATTTTTATAATTCTTCATTCTTTTTCTTGTCCTATTGCTCTGTCTAGAGTCTAATATAGGATTGATTAGAAGAATTTACAGTGAGTACCTTTGTCTTATTGCACAGTTTAAAGAGAATACTTTCAGTGCTGTCAGTAAACCTTTATTAGATACCTTTTACCAGGTGAAGCATATTCTATTTTTAGCTTACTAAGAAGCGTTTTTTTATAATTACGTTTTAATTTTATTGATTTTTCTATATCTGTTTACATGATAAATTGTATTAATAGATTTTCTAATGTTAATCCAAATATCATTTCTTGAATGAGTTCAAATTGTATAATTCATTTCTGAATTTGCCTTGCTAATGCTTTTTTAATATTTCATCTACATTTATGAGTTGAGTTATTAATTTAATTAACTTAATTTCCCTCTGTTTTAATTTTCTTGTCTGCTGGTATCAATCTTACATTAGGTTATAAAATAAGCTGGAAAGTAAAACTTTTTTTTTTAAGTTCAAAGTTGGAGTTAGCTATTTGTTGAATGTTATCTAGAGCCCATAAAAATAACCTGGGCCTTGTATTTTCTTTATGGGAAGGTCTTAAACTACAAACCCAATTTCTCTAATGGTCATTAGACCACACATATTTTCTATTTAATTTTTAGTCTGCTTCAGGTATTTGCAGTAATTTTCTAGGAATTTGTTTTCAAACTTTTTGGTACAAAGATATTTGTAGCTTACTCTTGTTATCTTATTAATTGCTGTTGCATTTATAATTATGTTCCTTTTTTTCATTCCTAATATTTTAAGTTTTTCCTTCTCTTTCTCCACTGACCCTACCAGAGGCAAGAATATTGGTCTTTTAGAAGGATCAACTTTCAGCTTTGTTGATTTTCTCAGTTCTATTTTATTTGATTTTTCATTTATTTTTGTTCTCATTTTAAATATATTTTCTTTTTAATTTTTTGGACTTATTATGCTGTTCTTTTTACAACTAATGGTAGAGAGTTGGTTTATTAACTTTTGCCCTTTCTTTTTCTAGATATAAGCATTCAAGGGTATAAAGGTTCCTCTTATAGCTGCATCCTACACATTTCATAATACCTTTTTTAGTAGTTCCAGTACGGTTCTTCTATAACCCACAGATTATTTAGAAGTATATTTTACATTTCCAAGTACATGGGGTTTTAAACAATGATTCCTTTTTTATATCAACCATTAATTGTGGTCTTTATACTTATTTTTTTTTATTTGTTGGTGTATCTTTTACAATGTATAATGTTGTTGATCTCTGTAACTGTTTCTCCTGTGCTTAGGCACTATTACATGTTTGTCTATTAGAATAATCATTAATTTTATTCTTCAAGTTTTGAATCTCATAAACTTTTGTTTGATTCTTGTTCTAGGTCAGTTTGTCATGGTAATGTTTTGTGGATGGTAGCTGCTGAGGAAGTGGGGCTTAGGGCTAAAGAGTACTTGAGGCTATGATGGTGCTATGTCTTCTAAAAAAAAATCTGCCTGGATAAGAGCAACACTGGATGTACTCTCACCTGCCCATGCATAGTTGGTGCTCAGCACATTCCACCTACTGATTGGTGTGCTGGAAGATCACAGGTCTTTATACAACTTCACATTTAATTTACTTTCTTAAACTTTTCCCCCAAATCCCTTGCACATTCTCTATTGCTAACACATTGGGCCACTTACCTTGGTTTATTTCCCTGTCATGAGTTGCCTTTTCTCCTGTTGTTCCCTCCTCTTAGGATGAACTTCTCCAACCCACATACACATATAAAAACCTTGTGTGTGCCTTATGAACCCTCTCAATACTTACTCTATTTCTCAGGTATGAATTGTCCTATTTTGCCTTGCATGATATTTTTTTGTGAACACATACTATTTTTCCTACTGTAATATTAAGGACCTTGAAGTCTGGAACTTAATCTTGTTCATTTTGGACCCAATATATAAATGCTAAAAGAATATGCACATTTCCATGTTTAAATGCAGAAACATTCATGGTGTAACTTCACTAATTGAAAATCACTTTGAAAGAATCTGTCTGCCTGAACATCATAAATGTTCTGAGTTAGAGCAAACTAATTATAGCATATGAATAAACTTCCATAAATACTACTGACATTTTTACATTAATTGTGTAATTCAAGACCCAGATGTTCCAGATTTGTTGTACTAAAACAACCTGAATCAATTTGGCTCAGTTCACAACTATGGCAGGTTTTGTGACAAGTCAAATCACATTTTGTCTCTGGCTGGATTTGTCCTTATTTTCTCCGACATGAACTGGACAAAAGTAGAGCTATCAAGACAGGCTCAAAAAAATAAATAAATAAAAACAAAACAAACAAACAAAACAAAACAAAACAAAACGACTGGCTCAATGTGAAGGTCAAGAAGATAATTTTATACCGATCATTATCTAAGTTTCATTTAAATTTTAACTTTTCATGGAATTATTAATAAAGATGACCTTATTTTAGACAAAATTATGTTTGTGATGATTTTATTTTTTTAAAGATTTCATTTTTATTTATTTGTTCCTGAGAGACACACAGAGAAAGAGAGGCAGAGACATAAAGAGAGGAAGAAGCAGTCTCCTTGTGGGGGCCCGATGTGGGACTAGGTCCCAGGACCCTGGCATCATGCCCTGAGCCAAAGACAGATGCTCAACTGCTGAGCCACTCAGGCATCCCTGAAATGATTTTCAAAAGAGGTTTCTCTTTTCTTTAGAAGTCTAGATGGACAGATGTGTCTTGTAATGGTTTCAAGGCAGTGGAGGTCTGAGTACAGAGTAAGCCACACTGCCTGGGTCTGAATTCAAATTCTAACTCCAGCACTTAGCTAGCATGAGAATTTTTTTTTTTTTTTTTTTTTTGGCTAGCAAGAGATCATAGCAAGTTATAAAACTTTTCTGTACCTCAATTTCCTCATCTGTATGTGGATTTAATTACAGCACTTATCTAATAGTGTTGACATGAGCATTAAGAGAGTTCATATATGTAAACCTTATAGAAGAATGCCTTTCTCAGATGGTAGGTGTTAATTTCCTATCATGTTAGTATTGTACTTGGAGATCCAACTACATCTTCATTTAAATGATGAATCCATGTCTTTCTCAAATAAAAAAAAAATCATGTCTTTCTCAAACAATGAAAGTTCAAACTTAGGGTATATACATGCAATAACTTTGAAGTAACTTGTTTAAGATTCTTGCAAATTCTGGTGGTGTCTGATGTTGACAAAGTAGTTCGGAAATGTTCCTGATGGCCCTAGAAATAGAGTTAAGAAATTATTTATTCTCAGTCAAGTGAGAGACAATTTATCTTGTAGTATCCACCTCCCAGTTGCTATTGTTGAAATGCTCTGAGATTTTAGGAAATCCTGGATTTTCCAAGTGTTTTATTGCTTCTTTTTAATTTTATGAACAAATTCGTTTGATTTAAACATTTTAATTAACCACATTTTTCAACATCTTAGTCATCTATTGTGAGTTGGGTGTGTATTCCAACTCCATATCTGGTTTTGACCTTTTGTGTCAAATGCTTTGTTAATACTGGTATTCTAAGTATACATCGAGATAATACGTTATACGGTTACACGGTCAGTTTTGGCCAGATGATTAAACTCTTTCAATTGTAACTTGAAACCTTATTCACCAAAGGGCTTGAAAAATTAAGCACACTTCTAAAAACACTTACCTTGAACTCAGTGAGTTGTTCATTTGCCCCATGAGATTTACTGTTTTTTATCACCTGAAAATGTCTTCTTTAATAATGGCTGAAACATAGGTTTGCATTTGGATGGTATTTATGATTATCTCAGTTCACTAAACTGTAAGCCTGATTATTCTCTCGATTAAAACAGCAGTAGTTGCCTGTTTCTCAGCAAGACACATGGACCCACAACAGGATCTTGAATGACCAAGATTTCATTTCTTTCTCAGATTATTTTATACAATTCAGTAATCAGTAAAATTGGTTCTTCTACAATGGGGATCCTCTGTCATTAGTGAGAATTAGCAAAGTTCTATTGCCCTAAAAAATAATAAAGTGGTCTATTACTGTGAATGAACCTGCTTTTTGTGTGTGTGTGAAGACTTCCTTTAGTTTTAAGGAAGGCTTTCATGCTTTTGTGTTGTGAATTAAATCACCATTTCATGAGGTTTATCTTTGTCTGGGAAGGAGGAAAATCAATCTTTCATTAAATCTGTGAGACCAGAAATTGTGCTTCTTACCAAAAGGACTATAGACCTGGCCAACCCAGCATTGTGTCAAATATGGAGTGTCTGGGGGAGCACCACTCCTCAACCAATGCCCACACTCTGCATAATGTACATTAACATTGCTTTTAAGGAAATACTGTTCAATTTTTTATTTTACGTTTTACACAGGTACACTGACGTCCATATTACCTAAATCGTCATTGACTCGTGGGTTTGGATATATTTGAAGTTAAAGCTTGTCTTCTCCGAAATGTAACACATGCAACCTGTGTCGGGAGCATGCACGCAGGCTGTAGAGTTGTTATAAAGGGGCCCCTTAGCAGCTGAGTGAGCTGTTGTTTCCTGGTGGGCTTGAACGTCCAGTGTCCAGCCCTCTGCAATGGTCTGTCTGTGTGTGTAGAGACATGTTATGGTTGTGGTGGAGATGAGAGGGGGACAGCAAACCAAACTGAGATGAGAAACAATGCTGACACACTACCAAGGGCCTAGCCCTGGGGTTAGTTCAAATCCCAGCTTTGTCACTTACTTGCAGTGCTACCTTGGGCAAGGTCACTAGCTGAAACTTTGTTCCTTATGTGTAAAGTGGGTATCATACTTAACCAGGTGGTAGTTGGAAGGACTCTCGATCATGTACATAGTTTATCCCATAGTAGGTGTATCAGTTTTTGCTGCATAACAAACCAACCCAAACACTGTGACATAAATTAAAAATTATTTATTTAGCTTGTTGTTCTGAAACATGGCAATTTAGACAGGGCTCATCCGGGCTGCTCTGGTGCTGGCTGGCTACCTGCATGCACTGTCAACAGCTCAGCTGCCACATTCAGGCTGCCTCCCTGTGCTTTCTTACCCTGCGTTAGTTAGTGCACACTTGCTCCTTTGGTGGAGGCCGAGATCAAAGAGACCAGAAGTGCAGAGAGCCTTTTGAGAACTGAGCTTTAATTGGCCAGTGTTACTTCTGTCAGGTTCTATTGGCCAAAGCAAGTCATAAGGAAGGCCTAAATTCAAGGAAAAAGGAAATAAATTATGTTTCTTAAGGAAACGATCTGTGAAACCATATTGCAGAGGGCACAGATACAGGGACGCTATTTATTGAGGTCAATGTAAAACATATACTATAGTATAGTATGGCTAGAGAGACAAACCTGCTCCCTGGAGTAGAGTAAGGCACTACTTGTTTTTGTAAATAAAATTCTATGGGAACACAGCCACACCCATTTGTTGACATACCGTCTATGGCTTCTTTCACACCATAGCACAGATAAGTAGTAGCAACGCAGATGCCGTAGCTGCAAAGTCCATGATACTGGCTCTCTGGTTTGTTATGGAAGAAGTCCACTCCAGGGATTTACTTCCCCCAAACTGAGGGTGTCAGCTGAGACCCAAGAAGCAACTGAGGCTGGGCCACTGTGCTTGCACTTGCCAGTGGTGGGGAGTCCCTGCTTCGGTTGTCTCCTTGAGATTTTAGTTTTTTAATTCTCAAAAATATAGGAATGACAATAAGTGCACATGAGGGATTTCTATGAGGCTATAAATAGGCACTCCATAAAACCGGCATAAAACAAGCTTCCTTGTGGATTTCTTGGCAGTATTGGACTAATTCACATTAAATCTTAAAGTATTGCCTAAAATATACAAAACATACTCAAGCATGTATACAAAATATACTCAAGAAATGCTGTCTATTGCTATAATAATCCTCCTCCTTCTCTCCTCCTCCTCTTCCCCCTCTTCCTCCTCCTCAACAAGACAAGAACCTAAAAGTCATCAGGGTTTCAGGCAGCTGCTCCAGCTTCAGCCCTTGATTGCATCTCACCTTCCTCCCATCTCTCACCCGTGTCCTCTCTGCAGACCACTGGCAGGTTGCCTTTCTCTCTCTACACGTCAGCTTCCTCCCCTGCTGCCCCTTGTGTTTTCCAGACTCTCACAAATTTGAATTACAAATATCCTTGGCTTGCCATGCTAAACTCACCTGTAGCTTCCCTGCCCACTAGAAAAACCTCTTTAAGTTTCCTGTCATGAGAGAGTTGGATTGGTCCAGCTTGTTCTACACTAACGCTGAGTGGTTGGTCAGCCTGTGATTGACTCCCCTTGGGTCAGAGGTCCACCCTTGGTGCCATCAGCTATGTTTGGGTGAGGGTAGGTGGTTTCCTTTGGAAAGGGTGTCAGGAAAGAGAAACTGAGGCTTCCAAACTATGCTGGTCCAGGGGATGGAGAAGGAAATGGCAGAAGCTAATGCTTTAGTGTCAAGATGAAGGTAGAAGCTAGAGAGAAAGTGTGCCTGAACTTCCAGCTGGAGGCTGGTTAAGTAAGGGTCTAGCTTGGAAGAACTGTGGAAAGAAATCAGGATAAATAAGGAAGAGGCAATATTACCCATAAATACAACTCTGAAAACTAGCATTCAACCCACAGTTAGGGATCTTCCATCATGTACACAGACCCTTACTGAGAACATCATATTCAGAGTTATCAAATACCGTTGAGCATGTACGATGTAGCATATTACTTATAATAATAGATAAGTATTATTATAGTATTATTATTATAAAATTATAAAATAATTATATTAGTATATTAGTATAGCATAATACTAGTATTATTATTATAAAAATAAACATTAACTTGTTGTTAGCATATGCCAAGTAGTAAGATAAGACCTTAACATACATTTCTTATTTAGACCTCACAACAAATCTGGGTCAGACAGGGAGACCCTAAAAATGCCACATAGCCTATAGGGCCCAGACATCAAGAAGTCTGAGCAGATGCCAGCTAGCCACAATTGATAAGACCCTACAGGAGACAAGGGTTTAACATCAACTCTAGAAGGCAGTCAGAGGTCAGATCCTTTCTTGCTCTTGCGTGACAAACGAAGACACAGAAGGAAAGACACATGCTGGCCATTCATAGTGCTGTTTGAAGCTTAGGCATGTAATTTCAGAGTTACGCATCCTTACCTCCAAAACTTGGAGCTCTGAAGAGTCACACTTATTCCTGAATTACCCAGAATTAAAGCAAGGGTACCCTCCAGCCACAGTATTAGTTGGATTATGCATAGGCCTATAGCTGGAGTTTTTATTTAATGCAAGGACCACTGTTTTCATGTCCCAGGATAACAGGAATGCTAACCAATTCCTACTTCAAGATCAGTCCAAACACTGTACTTTAGTCCAATCCTTGCAGCCCTTCCTGAGTGTCCTCTGATCCATATACAGAATTAGAGGTATTAATATTAATATTAGTTAATATTAATCTTCATTAATATAAGCAATACTTTGTCCATAACTCTATCAAAGCTTTTCTTGCATTGCACTGAACTTATATATACATGAGTTCCCCAAGAAGTGAGCTCCTAGATGTCAAGGGCTGTGGCTCTTTTAACTCTGTGTTCCAAGTATTAATATAACATTTAGGACATAGTAGATTCCCTACACATGTTGCTGAATTGGATAAAAGAATGAATAAATGGCTGACATAACACATTTCTCATGGAGGAAGCTCTGTTTTTTATATCATTCAATCATTGTGAAAGATAATGTCACTAGAAGAAACGCAAATGTCTAGTAAAATTTCCATTACATTTATTTATGATTTATGGATTGTTATTAAATTCTATTACACCTTTAGGAAAAAATGATCAAAGTTATTGACAAAGATGATGATAAAAATCATTGATCTCAAAATATACCATGACATTGTTTTGAAACCTTCTGTGGAAAACATAGCTGTTTTGTTTTAAAATATTTTTTATGAGGTGTTGCTTCCTCCTTCCTCTGTCCCTGACATTCCCTTTCCCCACCCCATAACATCACGCAGCACTAAGATGCCACTTCATTTATTTAGATTCCATTTTAGTGGATTAGTCATTTACCTAATGGAGCTGGTCTCTCTCATACGGAAAGCAAACATATTGAAAAGTAAATACAACTGAACAGATCAAGTAATGACGTCTGGTGGCTGCACCTGCCATTCAGACCACTTTCCATGGGCAATTTGAAAAATACCTGGCAAATTTCTGTATTTACCTTCTGAAGGTGGAGTAGAAAGAGCACTGGAACAGGAATTAGGAAATCTGGGTCACAGCCAGAGCTTTGATCTTAAGAGTGGTGTGACTGTTGACTGGTCATTTTCCTCTCTGGGTCTTGTCTTCTTGGTCTTTAAATGGAAGATTGGACCAAATTCCCTCTAAAAAGTCTTTCCAGTCTTAAAATTCATATATTCATTCATTCATTCAATAAGTATTCACTCAAGACCCACCCTGAGTAAAGCACTCTGCAAGGACTTGCTGGGCGTATGGAATTGCAGTCAACATGGCTTCTGCCCTCTCAGGGTTGATACTAACAGGAGCACAGACATAGGATCAAAAACAAGCTTGAATGTGTATTAAACTCATTTAAGGCTATCTATTTAGTCTACATTATAAATTTTCAAAGAATGGTCTTCATTATTAATCCTATGAATTTATACCTATCCACCCATTTAATTAAACACTTGCTGAGCCTAAGTTATCTAGAAAGCTCCTCTAAGGACAATAAGCCATAAGTGAGAGAAACATTTCCCACGATGGATGCATCTTTTTCTCTTTCTTCTCCTTCATTTGGCTCTTGGAATTTAACCACTATTTTGAGTCTTGGAACATGAATTACAGGATTCTCTAATCTCTTGCCTCCAATAAACCAACAAAGGAACTAATTGTTAACTTCCTCGTGAACTTTCCAAAGTCAGCACTGGAACCCGGCTCTGAGACCTACCTGTTCTGACATGGAAAAATGTGAGAACACTGGAGATTGCATTTGTGCTTCACCTAAATTTATTTTCTTCCAGATGCTTCCAGAAGCATTTCCCCAGACTTCCTTTCAGTTTTAATTTTTAAAACAGAAACTCTGGGATTAATAGCTAAGTTGTGTTTTCTACACTGATATAACCATGGCAATATCTTTTTTTATAGTAATAGTTTGCATAGAAAAGTTCATTCTGTGATATATTCTTAATATACTGCCATATTTCAGTCTGTCTAATAAATGTTGTTTATGACAGTTTCAAAATTATTTCTTTTTTACTGCTAAAAATTCTTAAAATATCACTCAACACCAAAATTCTAATTTCCGAGAAGTCATTTTAGCCCACTAACCATCTATAGTAAAATAAGTATCAGATGTGTACTCACAAGATATTTCCACCCTAACTTTTGGAATAGAAATATATGGCAATCAAATTGGGTTAGGTGGTTAAACATCTTTTTTATGAAATAAAAAACAATATTTTAGTAGCTACTTAGGGAAAAAAATATATGGAAATCCACATGTATACAAAAACTATATTTGTGATGATTCACTCTCCAAAAAGATTCACAATAAAATTATACTGAATATTAAGTTTTCCTAATACATTGAAAGGAAGTTTATTAATATAGATTTTACTTAAATCCAATTTTAGTGGCACTTATCTATTGTGGTAATTATGATCTCCAGTATTATTATATTATAATACTCTTATATTACTACTTGTAATTTACTGTCATTTAATCATTATTATCTCTCTGGATTTCTGTGGGAAACCACTGAATATCTGAATGTTATAGAAAACTCTACTATATAATGATTTTGAAATTAAGATGGGAAAACAAAATTTTGAAAAAGACAAGTAGTTGGCAAATGTCCCCATGCTGTACATGCTGCAATCTCTGCAAAACTGTTCACAATAACATTTTTATAATCATTAAAATAATTTCAATTAGATATTCAGAAATAATGCCTAGCTTTATTCAGTGTCCTACCATTTTCATTTAAAAATCTGCCTGAAAGTCATATTAACATTATAATTATACACTTGGTGATCTATCATGCCCTTACAAGTAGAAAATGTTTCTTTTTGTTACCAAAACTTTATCCACAATAAGCTTAACAATATACTGACAATTATTCTTAGTTACTAGATTTAATTCTATGAAAATTCTTAGGTTTGTCCCCTTTTCCCACCTGTAGAAAACAAAGTAAAGTCATTTATGTTTTGTTAGAAAAATGGTTGTTTTTTATGGCAATGCCAGCAGAGAAAGACCAGAAGTTAAATGTGTTATATCAGCAGGAAAGTTGTTCTAGAGGGAAGTGGCTTTCAATATTAGTTATACGTTAGTTACATTAGTTACATTACCTGAGAAACTTTAAAAAGTCTCATTCCAGAGGTTACACTTATTCCAATTAAATCAGAATCTCTGGGAGGTGTGGCCCAGGCACCAGTATTCAATAAAGTTCTGAGTGGATTCTAATGTGCAACCCAGTTGAGAACTTGGGGCTATAGGGCACGCAAGAGCAAGAAAGGATCTGACCTCTGACTGCCTTCATATCTCTCATTCCTGGTAGACCACATTTCTGAGGTGACCAAAGAAAACATTCAGTCACCTGGACCTTTTTGCTCTTAAAAGTCTTAGTCCCATAACAGGCAAGGGTCCCAATCCGTGGCCTTCTGGGATCTTGGGCTGATGTAAGGCTGAGAAGAGTTCTTCCAGGGAGGAGCTGTGCCCTCAAGAAGATGGAGGCTATTTGTTCCAAGTCCCTCCACCAGCAGAACAGCCTCCCTTTTGAGGTCATCTGCTTCATGTGGCCTGGTGTAGCTTGGCTCGTGCATGGATGCTTGGCTTGTGTACACGTAGCTTGGCTCGTGTACGGATGCTTAGACAAGAACAGTGATAGTATCACTCCATGTACTACAGGAGTCTTCCCATGTGTTCACTCTTAGCTCTGGAAGACCTGTTCTGACAAGGGCCTATCATTTCCAAGTTTATCTCTTTTCCTAAGCAATGCTGGTATTCGTGAAGAAGAAAACATAGGTGAAAAATACCTGAGTTAATATCAAGATAGAATTCGGATAAAAAATGCTACTGTAGATATATAATACCATACTATAAATAAATAACTGTACCAAAATGTCCTTTCTTGTCTTGGCTCCAAGGTCACGTATATAGCTTAGTTTTTACTTGGACATATGTACTTTTCACTTTCTTTTCCCACTTCACTCCCAACACCCTTTAACACCATTAATGTTCTCCATTTACTTCTAGAGATTTACCCATGTGTCAGGATACACCATCTTCAAACTAATATTCCTGCTAAATAACCAATGATCATTCCCAAATACATAAACATCTTTGTAGGTCTTTATCTGAGCTGATTTCAAAAGCAAGTGTTATTTCATCTCTTCAAAGAACATATTTCATGGTAAGCAGTAAACAGAAGCAAAGAAAAAAAAGACTATTATTTGTATTATCCTATTTCCATCAAGTATCAGAGGCAAATGTAATCAATAACTGTCTGAAATGAATAGAATTTAAGTAATCTCAGAGGATTTCTATGAAGAGTGTGTTTTTTGAGTTAAAAATAGACCTGCACTACGCCCCAGCAACTGCACTGTTGGGGATTTACTCCAAAGATACAGATGCAATGAAATGCCGGGACACCTGCACCCCGATGTTCATAGCAGCAATGTCCACAATAACCAAACTGTGGAAGGAGCCTTGGTGTCCATCGAAAGATGAAGGGACAAAGAAGCTGTGGTCTATGTATACAATGGAATATTACTCAGCCATTAGAAATGACAAATACCCACCATTTGCTTCAACATGGATGGAACTGGAGGGTATTATGCTGAGTGAAATAAGTCAATCGGAGAAGGACAAACATTATATGGTCTCATTCATTTGGGGAATATAAATAATAGTGAAAGGGAATAGAAGGGAAGGGAGAAGAAATGGGTAGGAAATATCAGAAAAGGAGACAGAACATGAAGACTCCTAACTCTGGGAAATGAACTAGGGGTGGTGGAAGGAGAGGAGGGCGGGGGGTGGGGGTGAATGGGTGACGGGCACTGAGGGGGGCACTTGATGGGATGAGCACTGGGTGTTATTCTCTATGTTGGCAAATTGAACACCAATAAAAAATAAATTTATTATTTAAAAAAATAAAATAAAATATAAGGAACAACAAAAAAAAAGAGTGTGTTTTTCAAAATTTGAGCCTCACCCCAAAAGTATAAAAAGCATCTAACACTATTATCTTGAGATAAAAAAAAATTCATTGGAAATAGACATTAGAAAACTCACCTAGTGAAGAAATTACTAGTGGTTATTTGCTATAAAACCTTAAGCAAAATTATTAAGCCTTCTTCGCTCCAGGGTTTTTTACCTGTACAATGCTGTAGTTCTTGAGGGACACAACTGCTTCACAGAAGAGCATGGCTGTGGAGTCAGAAAGATAGGTCATTGAATTCCACTTCTGTTAAATACTGGATGAGGAATTACAGGCATGTTAATTAACCTTTCTGAGCTTCACATTTTTCAAGTGAAAAAAAAGTGAAATAACCCCTTAATGTAGACAATTATTCAACAGATTAATAAGATAGCATATATAAAGTGCCTATTTAAATGCTGTGAGTAGTCTAAGCACTTTATAATTAATAATATTATGTCTCCTAAAGTTGGAAGCTACTGGAAAGATTAGCAATTTTAAGAGCCAAAAACGGCCAAAAATTCTTAATTTGTTCCATAAATATATATTGAGCCTTGATGCATAGAAGTCACCATGGAGAAAAAAAAATGAATACATTACTTTGCCCTCAATTAGTAATAATTTAGAGCAGACATATGACACTTATACAAATAACTATTGGATTAAGCAGTATGTTGGCAACTAAGTGCCAGTGCCTGCTCAGATCAAGTGCTTTAGGACAATAGAAAAAGAGAAGTTTCTAGCTAGAGCAATTTAGATTCTAGAAGGAAGAACTGGCCTTTCAGTTGATCCTTAAAGGAGTTGGTTGGGCCAAAAGGACATCCAGGTAGGACAAATGTGAACTAATCAATAAAGCAGCTAAAATAATGGGTAGAGCTTACTTAATTTGATCATATTTTTGACAGAACAGAAGTGATCAGCAGAAATTCAATTGCTAACCAACTTTTGTATGTCATTCTAAAATTGTTGATTTGATTCCAGGTTACAGACTCAGTCAAAGCAAATGCAAAATAAACTAATATTTTAAAAGCCAAGACATAGAAGCATTCTCTCGAAGTGTAAGAAAGACCTTTTGAGAACATTGAGGCAGAAAGATGCCATGCGACTGAGGATATTAACTCCCTGTGTGCTAAATGAAAGTGGTTTGTCAGTGTCTTTTAAGAGAATATAACTGGAAAGCAAAGTGACTTTTATTAGGAAATTTCATTGGATGAACATTTGCCATACATTAATCTACCTCTTTAGCAATTAATTCTATTTTAAGAAGGCAGGGTTTAGAGGATTTGGAAGAATACCAGAATATATTCAAATGATCTTATGCCATATGACTCTGCACCATATGTGATCAAACTTAATTAAACTGATTTTTTTTTAAAAGATGTCATTGTTTGCCTACAGTGTGGATATAACCCTTAGAACCTAAACATTCCAAATATTGGAAATGAAGTCATAAAAGTAGTTCAACCGTGCAAAGATTTAATATCTTTTTAAAGACATAGACCTGAGAGAAAGGGATCATCTGTTCATATGGTCAAAGTAAACAACCCACTTTTGGGCCCAACAGATGGAGGCTTTGAATCCGGGAAGAAGAAAGCAGAGAAGAATAAAAATGCAGAGCTTAAAATGACCATTCAAACTATGTTTTACAAAACCTTCTTCCCTACTCAGTGTGAGCCTGCAGGCTTATCATTACAGGTATAAGGAAACATGAAAGTCCTTTGGATCTGAAATTTCTAAGTCTGTATTATTTATTCATAAGTAGGAATGCTTGGTTTAAATATGCACAGTTAATTCTATGAAAACTAAATTAAGTAAAATTATCATCTTCTGTTTTCTCTGCTTTCAATAATTTATTTCTATTCTTTTAATACTTATTTTGATAATCTTATGCTTTGCAAGAAACAAAAAGGTTTTCTGATCTTTAAAAAAAGAACCAATTATAAAAAGCAGTATTTGAGAAGAAGTTTCAAGCCTGGGAATTCCTAACTTGGTCAAATGAAGGCCTCTTTCTCACTGGAACATGTGCCATTTTCTCAAAAATAGAAAAATTATTATCAGTAGGTCTCAACGTGTTAGTATTTTGAGTTAAAATCTAATCAAATGATATGGAGAAAATGTATCAGCAATGTACACATAATGCAATGTAAGACAGCTTAAGTGCCTTGCAGTTTCTGCAGTTTTGCTTGAAAAACAGAACAAAAACAAAGATTTCATTTGTTCCTTGACGTCATAAAATAAAATTTGGAGTCCTGGTGAAGAAATCTATCTAACATGCTATTCATTTTATGTCAAAGAGTTTTTTTAAGATTTATTTTTTTTAAGAGAAAGAGAGAAAGCAGGGAGGAAGGACAGAAAGAGAGAATCTTGAGCAGACTCCCCCCCTGAGCGAGGAGCCCTACTCAGGGCTCAGTCTTGCGACCCTGAGATCATGACCTGAGCTGAAACCAAGAATTGGACACTTAACCGACTGAGCCACCCAGGTGCCCCTCAAAGAAATTTTTATGTTATGAGCATATCATTTATGAAATCAATATTTCTTACACGATTCCAAAAAGTAGCTATTTATTATTCCATTCAGTGATAAAGTGTTGAAATGCTGTGAAGTTGCAATGAAAAAGCAGAAGTGAAGTTCTGAACCTCCATTTCCCATGAGCACCCCTAGACCAGTTTGCCTTCCCTACACACATCCCAATTATTTCCTCTTTTCTCATGAGTTCTTCCCCTTTTAAGATTAACATAACCCAACACCTTCTCTCTGGGACCCTGCCTGATTGCCCTAGTCTGGGTGGGCAAGCTTCTTCACTACTCTGTATTTATCTCTAGTGGTTGGACTTGGCTATACCGATTGGGAATGCAAAGCTTGTATTAAAATGACCGTTTAGCCATAATGAGCTACTGAAGACCTAGCCATAAAAGGAAAAATAGCTAATAGCTCTTGAGTGTTCATTGGGTGCCAGGCTTTGCTCGGTCCTGTTGTATGTATTATCATTCCAACCTCCTAACTGGTATGCAACATTATTGTTCCCATCCTACAGGTGAGGGCTTGAGAAAAGAAATCTGCCTAAAGTCATGCTAAAAGTCATTTGCAGTGAAAGAGCACTTCAACCCAAGTCTTCCTGACTTCAGAATCTTTTCTCTTAACCACCTTTCCTTAGGATTTTATTCAATGTTCAAGACCGACCTAAAACTCCTTTGAAATGTAAATTCAAAATTTATAAGAAGCATTTAAAAAGAAAACAACTTCATTGTCTCTTTTAAAACAATAAATTGGTTTTTCTTATCAAATGTTTAGCCATCATACAATGAATTTTTAGAGCATATACTACCTTTATTCACTTTTGACTATGGAAATCAACATGATGATGATGTTTAACACTCATTCATTAAACATCATGACCTGACATTACAGTAAGCCAACAATAAAGTACTAGAAATAATTTGATTTAAACTATCTCTGGCACAGTCTTCATAGCTAAATGATAATTCAAGTCAAGAACAAGGCAGTTATTCATTTAAGGGTTCCATGTAAACAAAGCAGTTTTAATTGAAAATTCAGTTGTCCTTCTACCAGATATTTTTAAAGTATATATATACACACACACACACACACACACACACACACACACATATATATACATGCACACACATAGGTAAACATATGTATATGTAATTATATGCTCATATATATTATATAATATATAAAAAGGATTTTCTCATTTTTTGAGAAACATAAGGATGTACAAACGACCTTGAAAATACCAAAGATTAAGGAAATCATGGACATGGATTTTCTATTGTCTTGAGGCAATCTCTTTGGAGCCAAATAGAAATGGCATTGAAAAGGGCACATCATGTGATGAGCACTGGATGTTATATGCAACTGATGAATTATTGAAAACTACCTCTGAAACTAATGATGTATTATACGTTGGCTAATTGAATTTAAATAAGAAAAAATTTTGGGATCCCTGGGTGGCGCAGCGGTTTGGCGCCTGCCTTTGGCCCAGGGCGCAATCCTGGAGACCCCGGATCGAATCCCACGTCGGGCTCCCGGTGCATGGAGCCTGCTTCTCCCTCTGCCTGTGTCTCTGCGCCTCTCTCTCTCTCTCTCTCTGTGTGTGTAACTATCATAAATAAATTTTAAAAAAAATTAAATAAGAAAAAATTTTAAAAGAAGAAAAAGAAATGAAGTGAGATTCTGGTCTGGCGCCCTCTAGCTGTGGGACCTTGCACAAACCACTTAAGTCCTTTGTCTCTTAATTTCTCCACCTGTAAAAACTGGTTTATTGAAAGAATTAAGTGTAATGACGTTCGTGAAAGTGCCTTTAACAATTTTTGGTACTTGATCTACTTTTTTATAAAGTTAGTTTCTTTCCTCTTTCTTTTAACATTTTACATACATTTATTGAATCCCTACTAGTGTTCTACTCATGGTTCATTCCCATGAACCATGACATTGAATACAGACATTGAAGACAGAATTGAACCTCCAAAATAGTCTGCAGTTTAATAAGAATGATCAGAAGACCAGCGAACAAAACACAACAAAACCCATGCTGCACAGAGGTGAGAACTGACTGGGGTGATGACCCAAATCAGAGTCGGGGGTCTTGGAGAGGATGGGTCTGTGGAGGGTGGTCTAAGCTTCGGAACACACCCAGACTTAAAGGGACTTTCTTCAGTTCATTTGACCTGTAAACCTCACAACAAACCTGTAAGTAAGTTACATCTAACCCTTCCCACTCTCCAGATGATGAAATAGCAGGGCCTGGAGAGTGCTTCCCTGTGTTCACAAGTATGACTATCAGAGACTAAGTTGGGGTGGCAATAATAGGATACCATGATTCAAAGACATGTCAAAAGAAGGTCATTGACTAAAACCAAGTAGCTGGGCCAGAATCTCAACGTAAGTGAAGCAAGAGACAGACATCAACCCTCTTCCAGGCTGGAGTGAGTGGAGAGACACCAAAGGCCTTATTAGAAGTGCTTGGAGTAGTGAAAAGTTAGCAGCTAAGAAAACCTCCTCACGTCATCCCACATCTCTTTTCCCTGGTCCAACTCAACCAGGAGAGAAAGCAGGCACTCACAAGAGGCCACTGAATAAACAGAGACTACCTAGTTTCAGTATAGCTCATATTAAATAAGAGAACAAACTCAAACACACAGGGCGGACAATACCAAGTGATGCAAATCAGTCAGCTTTATGTTATCATACTGAAAGACTAATATTACCCATTTGTTAGGAAACAAAAGCCAGGGTGAGTGAACAAACCAGTCAACCCTTAGATTTTCTTGCCTTCCAGGAAAGA
Source organism: Canis lupus dingo (assembly GCF_003254725.2). Lineage (NCBI taxonomy): Eukaryota > Metazoa > Chordata > Mammalia > Carnivora > Canidae > Canis > Canis lupus. The sequence continues at coordinate 41,937,200 of NC_064257.1, forward strand.
ATTATATATATCAACATTGACTCAGCAGGGCTGGTTGCTATTGAGAAAGAAAGCCTAGTTCCACTCACTAAGGTTTTTGTTCAATTTATGACAATATTTCCTATAGAACATCAGTCTCTGCATAATTAAAGTCACTATCTGGGTTGAGGTAAACAAAAAGAAATTTCCCATTTTTACAAAAATTAAATCTCTCTGTGTGTTTAATTTCATAAAGGACTCTAATATATTTTATTTCTTAAATGTCAGTTGAGACTCTGAGATAAAAATGCAAAGAGGTGGGATGCCTAGGTGGCTTATCAGTTAAGCACCTGCCTTCAAGCCAGGGCATGATCCTAGAGTCCTGGGATCGAGTCCCACATCAGGCTCCCTGCATGGGGCCTGCTTCTCCCGCTGCCTGTGTCTCTGCCTCTCTCTCTGTCTCTCTCTCTCTCTTTCTCTCATGAATAAATAAATGAAATCTTAAAAAAAATGCAAAGAGGTTTATCAGTTCCTACAATAGAGATAGGGCTTGTTGTAGGCATGGCTTGACTGGAGGTTCCAGTGATGTCACCAGGTCCCAGTTTTACTGTCCCTTAGATCTTCTCTCTTCCATATTGGCTCCCTTCTCCTATCATTGCTGTAAGATGGCTTAGGCAGCCCCAAACCTCATACCTCTCACCCTCACATTCAGTAGGAAAGGTATATATTGGTATAGCTCTGCACTGTGCTCACCCTGAAAGAAGACAATCATTATGGCCACAGTGAATGGCCCATTGCAGGAATGCAGTATGTTGATAACCTAGGGAGGGAGGAGGAAAAAATGAATATGGAGTGTTGGTGAAACATGGTTCAAGGACTCTTCAAAGGGGAAAAGAAAGAGAATAAAAGAAAATCAAGCTGGTCTTCAAGGGGATGTTAGGTGAGAATGAGTGTCCCTATCCCTGTAGAGGCTAAATTGTAGCTGACAGTCACACTACTTCAATAGCAAGCTTTATTTTAAAATGATATTTTTCTTGTTTTCACAAATGTCACTTTCTCTAATCACTTCTTCTCAGAATCCTTCACCAGATTTTTCTTCTCTGGTATTCCCTTGAGTGTGAGTGTACTTTCAAGACCTGCCCTGGATATCCTTTTATCATTATGCAGACATCCCTGCATAAATCCATCCACTTCCTTAGCTTCAAGCACTGCTCATATCCATATCTCAAATTCATATTCCCTCTTTGGTGTTCCCAAAGAACACTCCTTTCTTGGGCTCTTAAATTCAACTCAACTAGTGTTTATTAAGAACCTGCGATGTACCATTCATTATTTGATATGCTAGGGTAACAACAAAGCAAAAGCAGGAGGTGGTTCCTGACCTCAGAGAGTACTCATTCTGGCATGGAAGGTAGGCACTGAGTCCTCAAAAATGTAATTAATTCAGTGAAAAGAGAAGAACAAGATGGACTGGTGATCTGAGGACCCACACTGTGAACTGCTTGCTGGATGCCTCCATTCAGCATTCTGCAGTCTTCAAAACTGCAAATGTGATTTCACCATCCTCTCCCCAAAATCATGTTCTATATTCAGTATCATATTTATTTTTCTTAAGATCTTATTTATTTGTTGAGAGAGAAAGCATGCATGAGCAGTGGGGGAGGGGCAGAAGGAGAGGGAGAAGCAGGGTTCCCACTGAGCAGGGAGCCTAAAGTGGGGTTCGATCCCAGGACCCCGGGATCATGACCTGAGCAGATGGCAGACACTTAACCCCCTGAGCCACCCAGGCATCCCACAGTGTCACAACTAATGAAACCAGCAATCATATAATCTCTCAAACTGGGAGCCTCAACTCTTGCCTCTTCTCTTCCCTCACAGTTCGCTAAATTATTGATCTTTATTTCTCTCTGCATGTTAGCTCTAGCTTCACTGAACTTCAGACTCCTTGAATTTGATCTGCTCTCTCATATGTTCCTCCTAACCCCTGAAGTCATCTTCACAATTCATTCTTCCCTTCTTGCTTTTGACCTCTAAGACCCCTTGCATGAACCCAACTCACTTTACTAGAAATAGGACATTAAATACAAGGGACATGATAATAGGACATGATATACAAGATCATGGGTCATAGATTTTTACTATTTCCTGGCCATAAAAGGGGCCCTTAGGATATGGCAGATTATCATTAAATGCAAAATGAATAAATGAATGAGTAAATGAAAGATGTCTTCCTACCATTTCCTCCACTGAACTAAAATAGCATTATTGAAGAACTTCACATTAGATAAGACCATATCTCCACTATGTGCTATGGGGGTTTTATATTGCCTCAAATTAGCTAAGCTGGAATTACACTTCTCAGAATCCCCTTTCTATATGGTCTCAGTTTAGAGTTAGTCAAAAAGAAACTTGTGGGAGGCTTAGAAGGCAGAAGTGAGGCAGTAGCCACTATACTCTTGAAGGTTATTGTGGCTAGAGGTGGCAAAATTCAGTTGCACAGGTATCATCAAATTGGTTTTGTTGCCACTGCTTGATTTGCAGACCAAAAGCAAACCTAAGCCCATCACCATGGACCTTGGCCTCAAACTCACCAAACAGCATCCACAAAGAGCAACAGACTTCTACATGTCTACATCAGACCCCTTCACACCCTTACTCCAGGAGCTGAGAGGACTAAGCTTCTGGGGCTTTCTGCAAGCTCCATTTGGCCCATTGGTACCTGTGCCTCATGATGGGTGATGGTGACCTCTTCTCTGACCCATTGGAATGTCTTCTAATTCCCCTTTACTGACCTTTAAGGCCCAGCTCTTTCCGTGTCGTATTAACTTCATGCCTACAACACATTCCTTAACCCTTATAATTCGTAGACTGTTCTGTTTTTTTTTTTAACGGATGTAAACTATTTATTGAACATTTGCCACCAAATACTGTTAAATATATTATCTGGCAATAAATTGCTCTCAAGTTAAAACTTTGACACAGGCACTAATATTTACAACTCTTAAGGAATGCTACATAGTGATACCTCAAAGCATAAATTATTTTGGCTTATAATTCTTAAACAATGATACTAGCAAAAGTGATGCAAGATCCTCAGAGTTAGATTATGAGTAAGCTACATTTTACAAAAACATGGTGTAAGATGGCAATAATCCCATTCTGGATTTGATCCCTTCAGGAGAGACTGGTCATTTATAGAGTCAAACTTGAAAATTTACAGGTAGGGCCATTCAGTATTGCCACTGAGATGTGCATCTCTTAAAATATTCAACTTGAAGGTCACAGTTGGGAAGATATGAAGTAGCAAGCTGGTTTGATGGATTGGTCGGTTGACACTTAGAAACACATTTATTGCCTTGCCCTCTTTTAAAGAGGTTTTCAGAGTGTCCGTGAAACTTGTGGACTACTTTACAAATTCCTTCTTTTGGTCTTCAACTGCCCTGCAGTTCTGGCGTTGATACTTCCTGAAAACATTATTCAGTATATCAAGAAATTCTTTCATTGTGCATAGTTACATCCCTGATCATCTGTAGAAACCTTGTTCTGTCACTGATCTCATAGGAGATCTTACCAAGAATCCATTTAGGTGCTCATCACGCCTTTTCATTCCGACCTGGAATCCTGGTGTTGAGGGTTCAGTCATATACTCTCCTCTGCCATCAGCTGTCATTTGAGGAAGGGATTCGGTGAATTCATGTCTACATTTTTTTCCTTTAAAATTTTCATAGTGATGTCTTGCATGAAACCTGCATTTTCTTCCCTATTCTATGTAGTCCTTGTGTTAGCCTGTACACAAGGATTTTCCTAGTTTGCTTTACATATCTCCTCCATTAAAGAAGGTTTCTCAAGCAAAGAAATAGGAACTTGACCATATACTGTCATTATCTCAACTAATTTTGAACATGGCCCACATAGTATAACATCTGCTAGGACTTAAGTACTAACACTGATAATGAGCATCCTTTACATTCACAGCGTGTTGTAGTTTTTTGAATGTTTTACCTTATATCGATTAATCTTCACAACTGCCACTAACGTGTGCGTATCACTCCTTACTGTGTACATAGCACAGTGCCAGACCTTTGTACCTCTGTTAGTCTGTTTGATCTTCACAATGTAATGAAACCAAGTTTTCACATGTAACGAAATAAAAATAAATATACATTTTCTTAATACTGGCCACCAAAATGCATTTTAGAGCAAAAACTCTGTGGGGGGAACACATATCTTGATAAACAGTTTGGAATAGAAGTTGGAATACTGAATGTGTGGGTGTTAGCAGGAACCCCAGGAAAATAAAGATGGTCAAGGAAATGGGAAAAAAGGAGCACAGTGGGGTGGAGCTTACATGCAGAAAGGGTGTCCAGGAAAACCTCATTGATGTGACCATGAGAGATAAGCACTTTAAGGAATTCTCAGAAAGCCAGGGAAGAGTCCTGGAATTTTTATGTTTGAGTTTATTTTATTTGTATCACAAGGAACAGGGACTTCTTAGCTGCTTTATTATTTACACACAGACAGGTAAATTGAGGATAAAAAGAGGAGCAACGAAAGTTCCTAGAGTTGGATACAAGTTTGTCTGACTTAAGCTTCTACAATAGACCTGAGGTCATAGGCTTATACTCCATCCCAGACATACTTGACTCCACATACCCTCTTTTGGTTAGACCACCGGTGACCCCTTAGGATGGGGAGAACTCGCCTGAGCCAAGGAAGAGTTAGCAAACCTGAACCCAGTGTCAAAGCAGAGCCAAGAACAAGGATAGGATAGTCTTGTGCATTCCTCAGATGAGCTTCCTCTAAAGTAGTCTAGGGGATTGACAACAATCATTGACCTTCTCCTCCCTGCTCGCAAGCTACAGAGTGGTGTAAGTTTCACTGATGTCAGGAGACAGGAAAGGAAGGTATCTGAGTATCTTAGAAATATTTCCAGAGGAGAGACCCTTGGAAAGAAATAGGTCATAGGAATGCCTGGAGGGGAGACACAGAGAAACTTCAGCTTATAGGGATACATGAAGTGCTGTGTTCCCAAGGGGAGCTGCTTCTGGCTGTATTCATTGCTGAGAAATCCATAGGAGACCCATGGGAATTCTCTTTGGCTTGTGGAGACAGCTCAGCAAGTGTCTTATATGTCCACCATCCCCGATTATATAAACCTAGATCCTTGAGGAAATAAAACACCTATAATGGACAACAGAAGTTACCCAGGTTGGGTGCTTACTACATACTAGGCACTGTCCTAAGGACTACCAAGCCTTCTCTCATGTAATTCTCATGACACAGCTATGAGGTAGGTCACGTTATGATACCGATTCTACAAATGAATACATAGAGAATGAAGGGAGTAGAAAATAACTTACAGGCCATGTATCAAAGACCTCTGGTGATACAGAGCATGGCAAAGTGCACTGGCATGAGTTGACTTCTCCCATCACTGAGAAAACAGAACAATGATGCCCCTGGATCGACCTGATAGAGTGGGGACATACACAGATGAATGAGTAAAGCACAACTTCCCACTGAGAAATATGATGGCAATGGATGGTAAGAAACATGGAGAAGAGGTCTAGACTGTGGAGCTATGAGGTGGAGATTATGTTTCTCATTAAGGGTTGCAGTGTAGCCAGGTTTGAACATCCAGGTAGCTAGCTTGGGTGTGGGACCTGCATCTTCCATTACCGGGGCATTGAAAAGACTCATTTTTGGCCAGTGGGATTGAGAGCCCAGATTGCCTACATGCCAATGCTGGCTCTGCCACTTAGTAGCTTTTGTGACCTTCAGTAAGTCATGAGATGGGATCATAATAGCATCATGTCAGCAATCTTATAAAGATTAAATACATTTAATTTGTCTTAGCAAGTATCATTCCAACCCTGGCAGCCTGACACCGATATCCCATCATCTCCTACAGTCCGATGCGGCTTTCATGCTTTGCCCTGCCTATCCCCACAACACAGGCCTGACATTCATCAGACTCACAGATGAAAAATGATCGAAAGTTACCACCTCTGAGACTGGGCTTAATGTGACTGTCCTCTCTGTTCCCTGGCTTGCTCTATCACAGTTTAAGAGCAGCTTTAAAAAAAAAAAAAAAGGTGCATCCAGAATCAGGACTGGGCACAAGAGATGAGATGCATAGAGCTCAAAACTGAAGGAAGAGTTCATGCTCAGGATCATGCAAGTGCCTGCCACCGCTTTAGAGAGAAGAGCTGGACAACCAGGATTTCAATATTTGAATTATTGGTGGGTATACAGCTCACATGGGAGTTATTCATTGTTTAGGTAAGTTGCATTCCTCAAAAGTTGTTAAAGGAAAAAATAGCTTAAATACAGTAAGGGAACTTGCTAGTTAAAGGAATTAACTGATGAGTGCACTTGTAGAACCAAGAATCCATTGGAAAGTAACTTATTATTTGCCAGCAACTGAATTTTCCTTTGTCATTTTTGGTTACGCTTTCCTTTTAAAAATTGCCATGTATTATGCATGTGATATTTGTTTCCCTGATAGCAGAAGAAGTAAAATCATGTAAGGAGTTTCTTGTGTTTTCTTACATGCAAGAAAATGCAGCCTTGAGGGAAGTTAAGTATCAAACAGTCTTAAAGAAGTGTCACGAATTTTTCCACATTGCTGTGAACAAACTAGGTTTAAAAAAAAAAAATCTTTAAAAGATACAACAAGGTTGTGTGAATGCTACAAGAATGAGTCTTACTAGGATTTTGGCTACTTGATAATTCTCTAGGATCATCTTTTATCTTTTTAAAAATTTCTTTTTTTCTGTTTTATTAGTTGTCCCCTTCCCCAAATGTTGCTTTATTTTCCCTCCTTAAGTTCATTCTGTGGTTGTTCTTTTTTTTTTTTTTTAACTTCTTTAATGTAACACATGTCTCATTGGTTTTTTATCATCCTTTGGGGAGTTTACATTTAAGGCTACAACTTTAGCTGAATCCCTTAAGTTTCACAATAAGTGTTTTCCTTCTCAAATTTTAAATATTTTACATTTTCATTATATTCCTTCTTTGTTTCATAATATATTGTGGGTTTTTTTAAGTTCCAAGTATGTGGATAATCTTTCTGTCCAATTCTTTTGTTTTGTGGTTGAAGAACGTGGCCTGTGTAATATTAATTTTGATATTTATTAAATTTGCATTTGTGACCTTCTACAGACTCTTGTAAATTTCCATATATCTTAAAAAATATATTCTATAACTGTTTTATGCAGGATTTTCTCTATGTATTCATTAGATCAACTTTGATCATTGTATTATACATGGAATTGATATATTAAAATTGCCCATGTAAGTTACTGATTTGTCAATTTCTCTTTGCAATTCATTCAATTATTGCTCTATATGGTTTTAAGGGTTATTTTCTTGGGGAAATACAGATTCATGATTTATATATTCCCCGTGAATTGTTTTCCATGTAATGATACCTAGTTTTTTTTTTTGTCTGAAAGTCTATTTAATTTAAATTAATGTTGTTATAACAGTTATATTTTGATTTATAAATGTATGGTATATCTTTTTCTATCCCTTTATATTAAAATTTTCTGCATCTCAAGGTCTTAGATACATTTCTTATTAAAAAAAAATAACTGAATGGGTTATTATATTTGTAGTTTTTTTTCTTTTGAAGTCCAGTCTAGAGATTCTGGGAAGATGGTAGTGACAGTGCCAATGTAGTTTTTTTTATCTTGTTTGAATCCCCACATTAAAGCAGACACAGCAATTAAATAGCAAAACCAAAGATCCATGTACAAAATTATAGCAAAATCAGGCAGCAATGTATCCTCTGATGCAAACAAATGGAGATAAACCACCAACAGCCACTAGATACACATGGAACACATGTATTAATATCTGCATAGGACAAAGTACAGGGAAGCAATTAGGATTGTGTCTAATGTTGACCAGAACCCTGAAATAACTGTTATGTACTAAGAAGCACAGTGGGCCAATTTGAGACCCCCAGATGCAACTAAGAATGGGTTTATCTGTCTCTAATGCCAAGTGACTGAAAGGGTTGGAGTAGTTTAATCTTTATGAACCCTCAACCCTGAAATGGGCTTTTTTTCAATAAAGAAACCACACTGTGGAGAAACTCCTAGAAGTAGAATGAAACTGAGTAACTTAAAGAAAATTAAGATTAAAAAAGAGAAAATTAGACCCAAGTGGAGTGAGGAAGACAATTAGAAAGTCTTAGGGAGCAGGCAGCCATATTTTTTAACATTACATAAAAATAACAGAAGAGGGAGCTTTGTGACATTAAAAAACTTTTCCTGAATCCTGCCTCATTCTAAAAGGTCAGGATAAGTAATTTCACATAAGTATGAGCAACAGAGAAGCATCAAGGTTAAATCCCATACAAAATTATAAGAAATGAGGTAATGAGGAATGTAACATTTCTAGAGATGATGAAAGCATGCCAGAAAAGTATGGTCCACAAACAGATCAACGTGGAACTTACCATTTCAAAATTGGTTCAAAGACATTAAGAAAAGTATACAGGATATGAAAAAAATAACATAAATCAGAATTTTTCAAGCTGAGACCTAAATGATAGAACTCAGGAAAAAATAAAAAATAAAATAAAATATGGTTTAAGAAATTAAGACTAAAATAGAAGAATACTGTGTGGAAAAAAACACACAGCAAATGAATTAAAGGAAATAGGAGATTAAAAGGATTTTTCTTAAATCAGAGGAAATAAAGATATTAAAAAGGGTTCAAGAGAAAGTGACAAATACAAAGATGGACATAGAAGATATAACATACAGATACTAGAAATCCCTGAAGAATAAAACCAGAGCTAAAGAATAGAACAAGTACAAACTTTTTTAATTTTTAAAAAATCTCCCCTGAAATTAAAAAAATTGAAACCACACATTGAAAATCATATTGTCTGACATTATTGACTTAAAATGACCAATACCAAGAAAAATCCTAGCAAAGTCAATAAACTTTAAACAAGAAGGGGAAAGAAATCCTTTAGGCATCGAATAAAAAGAGATCATGTAACTTATAAAGGAAATATATTAGATTTATACCAGACTTTTAACAGCAATATCTTATTCCTAAAGAAAATAGATAACATCACTAAGATATTTAAGGTATGAGCAACGATTTTCATATTTATTAAAACTGACTTTAAAGAATACCAGACACAGATGAACTGTTGCCAACATACAAGAAGTAATGGAATACTATCCCAAAGAACCTTTCCTGAGAAATTTACTACAGAATAAGTTTCAAACAACCTAAAGGAATAGAGCTCTAAGACTAAATAAGAGTTTGAGGGAGATATTATATTATGTAATAGATGGGTGCTCTGATAATGTAGATAACCATAATGTAGATTAAAATGTGATCAGAATGACAAGAAATATGTCACATATTAAAAACCTACAGAAAATGTATGTTTCATGATAAAGCATTCAATTTGAAGTCATGAACAAGTCAGAGACGTCCCATTATCCATTTCTGTTCAACATTATACCAGGACTCAAACAAGTACAAAAGTTTAAAGGCAAAAAATATACTAAATAAAAATTATTTTAAGAAGTTATTGTTTAGACATTATGGTCCAAGAGATGATACAAACTATTAGAACTAATAAGGATTTTAAATGTTCTGAATATAAGATCCATGTACAAAAATTTTACATTTCCAAAAATCAACAAAAACAATCAAGGAGTTTTGTGACATTAGAAAAGCTTTTCTGAATCCTGCCCCATCCTGAAAGATCAGAAAGTTACCTTTGATAATAGCTTCAAAACCTGCATGATACGGAACAAGCATAAGTAAAGATATGCAAGATTTTAATGGAGAAAAAACACTATAAAACTTTTTTCAGAGGCACAAAATGTGGTTAAAATAAAAGGAAAGTTATACTATATTCATGGATGGGAAGATTCAACATTACAAACATATCAAGTATCCTCAAATTAACCTGTCAATTTGACATAACTTCAATACGAACCCTATGAGCTGTCCTAAAATTTACATGAGAGATCAAATGGCCAAACGATTTCAAGAGACAAGATGGTTGTGTGGAAGTGTCAAATCATGATATCATACACCTGAAAGTATTATTATACTGAACGTTAACTATACTAGAATTTAAATAAAAGTTTTTAAAAGTGCAACAAGATGGTGTCCTCATCTTACAGACATCAAGATTTATTAAAAAGTCATAATGATTAAGATAAATCATAAGCCAGCTGAATAGGTTAAAGGCTCCAGAAACAGAAAGACATAAATGAGAATTTGAACCCTGCAGCGTAACTGTATTTGTTGATTCTGTTTTAGAGTCTGTCATCCAGTATTTTGTCACGTCTCAGATCTCACAACTAATACAAAGACACTGAACTGGAATTGGATTATAGCAAGATCTACTCTCTCACAATTTGTTGTCCTAGTTTGTTATATATAAGACAACTTTATATTTCAGGTGTTTGGTTTTCATAAAGGTTGTTGTTTTTTATTTTGTTTTGTTTTTAACTATCCTCGAAGGTAGAGTAGAATTTGTCTTTGGCATGGAAGGGCAGGGAATTTGATTGCAACGTAGTCTTTTTGTCAAAGTTTCATTGTGAGTGACTCCACATTTTTCTCATTTGAGGATAAATGCAGTAGTATTCACAAAAGTGCTTAAAACATTATCAGGTATTCTCCTGTCTCATGGCCCAAAGCAGTAAGAATAATAGCTGTTGGAGCCTTTTTCATGATCCAGACATTGACGGTATTGGACACTTTGTATGAATCCTAGGAGTTAATCTGGAACACAAACTTGAGAGGAAGGTGCAATTATCATTCTCAGTTTATGGTTGGCACATTGAGGTTAGGAGAAATTAGGTAACTCTCCCAAGGTCAAGATCAACAGATGCTAAGCAATGGAGCTAGAACTTATATTTGTGTCTGTTGAACGCAGCACCTTGTCTCTTACTTAATACTCCACAGTCTCTCCACCAAACATTATCATTGCCCTGTTTGAAACTGAACTGGTACATTTGCACCTGGAAAATCAAAACAAAGGAAAAACCATATCATCTGAATAAAAATTGAACAGTCAGTTATCTCTCCCAAAAACAATCATTATAGAACTACATGAAATGTATTTTTTTAATAAAAATGTGTAGTCTACTGCCAAGAAATGCACAGGTGACCAGCAAACACTTCAAAAAAAAAAAAAAAAAAAACCAAAAACAAATTTTAAAAGTGTGAGAAACTTGGAGAGTGTGCAGTGTCCTGAAACATGAGTAAACCCCTAATGCCCCATTTATGGAGCAGGTCTTGCATTGACACATGAAGAAGTTCTTTTAATTAACTGGATAGGAATTTAATATCTTCACATATGCAAGGCGAGTCGACTTGCCCAGGCAACCAGATACACTGAGCTTTGTGTATTAGTTCTGCTTTTTTGGCTTCTGAGTGAACCTCCTAAGTCATGGGCATTAAGGTTGTCTTAAGCAAATGATTTTTTATTCAGCTGTTCCTTGAGAAAATTAAGTTATGTTAACCGGTGGCAGAGAGTACAAGGTGGCCCAGCAAATTAAAAATTAATAATAATAATAATAAACCACAAGAGCTCCCCTACCCCAAATAACCAGGAAAATAATTTGATGAATATCATGTGGGCCTCACTAAATGTGGGCCAAGAGGTCTTTGGAGCCTGGCCAAGATATGAAAGTCACAATCAGGACACCATGCAAATGTGTATCTGTTTTTGCATGGCTTTCTCAGAAACCATTTCCAAGAAGTATAGGCATTTTGCCACCTTAATATGGTGGTGGATTTGCAGGCGTATCTTCAGTCTCAGCAACTCGGCAATGGTGCCAAACTCAGCTGGTTCTCTTAGTAGTCCCCTGAATTCTCGCCTTAATCAAATGAGGATGGCTTTCCTAAAAATAGAATAATATTTTGTTATTTTCCTTCAAGAAATTTGACAGTGTCACACTCAGGATAAACATAACATTTCCTACAAAATTTCTTAGTCGTACCATTTACGTCTTCAGCATTTTATTACCATTTTATTTGATGTGCTTCACTAGGACCCACAAACTCCATCTCTGTTTATGACAATATATTACCCTAAGAGTAATTGTCGTGATTCCTATCTACTTGTAAATTATTTCCCCATCAAAATTCATATATGATTCTTTATGTAAGAGTTTTGCAAAGCTTTTCTGTCTCTATTTCTGTCTTTTGTAAAATGTCACAGAGATTATTGCCCGGAGGAGACGCACAGGAAGTCAGTCTTTGAGTGAAAATAAAGTTGTTTAATTATTTTTTAAAAAAGATTTAACTCTACTTTATATACTGAATTCTGCCATTTTCAGTTTTCCCCCCCAATCAACAAGTATTTATTGGTTCCCTACTGTATGCTAGAGACATGTGAATAGTCTATTTCTCCTGAAGCAAACTTTTCACAGAATTACAAACAATAAGATCATAGAATTTGACAGATGGAAGATGGCGTTACCAGTTCAACATACTCTTTTCAGAGAAGACACGGGTATTTTGCAAGAGTTTACAAAAATCAGTTTGTAAAAATAGCATGGAGCCCAAGAGAAGCTAGCTGGTTGGTGCCAGAGTGAGAACTAACACTTAGATTTCTTGACTTTGGTGCCAGGACTTTCCCCTCTCATGAGTGACTTTTTAAAAGTCATACATGAGAAGTCTGTCAAAGTATGCCATGTGCTGTCCCTGGATATGGTTACTAGTTATTTCTTGTTTTAAATAAATAAATAAATAAATAAATAAATAAATAAATAAATAAATAAAAATGTTTATAATCTTAGTGAAGAAATTTAAAATTATTTGTACCGTTTGATCTAATAATTCTACTTTTAGGGATGTATCCCTAGGGGAATAATCAGAGATATGCACATAACTCTTTATGTTTACTGTTTACTGTTGCAGGTCTTTTACCAAAAGATCCAACCGTAAATTATGTGATACCTGCCCCAGTAGAATATTCTGCAGTTTCAAAGGATGTGCAGTCATGTATCAAATCCACTGCGATGTCAGGTTTTTATTTATTTATTATTTTTTATTATTTTTAAAGATTTTCTTTATTCATGAGAGACAGAGAGAAAGAGAGAGAGAGGGAGAGGCAGAGACACAGGCAGATGGAGAAGCAGGCTCCATGTAGGAGGCCCGATTTGGGACTCGATCCCGGGTCCCCAGGATCACACCCTGGGCTGAAGGCGAAGCTAAACCGCTGAGCCACCCAGGCTGCCCTGATGTCAGGTTTTTAAAACGTAAATTGCCTACAGTCTAATTTCAGTTTAGGAAAATGAAATTGGATGTGTGAGGTGGTATCTTCTAGCCTGAAAAAAAGTGGACCGAACGTGTGTGATCATAACCACACTGATGAGTTTGATCTATTTTTTTTTTTTAGTAATAGAATTGCCAGTGGTTTTAATTTTCTTCTTTTATTTTTTATGCACATCCAGTTTTATAAAACAAACACATATGCATGTATAAAGGGGGAGCGAAAAAGAATATTATCTTAAGAATACTTTATATAAGAGGTACACTGAGCAGGTGGCCAGGCTGAACAGCCACCCACAAGAAAAGACATTTGATTTAAGTAAAACCATAATACCTCACTGTTTTAAACTTTTTAGTGGTCTCTTCACTGCTGCCACGATGTCATCGTTCCTATGCAGCCTGAACCGGGGGGTCAGGGGCTCCCACAAAGCCACAAATGCTCCGAGAAAATGCCTACCCTTGGCAGGCTGATGACACGTTCCCTGCAAGGACCTACTCACTCTCGGCCTTCCCACCCACCTCAGATGGGTGCCTCTGAGGCCCTAAGGCTAAGCCAGCCGTAGTGCCCTTACATACTTGTTTATGACCCCAGGTCCTCCCATGGCATCCTGACTCTCACCCCTGATGTACACATCAGAACATCCCCTAATCTAACTCAATCTCGCATGTTACTTTATGGCTCCAGACCCTCCCACTGCAACCTGGGAAACACTGGTCAGCCCCAAAATGCTCTGTATTGGCGACCTCTTTGGTGAACATCCCCTCACTTTTGTTCTTGAACTGAAACCTGGCTGTTCCCCGGAGCTATTCCTTATTAGAAAGGGGCTGTTTTTTATCCTCTACCACCAGGCTTGAGAGTGGGTTGCTTGTCCTCTACGTTTCTCACTGTGTCTTGTGAGAACAGTCTGCCCCCCACCCCACACTCCCCCCCAGAAAAACACTGAGTTCTGGTGGAACTCATGCCGTCAGCATGTACCCTGTCTTGGAAATATATTTATTTAATGCTTTGCATTGTTAGCTTCAAACCCGAGGGAGTGACGATACTTCTTTTTTTTTTTTTTTTTTTTTTTATTTTTTTTTATTTTTTTTTTTTTTTATTGGTGTTCAATTTACTAACATACAGAATAACACCCAGTGCCCGTCACCCATTCACTCCCACCCCCCGCCCTCCTCCCCTTCCACCACCCCTAGTTCGTTTCCCAGAGTTAGCAGTCTTTATGTTCTGTCTCCCTTTCTGATATTTCCCACACATTTCTTCTCCCTTCCCTTATTTTCCCTTTCACTATTATTTATATTCCCCAAATGAATGAGAACATATAATGTTTGTCCTTCTCCGACTGACTTACTTCACTCAGCATAATACCCTCCAGTTCCATCCACGTTGAAGCAAATGGTGGGTATTTGTCATTTCTAATAGCTGAGTAATATTCCATTGTATACATAAACCACATCTTCTTTATCCATTCATCTTTCGTTGGACACCGAGGCTCCTTCCACAGTTTGGCTATCGTGGCCATTGCTGCTAGAAACATCGGGGTGCAGGTGTCCCAGCGTTTCATTGCATTTGTATCTTTGGGGTAAATCCCCAACAGTGCAATTGCTGGGTCGTAGGGCAGGTATATTTTTAACTGTTTGAGGAACCTCCACACAGTTTTCCACAGTGGCTGCACCAGTTCACATTCCCACCAACAGTGTAAGAGGGTTCCCTTTTCTCCACATCCTCTCCAACATTTGTTGTTTCCTGCCTTGTTAATTTTTCCCATTCTCACTGGTGTGAGGTGGTATCTCATTGTGGTTTTGATTTGTATTTCCCTGATGGCAAGTGATGCAGAGCATTTTCTCATGTGCATGTTGGCCATGTCTATGTCTTCTTCTGTGAGATTTCTGTTCATGTCTTTTGCCCATTTCATGATTGGATTGTTTGTTTCTTTGGTGTTGAGTTTAATAAGTTCTTTATAGATCTTGGAAACTAGCCCTTTATCTAAATTATTTTAAGATTTGTGTGGAATCAGAAAAGACCCCGAATAGCCAGGGGAATTTTAAAAAAGAAAACCATATCTGGGGGCATCACAATGCCAGATTTCAGGTTGTACTACAAAGCTGTGGTCATCAAGACAGTGTGGTACTGGCACAAAAACAGACACATAGATCAGTGGAACAGAATAGAGAATCCAGAAGTGGACCCTGAACTTTATGGGCAACTAATATTCGATAAAGGAGGAAAGACTATCCATTGGAAGAAAGACAGTCTCTTCAATAAATGGTGCTGGGAAAATTGGACATCCACATGCAGAAGAATGAAACTAGACCACTCTCTTTCACCATACACAAAGATAAACTCAAAATGGATGAAAGATCTAAATGTGAGACAAGATTCCATCAAAATCCTAGAGAAGAACACAGGCAACACCCTTTTTGAACTCGGCCATAGTAACTTCTTGCAAGATACATCCACGAAGGCAAAAGAAACAAAAGCAAAAATGAACTATTGGGACTTCATCAAGATAAGAAGCTTTTGCACAGCAAAGGATACAGTCAACAAAACTCAAAGACAACCTACAGAATGGGAGAAGATATTTGCAAATGACGATACTTCTGAAACTCATTCCCGGGCTCACATCGCACTCAAAGCTCCACGTGGCTGTAGGCCGTGGAGGCACCGCAGCGCTGCAACCGGAGAGTGACTTCTGTCGTCTCCACTGATACCGTTGGAATGGTTAGAAGGGGAAGCGGATTGATTCAGTGTGGACTGCCTGGTCGACTAACTGCCAGGTCCCAGAGGATTAAGAAAACAAATGAGCCACTGTCCCTCCAATCAGCACAGCTCCCAGTGAGCCAAAGAGGCAGCCCTAGGGTTCCAGTCCCCCAGACCCCAGCGGAGCCGGGGAACACAGTAGGCCCTTGACACATACTTATTAGCTGACCAAATAATGGGTTTCAGTGCCAGTCTACCCTTAAAGTAATTCAGCCTGTACCTCCCAGAAGCCTGACGTTTCCCATTCAGTAATCCACAATTTAGCAGGTTCTTTCATCTCTCCATTCGACTAGTTTCCTTAAAGACCAGAATCCTTAGGATCTGTCCCAAAGCAGAATAGAAAACAGATGGACTTAAGGGCTAAAAAATAATCCTTTATTTATAACTCCAAAGTTAAAATCTAAAGCTAAAGCACACTCTGACCATACGGTGCTTTCACTTGATGAGATGATCACGATCATCTCTGGTGGTTCCTCTTCTCCTCCTCTATTCCCCTGACTACTCAGGCCGATGGGCCTAAGCAACACCAACCACTCATTCTTTGCAGAACTTGCTTTCCTTCAGCAAATACTTGTTGAGTGACTTCCACGTGTCAGGTGCTGTGCAAGGTGCCAGGGATGTAACAGCAAACAAGACTGGTTACATCCCTGAGCTATTTACCTTTTACCAAAGTGGCAGATAAGTGCCTCACATATTTTAATACTATTTCATTCTGCTCCATTTCGATAGACTTAGAATTGTAGCATGAAGTGATAAATATCGTTTTAATAGTAAGTTGCAATCCACAAAGGAATTTTATGCTCAGGATCATATTTGATGTTCAAAAAAGCCTGATGGCATCGGACAGGGGACTGGTTGTACTGACATTGTTTTACAGATGACAAAGTCAAGGCATTAAACATAATGACATTCCCTAGAGTTGTTCAAGGGTATGTAGAGACCGAGATAGACTGTGAGTGAGGAACATGGCAAGTGAGGAAGGAGAAGACAGAAGCTAGCACCTGTAGGAGATAATACAGTCCATACACACTGCCTTCCACCCCCCTTTGAAATCCCTTAGACTGGTTTGCTTTTTGGTTGGTTGGTTTGACTTTCACAGGACATGGACCACTGCCACAGATCTACCTCCATGCCTACACATCTTGCCTTGGAGGATCTGTTGACTGGGGCCACCTTTGATCATCCTAAACAAATATCTTCTCATAGGCATTTGGTGGGAAGACCCCTCTACCATGTCATCTACCAGCCTCACAAGCAGAGAGAACATGATGTTTGTGCCGACGAGTGTGCTGACATCGCCTGTGGTAGAGTTCGCACTCTCCGAGGACAGACACTATGTCCTCCTTTGATTAACTCCCACAAAAAGTTTCTAAAAGCACCAAACAAGTAAATTATGGAAGACATCTCTTGAAGACCAAATCACCACAATTAAATACAAAAATGTATTTTTATTTGGAAACGATACCAAAGCTTTAAAAACTAGACTTCCAAAATAGAAGGAAGAAGTCTTATAAAACGAAATCTTCAGGCCTGGTTGTGCTTCTGTCTGTGTCCTTTGTTATAAGGCAGCTGGCTAGTCCCAGCCGGCCCAGCTGGCTGCTGTGATAGACCAGTGTGCACGCGCTGTGTTACTGCAGGAGTCAGGGGTGGGAGATTTCTATTAGATTAGCCAGTCTGAGCAGCCCCCTTTGCAAAGTTCTTTCTCTCTATTGTTAAAGTAGTTGTATTTTTATCCCTTTGTGGTTTTTAAATTCTGAAGAAATCTTAAAAATAATAAAAGGCAACACAAGGGAATGTCAACTTGGTCAAGATAAGCATGTGTAAAAGCGTCAGTTATCTCTTCCATTTCTCTATAGATTTGGGGTGTAAAAAACATCAGTCAGATGGAATCCAGGCTAGTCTTGAATGTTTCTTGCTTAATTTGAATGTTTAAACTTTTTAATTTCATTCTTTTCTGTTCTACATCTTTAAAAAAAAGTAGAGTATTTTTAGAGTAAAGAAATAACATATTTTGTGAGCAGGTGGGCAGCTAGAAAATGCCAGTCACCAGGTGTCACACTATCAAACAGCACACCAGGTGTAAAAAGTGGAAAAATAACCTTCTAGGGTATCCGGGGGAAATTCCAACAAAGGCCAGACAGTAATTATCCTAAACCCGGGCTGCCATTTTGCTTTGCAATTTAACTACAAAGAAAATATGACTATTAAACAGGTAGATGCTAACTAGGAGCACCTTCTAACCCAAATCCAGGCAGAAGCACACAGAGAGCAGAGGAGAAGCACCAGATGCCTGTGTCCAGTATCACCAGCTTTTTCTGACTTTACTCCCAGGGGCAGTGTCCATCCATCAGTCACTCACCTATGGAAACCCCATATACCCTTCCCATCTCAGGTAGAATGCCATGACTTTGGAAAACTTTCTCTGGTTCCAGTCGATTCACCAACACCATTCCAGGTAGTAAGGAGTCAGCAACAATGAAAATAGACATTGGCTTCTTATTGCTGAGCATCGAATGGAAAGAGATGCCGCACATTCCACGAGCATTCACTAGGTGCCGACGGTGGGCCAGGCACTGTCCCAGTTATGCACATTAACACGGTAGGTATCAGAGCCCAGGACTGAGAGGGGCAACAGGTAGTTGTAGTGTGTGTGAGAGAGTTTATGAAAGTCATAAACCCATAAGCAGGATCACAATTGTTCATAAATTGGATTAGAATTGTTAAAAAATAATAATAGATAACCTTTCAATCACAATTTATAGTCCCTAAAGCAGGTCACATCAGAATCTGATTTGATGTTCAAATAAGCCCCTTTGGATGGGGAAGGACAGCTAGCTTCAGTGACTTCCCTTCCCTTCCCTTTCACATGAGCCGAAGGGGACCGCATGTTCAGCAAGGAGCTGCCTCTGCAGAGGGAGAAAAGATGAGGCTTTAGGTGAGGAAGGGGAACCCAGGTGACTAGGTTTGGGAGAAACATTCCACTTCTTTTATTTAAATAACATCTAAAGCAGAAGAGGCAAAAAATGAACTTCAGTTAATTCTTTGTGACGAGTAAGTAGTCCCTCCAAGCAACACTCCCCTTCTGCCTTTTGAAAAACATCTTTTCAAAATAACAGAGAAGGGAAAGCTACGACCAAAACCGAATCAGTAGCATTTGAAGAGTGCTTTTACTCCCCTCCCTGTTTTCACCATGTATGTGAATGTGAAATGTCCTCCACACGTGAAGGTCCTAGCCTGCATCGGTGCAAACACTTAGCATCCAATAAGCTGTCCTTTCTTTTTCTTTTCTTATTCCTTTCCTTCCCTTTGCTCTTTTCCTTCTTTTCTTTTTCCCTACCTTCAGCAACTATGTTATTGCTATTAGAACAAGTTGTTTACCGGTCTTTGTCCTTTCATAGATGGGAGCATCCTGAAGGCAGGGCCCCGTCTCAGGCTCTCTTGTATATTCAGGGACTGACATGGTGCCTTGTTAACAGCTCTGTGATAAAGACTTGCTTCAAAACACACACATGACAAACAAGGAGCTTAATCCTAAATGGTATTAGCAGAGCCTGTTTCATTTATTTTTTTCCTTAGTGGACTGCTCTTTCATTAGGATTTAGGAATAAAAAAGGGGGAGAGTGATTAAAACACACATGCACATGCGCGCGCACACACACACACACACACACACACAAGCCACCACTCCTTATCAAGCTTACCACGTCTTCTAAGTGTGGCTGTCTAAGTCCTCCTAAAGTTGAAAGATTTGGTTGCATTATCTACTTGGATAAAAATGAAGACTTAGAATTGATTTTTTTCCCCTTGATCCGAAGAGAGTGCAGGTGTTTAAGCATTTATGAAATTGATTGACTCCCCTGTAGCAGCCAATTGATAATAAGTTTAAGCTTTGGAGTGAGGCTATAAAAGGTTTGATTATATTAACAATACTGATAGTCATGGGTTCATAAATCTTAAGAGAAAGGATGCATATGTCACATATAATGCATGAAAAAGTTGTTCTTTTATCATGGATAACTCATTATTGTGTGGAGACCTAGTTGATCAGCTATTCCATTATTTGAATAAGTATCTGATGTCTTGTTTTCTTTCAAGAAGGCAGGTGCAGGATGAAGCAGGAAGCCTGCCAAGAAAGATGATAAATTACCGTTTGGTGCCTGTGACCAGGGCCCTATGATTGCAGGCTGCCAGGAATTAAGAGGCAACGTAACCAGAAACTAGGAGGGAAATGACTTCTGACTACAACTTCAGAGGTGTTTACTTTTTGTCTTCATTATCTTTGTGGTATTTCAAGGGTCTCTGTTAGTTTTGTTGCCTGCAAAATGAAGTGCTGTTTTAAAACAATCATACACTACCTCAAAATATTATGTTACACCTGCCAGAGAAGGGAAAGTCAAATAAAAAAATCAGAGTTGAGAGGGAACTGGTCAGTGAAAGCAAATAAACAGCCTAAGTGGACAAAGACAAGGTAAAGCAAAGGTGAAATATGGCTGGAGCTTCGTTTGAGAGGAAGCCCGTGGGCTGGACTCTGGGGAAGCTCTCCAGCATGGCTGCTGGAGCCAACTACACGGAGGAAGGCCACACTCATCTTGTGTTTCATTCTCCAGAATTCAGAGAGAAAACATAAAAACAAGAGCAGCCATCATCATTGCGGTTTTGGGAATCAGTCTGTTCTATTAATATCTATCTGCTCACAGGCTATTCTATGACAAGTTTATAGATTAGCTTTTTTTATTCGTGTAATGACTATTGGAATCACTACCGGCCATGGCTGTTCTTGATTTATTAAAGTCAACAAGGATTTATGGAGTACCTAAAAGATGCCTGGCACTCAGCTAGGTGTTGGAGACAGACAGACAGGAGGCCCACACTCTCCTCTGATGTCATGGTCTGGTGGGGGAGACACAGATTTAATGCAGTATGCTCAGCACCATGCTAATGGTACCAGGAGTGTCACGGGGGAGCACAGAGGTGCACCTTGGAAGTCAGGTGGACTCAGGAAGGGCTCCTAAGGTTGGTGACATCTAGATGTCCCCTGGCAAAGGGTAGAGGAAGAGAGGTCTTCCGGGCATTGGGGAACGAATGGACCAGAGATGTAGACGTGAATAGCATACATCTCAGCTTTATGTCTGGAGCTCAGGATAAAAGTGTGGATGGTAAGATACGAAATGAGAGGTTCTCAGGATTTAACAGCAAAGGATTCTGGATTTCAGTCTAAGGAGTTTGGAATTTATGCTGAAATGAATGAGAAGTCCCTACAGGATTTGAGTAGAGAAATTATGTAATCCATAGACATTTGGCAGCAAATATTTATAATACAGCATGGAGGGCACTCTGAAACATGATCTCAGTTCTATGCAGATACAGAAAAACAGCTATTCACTCTGCAGATGGAGAGAAACGAAGTGAAAAAGGGACACTTAAGATGGGTTTTAGAGTATCAGTAGGAGTATACAGGACACAAAGGAAAGAATTTTTACTAGATCGGGCCAGGGGTTGGGGGAAAGATTGAGAGAGAGAGAGAGAGAGAGAGAGAGAGAGAGAGATCAATGGAGGGAGGGAGGGTGGGAGGGAAAAAAGAAAAACTTTCAACAGAGCTCTGAAAAACTAATGAAATCTCAGATTAGATTTTGATTATTGGTTTTCTGTTTTGTTTTGTTTTAGTTTAAATTCAATTAGCCAACACATAGTCCATCATTAGTTTCAGATGTAGAGGTCAGTAATTCACCAGTTCTGCATAACACCCAGTGCACATCACATCATGTGCCCTCCTTAGTTCTCATCACCTAGTTACCCCATCCCCGCACCTCCCCTCCCCTCCAGCAACCCTCAGTTTCTTTCCTAGAGTTAAGAACCTCTCATGGTTGCCCCCCTCCGATGACTTCCCATTCAGTTTTCCATCCTTTCCTCTATGATCCTCTGTTTGTTTCTTATATTCCACATCTGAGTAAAACCATATGATAATTTTCTTTCTCTGACTGACTGATTTCACTCAGCATAATACCCTCCAGTTCCATCCACATCATTGCAAATGGCAAGATTTCATCCTTTCTGATGGCGAAGTAATACTCCATTGTATATCTATATCTACCACATCTTCCTTATCCATTTGTCTGTCCATAGACATCTCAACTCTTTCTACAGTTTGGCTACTATGGACACTGCTGCTGTGAACACTGGGGTGCAGATGCCCCTTCAAATCACTACGTTTTTATCATTGGGGGTAAATCCCTAGTAATGCAATTGCTGGGTCGTAGGGTAGCTCCATTTTCAACTTAAAGAATCTCCATATTGTTTTCCAGAGTGGCTGCACCAGCTTGAGTTCCCACCAACAATACTATAAGAGGGCTCCCCTTTCTCTGCATCCTTGCCAACATCTGTTGTTTCCTGTCTTGTTAATTTTAGCCATTCTGACTGGTGTGAAGTGGTATCTCATTGTAGTTTCGATTTGTATTTCCCTGAAGTGATGTAGAGCATTTATTTCGTGTGTCTATTGGCCATTTTGTCTGTATGTCTTCTTTGGAGAAATGTCTGCTCATGTTTTCTGCCCATTTCTTGACCTGATTATTTTGTTTTTGAGGTGTTAGATTTGATAAGTTCTTTATAGATATCGGATGCTACCCTTTATCTGATAAGACATTTGCAAATATCTTCTCCCATTCCATAGGTTGTCCTTTAGTTTTGTTGACTGTTTCCCTTGCTGTGCAAAAGCTTTTTATCATAATGAAGTCCCAATAGTTCATTTTTTCTTTTGTTTCCCTTACCCTTGAGGACATGTCTAGTAAGAAGTTGCTGCAGCTGAGGCCAAAGAGGTTGCTCTCTGTGTTCCCCTCTAGAATTTTGATGATTTTTGTGTTTAATAATTTTACATTTTGATCTTAAAAATGAAAAAAAAGTCCATATATGTCACACTGATATATAAAAGGAGCAGTAACCAGTACTCACTTTATTAAAATTAAACCTATTGCTATTCGTTAATTACAGTGATAGCAAAGTGAGATAATTTTGAGTTTCCCACAGCAGGGAGGTAAGAATTATGAAAGAGAGGGCAAAACCAAGAACCCAGAAATATGAATTGTATTCTTTTCTCTGCTTGGGGACAAAGCAGTAATTCTGGAACTGGTTGTTTTTTCTTAGCTCTAAAATAGCCAGATAGGGATCCCTGGGTGGCGCAGTGGTTTAGCGCCTGCCTTTGGCCCAGGGCGGGATCCTGGAGACCCGGGATCGAATCCCACGTCGGGCTCCCGGTGCATGGAGCCTGCTTCTCCCTCTGCCTATGTCTCTGCCTCTCTCTCTCTCTCTGTGACTATCATAAATTAAAAAAAAAATTAAAAAAAATAACATTTAAAAAAAATAAAAAATTAAAAAAAAAAAAAGTAGCCAGATAGCACCTTGCCACAGGTCACGAAAAACTATGTGACTTTTGCAAACCATAGTGGCCTCCCCTGTAGAGTGGGACAGGGCTTTAGGAGAGCTCCTCTCCATTTCAGGGTTTAGCACCCACAAATCCTGTTTGTACTCCAACTTGGAAATCACTTGTTACCAAATTGAGTACAATAGCTCAACCACAATGACTGGACAAACAAGCCACTCTGATATAATTGTCCTTGGGAAGATAGAATATTTAGATGCAATCATTCACATACAAGTTGGACTAAATCCACTCTTTGCATGCCCACCTGTGAAAGCGTCAAACACGTAGCCCTAGAAAGTGGTTTTGCATCAGAGAAAAAGCCGGCAAGTGCACCGCAGAAGAGCAAAGACACCCTAAGTCTGTGATCCTAAGTCTGCCTCCCTGCCACTTGTGTGACTCAGCAAGACATTCTCTTTGAGCCTTAGTTTACTCATCTGTGAAATGGAGACAGTGATGCATATTTCCCTGAATTTAAGGGGGAGATAAACAAGACAGACTAAAGAGAGCACTCGGAACTACAACTAGCACCTCGAGACTGTGGAGTAAATGGAAACTTGAGGTGGACGACAGGGAGGCTGGATTGCTAAAACCATTATGGGCAAGAAGAAGAACACCAGCCATTGGAGGAGTCTGCCATTTGGAGCCTGGTCTACTCCACAAGCAGGTGGCAACTGACACTTACTTCCAGGAGGTTCATTTAAATGGTCTGACTCTGTTTCCACCACGTTGACAGCTTTTGATAATTATTTCAAAAATAAACTTGACGCTAGTACTAGCCATACTGCTATAACTAACTGCTACCCTAACAACAGAATTTTGGCTCCACCACCAACCCTGTAATGTTGGCCACATCCCTGTACTTTCCTGGCACGTTTTCTCATCTATGAAATGAAAGATGTCACCTCTTTAATTTCATGAGTGTACATCTGTCAAGTTCACTAATATACGGAACACGGTGACTAAAGACCTAAGAGGTGTGAATAGAGAGGTGGTGTGAAATAGGTTGACTAAACAAAGCCTGACGTTAGATGATGCCATGGGGTAACCATTGGTGGGAAGAAGAACACACTGTCCTGGGCCATCACAATGACCATGACCATGTTATTTCTGGTTCTTTAGGATTGACTCAACGGGGTTGACCTTGAAGACACACCCAGGCAGTCTGCTGAGCTGGTAAAGGAATGATGGGAACACTGAGTGCCAACTATGTGCTAAGCACTGCTCTAAATCACTACATGCTCACCATGTCCCCCACCCCCGCCTGAGTGAACCAAGACCCAGGGCAATTTCACACCTTGAAAAAGGGCACACAACTCACCAGTGATGGCACCAGGCATCTGCCTCCGAGGCCTATGCACCCAATCATTTAGTCGCATTGCCCCCCATGGGAAACTGGTTTGAAAATCGGATTTCATTTACTACATTTCCAATAAGAGTACCCTTGTTTTCTAACCTACAACCTCTGACACCTGCCACAGGGCCTGCAGTGGTTTCTTTTTCCTCCAGAAAGTAAGCTCAGAGAAAGTCCTGTAAGATCAAAATGAAATAGAACTCTGGACTTTGAATCATTGAGACCAGTCCACCTGGACACTTCCTTGTGCCCAGGAGAAAACAGGTCCAGGTCGGTGGACACACAGTTAGCTGGAGGCCAGGGCAGGACCCCTCAGGTTTCCTGACTACTGTGTGACCTGCTTTCCTCTGTCTCTCGACTGTCACCCAAGGATGCTTCCCACTCAGTACTTTGTCAGGCTCTCTGCTTCCAACAAATCACAAGTTCATGACGTTCACACATAAAGTCTAGTTTGCCCATTTGTTCCAGCTTATTTTTATGGTGCCTTATATGCAAGTGTGTTCCCTGTTAGACACTCAGTAGAAGAATATTTTTAATACAAGTTGTTTTCCTCCCTACATCTTAACACCTGCTAATGTGTCGCTGTCAGGATATTAGTCACTCTTTTTATGCTGCTGTGACTCAGTATTGGACCATCTGGGAGCTCAAATTCACATTTCTAGCCTGGATCCTCCAGTAACCCATGGGGTGAAGCCTTTGGCCAGGATTCAGCTTGGTGAGGAAAAGACCATGGCCTTCTTTTTTTCACTTAGGGTCATTAAGGTTAAAAAGGAAAAAAAGGTAATAACAAAAGAGTAAGAATGTGTTGTGTGTATATGATTTACTATCTAATTGAAATGATGCATAAAATGTTGATGGTCGTAATGATTGCTTTTAATAATTATTCAAAAAATAAACACATTGGTGACTATTGGCCACCCCCTGCTGTAATGGAGAGCATCCCATCTACCTGCTGAAGGACACCCCAGCTTCCTCATTTTAGCCCCACCACTTCTCTCATCATTGAACTTTCCTGGCACATTTTCTCATCAATGAAGTGAAAGATCTGGACTCTTTAATTCCTAATTCCATGCCTGAAAATCTGTCATGTTTATTAAAATGCAGGATGCTATGTTTACAGGTCTAAGGAGTCAGAACAAGGAGGTGGCATGGGACTAGGACAACTAAACTAAGACACCAGGAACTGGGGAAAAGAAAAAGGGAAGAGGGAAGGGGCACGAAGGAGAGGCCGAAGGGAGGGGCCGGGAAGGGACAGAAGAGAAACCCCAGCCCCTTATTTGAGTATTTACTAGGTCTGAGGCAGCATTAATATATCTGCAGTTTTAAAACACCACACTGTGGAAGGTCTCCAGGTGTAGGCTCCTTCAGTTAGAAAGTGAAAAGTCCTAGAAGGGAAAGCAGAATTGTAAGTATTAAGGTACCGTCTAGGGTCAAGAACAGGAGCATCTCAGTGCCCTCCCCTGCTTCCTCATTTTCTCCCCTTTCTGGGCTCACCACAGGGGATCACCAAGGACTCCTTCAGGGACAGACACCATTCTGCCTGCCTTACCAGGCATTCGTTCATTCAACCTTGCCACAACCCTGGGACATAGGTGCTGTTAGTAATCCTATTTTACAGATTAGGAATTGGAAACACAGAGAGGTTTCATAGTGTATTCACAGCCACTCCATCAAGGCAGAGCAGGATATTCCAACTCAGGGTCGAGGCTTCACACACAGCCTTGGCTGCCTGCGACCAAAGGCTCCCGTGTGTCTATAGTTAAGGTGTTTCACCGTGGGTACATCTTCAAACCAAGCCTCCTCTTTAAACTGAGGACATACCACCTATTTCTCTGGGCTACAGTGAGTATTAAATATGTATGATGCCCAGTGCATATGAAAAGCTTAATTTTCTTCTCTTTCCCTTGGAAGCCTCCAATTAGGCCTCCCCATTGTGCAGCCGACAGAGCTCTAACTCTTCTTGTAGCTTGTAGCCCTTGCTCACTAGCCTTTCTCATAGTGGCTGATTTGGGAACCTGGTTTATCCAACGTTAGTTCCTCTGGGCATAGAAATAGGAATTTGTTTTTCTGGGGTTTGTGAGTGTGTGTGTGTGTGTGTGTGTGTGCGTGTGCGTGTGCGTGTGTGGAACCATATTTCCATAAATGAATCCTAAGTCTTAGCATTTGCTGTCTGAAAAAAAAAAAAAAAACAAACCCAGAAATACAGCTTGTTTAAATTTAATAAGCAGAAGTTTCCAGCTGTTATTCTTTCAATCTAGCTGAATACTCTATGCTCAATTTGAAATTAGTTTCCTTTAGTTTCCGAGGCTTTAACGGATATCTAGAATTGAACTCTCTTTCCCTCTGATATCTTAACTACATTTAGCACATTTTAGAGTTTTCTTTTGGGGGAGAAGAGATATTTTTGGAGGAAAAACATCACCTTCTCCCCCCCATCTATAGTTTGTTTAAAAGATTTATAGTAAATGTCTTACCTAAGTTCAGTTGAATTTTAATCTTTAAATACCAACTCTGTATTTTTATTGGCATACCCTATATCTCCATTTTCCTATGGCTGACCACTCAAAAAGAAGAACCTTATTTCTGGGGATAATTCATCTAGAAGCGTTAAGGATAATAATTCTATTAAAAATAATTTTTGGAAA
This sequence comes from Canis lupus dingo, assembly GCF_003254725.2. NCBI lineage: Eukaryota > Metazoa > Chordata > Mammalia > Carnivora > Canidae > Canis > Canis lupus. Next base: position 41,964,595 of record NC_064257.1, read on the forward strand.
ATAGAAAGTAATTTAATTGACAAAGATGAAAGAAAACAAGTTGATAGAATTAGGAAAAAAGGATATAATAGTTATCTTTTATACCATAAAAGAATATGATGAATAACCATATATTAATAATTTTGAGACGTATATTTAACACATCATTGACTTTTCACATTTTTTGGGAAAAATGTAAATAGTTAATATCGACAGAAGAAGAAACAGAAAAGTTGAATGCACCAGTCAATTAAAGATAAATCATATGCAGAAAATCCTTTCTCTTCCTTCCAAAATAAAGCCCTAGCTCAGATAATATTATGCCAAACTTTATTTTTTTTTTTACCGAAGTATAGCTGACACACAATATTACATTAGGTTTCAGACGTACAACATAGAATTTGATCATTATATACATTACAAAGTGCTTACTATGGTAAGTATAGTCGCCATCTGTCACCACTCAACATTATTACAATATTATTGACTATATTCTCTACACTATATTTTTCATCCCAGTGACTTACTTATTTTGTAACTGGAAGTTTGTGCCTCTCAATTCCCTCTTAACCTTTAGAAGAACCAGTAATCTTGATCTCAGATAAATTGTTGTAGAGCACAGGAGAATAAGGAAAGCAGCCCAATTCATTTAATGAAGCTATGAGCTTATACCAAAATACAGTAAGGACATATAAGAAAAGAAAACTTATTAACTAATTTCATTTTGTAGAATAGATGCAAAAATCCCAAATAATATATTGGCTAGCTAAATCCAATAGAATACTAAAAAATGTATCATGGTCAAGTAGATTTTTTTTCCAAAAAGCAAAATAAAAATTCCATTTAATTCATGTTAATGGGGTATCCCTGGATGGCTCAGCAGTTTGGCACCTGCCTTCGGCCAAGTGTGATCCTGGAGTCCCAGGATCGAGTCCCACATCAGGCTTCCTGCATGGAGCCTCCTTCTTTCTCCTTCTGCCGGTATCTCTGCCCCCTCTCTCTCTCTCTCTCTCTCTCTCTCTCTGTGTGTGTGTGTGTCTCTCATGAATAAATAAATCTTTAAAAAATAAAAAAATAAAAATAAAAATAAATAATTCATGTTAATGGACCAAAGGAGAAAAATTACATGTTCACCTCAATAGAAATTGGAAAAATTTTAATGAATGTCAATAGCAACTTAAGTTTTTTAAAAAGTTAAAACAACAAATAGGAAAGAACTGCAAACTGGTAACAAGCTACTTACCTACCAAAGACCTAAAGCAAACATTACCTGTAATAAGAAAAAAAAAATTTCACTTACTTTCTTTGATGTTAGAAAAAGACAAGCATCACTACTCTCATCATTATTATTAGTGTTTGTGGATGATCATAATACTCTTTCTTTTTTTTTTAAGATTTTATTTATTTATTCATGAAAGACACAGAGAGAGAGGCAGAGACACAGACAGAAGGAGAAGCAGGGCTCCTGTGGGGAACCCGATGTGGGACTCGATCCCAGGACCCTGGGGTCACGACCTGAGCCGAAGGCAGATGCTCCACCACTGAGCCCCCCAGGCGCCCCCATAATACCCTTCCTAATTATTCTTTGCCCGTCCTACTAGGCTTATTTCCAGCCAGCTCTTTGGGATCCTCCTTTTAGCAGAGTGGATTTCCCGCTCCATTGTTACCAAGTTTAGCCAGGCCACATCCAACAAGAAGCTTGAAGAGTTACAATCTGGTTCTGCTACTGCTCCTTTCCTTTGGCCATTTGAAGATTCCTTCTTTTTTTTTTTTAAGATTTATTTATTTATTTGAGAGAGAGATTGAAAGAGAGAGATCCCCATGAGCAGGGCAGAGGTAGAGGGAGAAGCAGACTCGCTGCTGAGCAGGGAGCCTGAGGTGGGGCTCAATCCCAGGACCCCAAGATCATGACCTGAGCTGAAGGCAGATGTTTAGCCAACCAAGCCACCCAGGTGCCCCTAGGCTGTTTCTGATAGGAGCTCCTTCTTCTACTTGAGTCACTAAAGAAGGGAGACAGAGTTACAGCCAAATGCAACCAACTTGCAACTAATGGGCAAATATGATCAAGAAATAAGTCTTGATTTTGTAAACCTAAAGATTTGGGAATGTTTATCTTGTCATAACCTAATTAAAGCTGACTGATACAGTCCTGAAGGAACATTCCAACATGAAAAATTTTCTAAATTAGATATAAGGACTGAAAGAGAAATGGTAAAATATTCGTAATGATCTACAAAAAAAAAAAAAAAGAAACACAAGAAATGCAAAAAAACTATTAGAACCAATACAGTTCAATGAGGTTGCTGGATGTAAAACCCATCAAAGTATCAATAATTTACACCAGCAAAAGCTTACAAATGAGACTCATCTCTCAAAGAGATGGACCATAACTCCCCATCCCTTCTGTTTGGGATGCACATAGTGACTTCCTTCCAAAGAGGACTGTATGGAAAGGGAATAAAAGAGTGACTTTACAGGAGAGAAACCTGACAGACACCAGTGCAGCTGAGTGATCAAGGTTAGCATCAGCACTAAATCATGTTGATAACATCTACCCTTGGTATGGTGTCATGAGAAGGGACTTGACTTCTGTGGTCTTCCTTCCAAAACCCACAACCCCAGCCTAATCATGAGGAAAACATCATTCAAATCCTAATTGAAGGAACTTCTTTAAAATGCCTGACCAGCTGGTCAAAGTCATTAAAAATAAAGAAAGTCTAAGAAATTGTGGGAGCCAAGACTAACCCTAAGGAAGCATACTTGCTAAATATAATTGATGTCTTGAATAGAACCCTGGAAGAGAAAAATGGCACTGGGTAGAAACTAAAGGGATCTGAATAAAGTACAGGCTTTAGTTAATAATATATTACTATCAGTGTATTAGTTGTATGAAATATGCCAGACTAACAAGATGCTAGCAGTAGGAAAAACTGGGTGTGTCTGCACTATCTTCTCAATTTTCCTGGAAATCTAAAACTATTCTAAAACATAAAGTCTATTTGAAAGATACTAATGGCAATAACCAACTAGCAAATGTAACGGGAAAACAAAATACTACTTGCAATAGCAATAAACTGTAATCTAGAATAGAGGTTTTCCAGTTTTTAAATTTTAGGACCCTTTTCCACAGTGGACAATTATTGAGGACCCTAATACTAAGAATGATAAATTTAAATTATATTAAGAATTATAATAAAGTTATTACATATAACATAAATAATATAATTTAATGAAAAATAGCTGTGTTTCCAAAATATTAATGAGAAGAATGGCATTCAATTACATTTTTGGAAATCTAACATTTGGGCTAATTGTCATGTCTGCTTCTGCCTTCAATCTATTATATCACATGTCATTAAGCTTCTGGAAAATGAGACTAAAAATATAAATAACTTTTTAATATAATTATGAAAATTATTTTGATCTTACAGACCTCTTGAAAGGGTATCAGGGACTCCTAGGAGCTTCTGGACCACATTTGTGGATCACTAATAAGTAAACACGTCTGACTCTGAACTGGACAATTTTTAACTCGATTAAGGGATCCAACAAAAACTTGAATAAATTGGAAAAACAAATCATTTTCATGGATAGGTTGACAGTATTTTTAAAGTAAATTTCTTTCTCAAAATTGCTCAAGGTATACCAAAAAAGTTGTCATCAAAATTCCAGCAAGATTTTTTTCTTGGGTGGGGGGGCAGGAGGTGGGATGAGGGAATTCAACAAGCTCATTCAAAAATTAAAATGTTAAAAGAGAGGTATACAAATAACAATTTTTTAGGGAGAGCAAAAAAAATTTATAGGACCACCTAGTTTTATGAAAAACTATTAATTTTTATGTTAAAGTGCTTTGTTCTCCTCTTATCAGAATGTAGTTCTAAGAAGTTGTGAAACTAAGGGTAAATTATAAAAACACCAGCTGAAGAACAACCATATTGACTTGCAGTGTGAAGGGGCACCCAGGGGTCAGTCAGTGAAGCATGTACCTTCAGCTCAGGTCATGATCCCGGGGTCCTGGGATCAAGCACCGCATCAGACTTCCTGCATAGCTGGGAGTTTGCCTCTCCCTCTCTCCTCACTCTGCTTGTGTTCACTGGCTCTCACTTGCTCTCTGTGACTCTCAAATAAATAAGTAAAATCTAAAGGAATAAGAATAAAAATAATTACAGTGTCAATACCACCAGCCCGGGTTTCCAAAGACAGAAAATTGAGCAGTGGGAGCTGAAACTGTCTAGGGCAAGACCAGTGGGATGGGTAAGAAGGAATCGTTTTCCAGATTAAACATGTTTTTTCTTTGGAAGAGTCATCTAATATTAGAGAGAGGGGCATCAGGACATGCCTCTGATGTCCCCGGACTTGTGACTCAGACAAAGCTGTGAAGGCCAGTCACAACCCTTGGCTAAAAGCTTGGCTCCAACCAGTAGATGCTGGAGAGGCCCCGCACTGTGTATGCAAGCACTCCAACCACTGTAGGGCAGATGAAGGGAGCATTCCTACCAGAATTCTAGAAGGCTCGCACTGCATCAGCTCCATTTACTTTCAAGGCCCCACTTGAGCTGTGCATGGACCCTTCTAACATGTTGCCACTCTCTGGACACTCGGGGGAAATGGCCCCTCAGGAAGGCCACTTCCCTTCATCTTCAGATTTGGGATCAGCCAATGAGGGGCCGGCTGATTGCCAGAGCCACGTGTGAGACTCGCCTGGTTTTAAGGAACATCACCACCTGCCCAAGAATTGACTTGAATTCAGTGTTCCCTTTCACCAAGAGACTCAAAATGTACCAAAACTGTGCCCACTGATTTATGTAATGTACTTAAGGTCCTATTAGTTCACTGGAAAACCAAATATATTTCTAGGCAAGACCACTTTTCAAGAGCAAACCGCTACTTTCAGTTACACTAATAAAACCTATAACTGTAACGGTTGTCTTTTATATTTACTGGGAAAGAAAAGAGAATTAGGCCAAACCATTTTCATTTTACTTTTCATTTCTATAGATTTGAGTTTGAAAGCCATCAGGTCAGGTGTTGTTTTTCCCTGTATAACCCAGAATGGTTTGTGCTATTCCTTGGTTCTATGTGCTACTACTTGGTTCCATCCGCAGTTAAGGAGAAAGAGAATGTCTTCTTTCTGTCCCGGTCTGTTTCTGGTGCCTGTCACCTTCCTTGACAGGTGGTCACTGCTCAATAAATGTTTTGTGAACCACAGAATGTATGAAGGGGCCAGTAAATAGTTTGTCTTCTTTCAGGTCCAGAAAAATCAAGGCGGAGAGAGAATAAGTAACTTGCAAGTATCTTAAAATGCAATACGTATTTTGTTAAGAGTCCATTCTCATTTTTACAAGGGGGAAAAAGGGAGGGGGAGTTAGCCTGAAAACTTTGTGCCAACTTCATCTAAGACACCGTTTAGGTAAATTTGGGTATGAGGAGAGCTTTTGAGTGGCAGAGTATTGTCAAAGACTTGTGACAGAACTTACTGATCTCTCTGAAGTCTTGACACCCGAGTGTCCCTAACCACAGCTGCCCCCTGAGAATATGTAATGACAGGGCAAGGGCTTCTTACATTTTCCAAAATTTCAAAACTGCTATAGATATAAACAACTCTTTGGAGTTTATTTTTTTATTCCATTGGGCCTGTTTGGAACCATAGAGAAACATCACCATCATCATTGTTACTATTTCTATTAGTTTGCAAGCATCGTCCCTTGACCAGGGTCTTATATTGGCTTGAGACAAATATGGAAAAAAGGATAGAGTGAACTGGGGAGTGAAAAATAGAGCATTCATTCCTTTAGTAATCATTCCACTGGCTTTCCGGAGATCCACCTGCCCCCTAGAGGTACAGGGGAGAGTGACTGATGCTCCCTGACCGCAGGTGGTTCAGGGCCTCAGGCAGAACAGGGACATCATCACAGAGTTGCTAAGAGTCTGTGATTTGGATCTGGTGCATAAGCTCTCTTGACCTGTTTACTCATCTGCAGAATTTAGGGAAGTGACAGGACCTACTTCTTAGGACTGCCGTGAAATTAAATAAGGTAATAGGCTTAGCCCACTTGTATCACTTGGAATGCTTTTGCTTACAAGAGGAAAAAAAAAAAAACTGGCTTAACTCATGTAAAAGTTCATTATTCCGTTGACAAGAAGTCTGGAGGTGGGCTGTCCATCGACTAAGTTTAACAACAACAGAAATATTATCCAGCATCTCTGGAACTCTCTTCATCAGCCTTCCCAGGGTAAAAATGGCTGTCACTGCTCTGAATTGGGACTTCTCACATGCCTCTCTGTCGACAATGATGAGTAGACCTCTTCTGAGAAGCGCAACAGGTTTCTTTTATGCTCCACTGGACAGAAGTATGTATAAAGTGCTCAGCACAGGACCTAGCACACACTGAGGTTGTCAGGAAACTTCAGCCATCATCATCATTAGCCCATTATTATTTCTATTACTTTGCAATAAAGAGGCAAAACATGTTGCTTCTTCTTATAGTCACAACATCTCTCAGCTTCTAGAATTTTTTTGTCCTTCTTTTCCAATGTCTGAAATGAAGAGAAAAAAGAAATGGATCATAGAGTATGGGGGTGAATTAGAATAAGTTAAGTATTCTATGGGATAGTGAAAAGGAAGGATGGTGTTGAAGTAGGTAAACCAGGATGGTAGGTACAGTAGAGGGAGGGAGGCAAAGTTGGAGACAGCACAGAGTCACAGACTGTCATCTCTGAAAGTCCTTCTCATTATCCAAATGAGGAAATCAGGGTCCAGAGAAGTGAAATAACTTTCTCAAGGTAATACAGAATTTAAATTAGCAATCATGTATCCTGAAGTTTATGCTTTAAAAAAAAAGTTATGAAAATGTACTTTAAGGGTAACAGAAAAAAAAAATACCTGAAATAGACTAAAGTTATTTGTGGAGTCAATCTGTGATATTTTTATCCCTCCATCCTGGTGTAAAAGGGGCTAATAAATAAAAGTTATCTGATTGTGAACAATAGAGAATTCCAAAGTTTCTTTAATTCATTGAATGGCACAAAAACCTGGTAGACATAATTTGCTTTCAGAAGTCTTCTGAACCTATAGCCTGTGCTTAGTCACAAGCTGAACTTTTGATTTCTTGGCCCTGGTAACAAAGGTGAATCTCTAATTCAGTACTCGGTGATTTGAGTTCAAATCAAGGCTTGCTTTCCCTTGAAAAAGTCCAGTTTCTTTATCTCCCTGGAAATAGAGACTGGCACTCAAATCATGCCTATCGACAGATGAATGGATAAAGAAGATATGGTGTATATCTACAAATTACTCAGTCATCAATAAGAATGAAATCTTGCTATTTACAATGAGGTGGATGGATCTAGTGTGGGACCCAGGAAATTGAACAAAATCCCCTACCCCTGGACAGCAGAGCAGGACTAACTCTATTTTGGGCTGCACCTGCCTTGTGCTGACCTGCTTATTACTTAGGGCACTGCCCCACCCTAGTCAAAGACCAGGACACACCCTAACTGGAAATCCGGCTGGGACCAGCATGACTGCAACTTCCTGCATATCCCATTGGCCACTGGTCCCTATAAAGTTGCTAGGCCTCTTAGTCTCGGGGTTCAAGTCCCTGCTCCACTGCGTCGGGTATACTTGGTCCCAGGCTCGAGCTTGTAATAAACCCTCGTGTGATTGCATCGGCGTCGGCTCCTTGGCGGTATCTCGGATTCGGGATCTTGGGCACAACACTAGAGGGTGTTATGCTGAGTAAAATAAGTCAGTCAGAGAAAGACAAATACCATATGATCTCACCCATATGTGGAATTTAAGAAACAAAACAGAGGATACTAGGGGAAGGGAAGGAAAAACAAAATAAGATGAAATCAGAGAAGGAGACAAACCATAAGAGACTCTTAACTCTAGGAAACAAACTGAGGGTTGCTGGAGGGGAGGTGAGTGAGGGAACAGGATAACTGGGTGACAGGCATGAAGGAGGACACAAGATGGATTGAGCACTGGCTATTGTGTGCAACTGATAAATCACAAAACTCTACCTGTGAAAGTAAATAATACACTCTGTTGATTAATTTTAAATTTTAAAACTCATAATCTGATTATATCTAATAGTTTATATTTGCCTTTGTTTTGTGACTTAGTGATTTGTCCATGGACTGGGTATATACCCAAGAGATGAGAAGTAAATGATGTGTCAAATGCTAGCTCAACATAACTAACATAAATATCCAATCGTCTTTTGGATCCTAAAAAAATGAGATAAACTCGAATATCAGAGAGAGACAAAACACAGTAGTACACCAGAGACAATAGCAACCAGTGCTAAATCCTTAGTAAAAATAATAATAGCTAATACATCATCAGCACCTTCCACATGTCAGACGTCAAGCTAATACCCTGACGTGCATTGTCTGCTGCATGTAATCCTCATGATGACCCTCTGAAGTAGGGATAGCTATTGCCAACCCCACCTGGTAGACGAAGGAAATTGAGGTCCAGAGAGCATCATCCAAGTGGAAAATGATAGGCCAGGATTTGCACATATTCAATTGTATATGATAGAACCCAGACTTCAGTGGCTTAACCAAATGAATTTAATGTTTCTTACATGAGAAGAAATCCAAGGGTAGAGAATTCAGGGCTCATCCCTGAGCTCAGTTTCCTTCTAGTTCCCAGCTGTATCATTCTTAGCCTGTGGCTGTTGTCCTCAGGGTCAGGAGATGGCTGCTCCCTCTCCAGGTAATGCATTTGTCATGAAGCAGGAAGGAGAAAAGCAAGGGACAAAGGACATGCCAGCTGTGTGTGTTCCTTGTATTACAAAAATGGTAGCTTTTCCAGTAGAATTCTGTTTATAACTCGTTGACCAGAACAGGTTAACACAATTACTCTAGGTACTAGGAAGTATGGAGATGAGAGTATTTTTACCCTAGCATAGTGTTGCCCTAAATACAACCGGGGTTCTGTTACTAAGAAGCAGAGAATGAACATGGGGTAGACAATTCGCATCGCCTGTCACAAATCCAGATGGCAATTGGATACTGAAACTCAATAAATAAATGTGTACATAACCTCTACACTAGCATGAAAATCAGATATTCTGTCTCCACCCCAAAAAGTTTCAGGCCAACTTGTGACTCAAGTGATAGTTTTCGTTACATTGCCTCTTCTGAAAATCCAGCCCTGGAGCACAGAGGAAGGAGGCCTGAACAGTGGCCAGGCTCCATAATTGCCATTTGCCTCCCATACCCTTTGTCAATGCAGTAAATGACCATCAAGCCTTCTGCTCCCTGATGACCAAACACCGAAAATAATTTTCTTTGAGAAGACTTTGTTCGACCTAATTTGTGAGTAAAATTTCCTAAGGGCTGCCGTGAAAGGCCTAAGATAATGAGGAAGTCTTCAAACTCAGGGGGACGGATGAGACCTCCTCTCAGAGTTACCATACACCATTAATCAATTGTTACCAGGCAGAGTCACGGAGCCCAGATAGAGGTCAGCAGATCACATGACCCATGGCCTGCCGAACTGCCAGCGTCCTGCTGCTTCAACTAAAGCAGAAGTGACTTTGTAACTATTCCCGCTTAGTAGAATTCACGACCTATGCTGATTTCTCACATTCACTGTTCAGTTCAGACCGTGGAGAGCCACCGTGTGAGACAAAATAGAAAGTTGGAGGTGGGGGGTGGCTAAGGGATGGGCCTTGAAGCGTCCCCAAGTAAGAAGGGTAAGTTGGCCACGAAGTTTACAAGAAAAACAAATTGGAAATAAAAACTGTATCTAGCACACTACGGATTTTAATGTGCCCTTATTTGGAAATTCTAAGTACTTTTTCTCATTATTTTCAATAAACATTTACTTTAATGTAGTCTTTTTTCCCCATCCAAACCACAGATGCTATACTTCATTATTTTCCACAGAGCACAGTATTTTGATTTTTCAGGCATTTTTCTAAACCAGATGTCATTATGTAAGACTTGGGACAGATCTTGCTCTTCTTGACTTCTGTTTGATACTGCTTGGAGGCAAACACTTTATTGAGCAGTGTCTTTAGATGGTTCTGAAAGTAAATACATGAACATCTCATCTCTCTATTTCTAATGTTAGCGAACACTCCAAATCCAAACTCCCTGTCAGTTCATTCTTCCTCCAACTCTAAAACTTTCTTAATATAAAAAATAGGAAAAAATAAAATAAAAAATAAAGAAAAATATGAATTAAAACAAAAAGTAAAATTACTTATTATAAGGAATAGGGCAATTTTTATTCTATTTTATAGATGATTCCTTCCAATCTTGGTTCAGCCTGCTCTTTTTTGTCATATTTGGGACAGGGCACTAGGCAATGAACAAAATTAATGGAAATACACAAAAGGGCATCCAGAGAAACAAAGTGAACAATGTTAAGTTTCTGTTTCCATATCAGTTTAGATTTGGGACAATTAGTCCTATCTCATTATATACTAGGAAGCTCCCAGTTTTAGCTCCTAAAGTAAGAGAAGTCCTCTATTTTGTTGAATAAAAACTTTGCCCTGTTATACCAAAGCAGAAAAATCTGTGTAGATCAAATTTACCAGGACAAAAGATGAAGACGCAAAATGATTTTAGGATCTCTGGTGTCTATTTTTGTTTAGGATAACTCTTTTGTAACATCATCTGTTTTCTTAAGTTCTAGAAATCAGAGAGTATGTAAATGAAACACTTTAGGAATCTTTCTGGACAGAGGCAAAAGATAATCAAAAATTAAATTTTGCATGCATTTGCACCAGCAATTCCACTTTTAGGAATTTACATTATAAAAATAATCAGAAAATGGGCAGCCTGGGTGGCTCCGCGGTTTAGTGCCGCCTTCAGCCAAAGGCGTGATCCTGGAGACCCAGGATCGAGTCCCACGTCAGGTTCCCTCCATGCAGGGAGATTGCTTCTCCCTCTGCCTGTGTCTCTGCCTCTCTTTTTCTGTGTGTGTGTGTGTGTGTGTGTGTGTGTGTGTGTGTGTGTGTCTCTCATGAATAAATAAATAAAATCTTTTTAAAAAATAATCAGAGAAGCACATATAAGGATACATAAAATATATTCATCATATTCATCACAAAAAAAATATTTGCAATAGTGAAATTTGGAAGTCCCGAAAATGTACCAACATTATTAATTGCTTAACTAAATTATGATGGCACAACAAAATTCTATGTGGGTATTTAATATGGCATGATATAAACTATTTGTTGATATGGCAAAGATATGCACATTCATCACGATGGGGGTGGGGGGAATCAGCTTAAAGAACAGTGTGTTTACTGTGGCCTCAGTTTTCCCAAAAAAGTGCAAAACATAATATGCTAAGAAAAATGTATGAAAGGATATGCTCCAAAATGTAAACAATAGTTATTATTGGGTTATTAGTTATAGATAATTTCCACTTTTTCCACAATTGACAAGGCATGTCATGGTCTTAGCATAATATCTGACACATGGAGGGTCTCAATATGTGTTAGGTATTATTATTAGTAGTAGTAGTAGTAGTAGTAGTATTAGGCTTTTAGCTCTGTCAGCGATTGCCTCTAGTGTGTCACTGTGTTTTGTCCTTCTCTGAGTAATTTCTTTCTCTTTTCTTTATTAAAAAAAAAAAAAAGTAATGAGAAAACTATGCCAGAAGTGATTTCCATTTTGAGAAAAAAAAAAAAAAAGGTGAGGGGAGTTTAAGGGAGAGGTTCCTGCACCAGTGCCTGCCTTCCCATCTGGATTAGTGACATGTGTGCAAAGGGCCTCAGGAGTGAAGAGGAGGGAAAGTGAGAAGGAAGGCTTCACCACACTAAATGAAAAGCAAACAATATGCATATCAGCATCCTAAGATGTACCACTCTGCTGGGAAAACCCAAGACAAAAGAATTATCGGACAGAACAGTTCAAAGCATATTGCACCTGTCAAAACGTCTGTCATCTTCTATAGAAAGGCACCATTCTAAGAGAGAAAGGGAAAACTTTAGCAAAGTCACTCAAGAACAACAGCTTACTTTGTCTCTTTCCTCTGGCCAACTCCTCCATCTGAAAGCCATTTAGCTCTGTGCTAAAGATTGCCTGGAAGGACCAGACAATAGGAAGGTCTCTTTCATTGTCAAGGACAGTTACACTTTGAAGATGACGCTCAAAAGAGGTTAAAATGGGTCAACAAGCAATTGTTTGGCTTATGCAAGGACATGTGAAGAGAATATTGTTAAAGTCGCACACACAAAAAAATCTCGATCTCAAAGAATTCAACTTTAACCTAGAGGAGGTGTGGGAAGGAAGAACTAACATGCAATACTGATTTCACCCCAAAGAAAAATTCAGGGTGGGGGAGGGGAAGGGACTCATTAATAGACAGTTTTGGAATGGTCTTTGCCATTCTGAACCTCTCCCCACATGGCATACTAGAAACGGAAGTGGAATTTGGGGCAAAGTGAGAAAAACTTGATTAAAAAAAAAATTATGTAAATTGTGCCACAGGTGCTAATTCCCTGCAGCCTATCATGTGTCTAAGGGTGATATTCTGGATGCACTTTAGGAAACTGTTGCAGCATTTAGTCATCTGATGACAGGTAAACGGGGGGGTGGGGATACCTAAATGGCAGTTACTACTTCTGTCCAATCTCTTAGACTTCCTTCAAAGGAAAGCCTGGAAATCCTTCTGGAAGAGCTGGTCTAGGGAGACATGCAAGGTCTATGACCTGGCTCCATCCTGCATGAGCCAGGTGACCTGGGACAAGTGCCCCAACCTCGCAGCTCTGTTCCTGTGGGGAGGGGGAGCAACAGCAACAGGCTGAGGAAGTGTGGGAGGATCAACGCAGACACTGCCTCCGGGAAGAATGAAGATGCACACCCACCCAGAAACTGGCACACAAGTGTTTATAGCAGCATGTTCCTGATAACCAAAAAGTGGGAAATACCCCAATGTCCATCAACTGATGACTGCACTAACAAAATATGGTGCAGATACAGGACGGAATACTACTTGGCTGTGAGCTGCAGGGAAGATGACACTTGCTACCACATGGATGTTCTGGACAAAATGCATTAAATGGAAAAAGCCAGCCACAAAACACCACCTACTATATAATCCCGCTCACGTTGAATTCCTAGAATAGGGAAATTAATAGGGACAGAAAGGAGAGTATGATCATTTAGAATGAGGATGGGGAATACAATCTACATGAGCAGAGGCAAAGCAAAACTAGTTGTGAAGATGGTTGCACAGATCTGCAAATACACTAAAAAAAACAGCAAAGCATACACTGTAAACAGAAGACTTGTGTGATATGTGAATTCTGTCTCAATAAGGCTATTAAAAATAAATAAATAGATAAATAAACAAATAAGAGAAACCAAGCAAGAATGACAGACAGATCTTCATGGCAAAAACAAAAGATACAAAAAAGGAAAGAGGCTGGAGAAGCACCGTGACAAAGGAATCAGAACAGAACTTGGGCCATAGTAAGTACTCACAAAACATTGACTATCAGTATTATTTTTATGAATGGATAGAAAACACTCTGTATAGCTTTGGAAAAGAGTATTGGACGATAGTCTGGGAATTGACTGAAATTTCCATTTTAATCTTAAATTGTTCATTTCTAAATATTTTTTTTAAAAAATCAAGTGTATCCCCTGAAGTCTAAAGACAATCTAAGCTTTAAAAGTCTATTTAAGAAGAAATTTTCAAATGAAATATGGCTTTTTCTCTCGTTTAAAGACTTTGTCACTTAAGTATATTTAATTATTTATCATTGTCAAATCTTCTCATCATTTTCGAAGTTGACTAGCTACAGAATCAAATGTGAGAAAACTGAGAAAGGTCATTCATTCTGAAATACATCCATAATTGGATTCATTATTTTAAAAAAAATAACTCTTTGGGGACGTCAGGGGGGTGCTCATTGGTTGAGCACCTGCCTTTGGCTCAGGGCGTGATCCCAGGGTCCTGAGATTGAGTCCCACATCAGGCTCTGTACAGGGAGCCTGCTTCTCCCTCTCCCTCTGCCTCCCTCTCCCACTGCTTGTGCTCTCTCTCTCTCTCTCTCTCTTTCTCTGTCAAATAAAAAAAAATTAATAAAATCTTTTTAAAAAAACCTCTTTGGGCCATTTTTCAAAGACAATACATATTATGCCTAGATTTAAAAGACAGTCTGTTGTGGTTGTGAATTTTCAAAATCTCAAACAATTCA